>NC_068316.1:1646308-1993808 GCF_025860055.1 Xyrauchen texanus
ACACCTGGCAAAGCGTTACATCAGAACAAATAGGGCACAGTTCAGAGGTCAAAGGTCAACACAATATCAGATGTTAAAGAGACGGGTAAAGAAAGACAGACAGGAGTGATGCAAAAGAAAAAGAAGAAGAGGGCGATACTCACTCGACATATTTGGCCCACTGCGCCGGTTCTGACATCGCCATGAAACAACAGTTGGTCAAAATAGTGCACATTATGAAAAGGCTGAATAAAGTAGGAACAGTTAAGAAAGAAATGCACAATCATTAGTGAAACACAACATGTTTTAACATCTCCTCAACACTTAAATGAGATTAAATGGAGAGATGTGCTGCAGTCTCCTGCTTCTCAGATGTAATGCCTCAACAAAGTCTCCAAAATGAACTCTCTATAGGATACAGTTAAAGAATAGTTGAATCTCGCATGAAACAAGTGGAACGCATCATGCACACCGTATATCACAATGATGGACGTTTTCATGACAGGGTTCAATTACAGATTTTGAATGCAGGGGTGTGAACGTCAAAAGACTGTAACAGTAAATGACAGCTGCTTATTCATCTATATGATGCTGAAAATTACAGTTTCAACCCTCTAATCGTGGCCCTGTAAATACAACTGTGGAGCGGAGGGGGGCGGGGCCGGGTCGGAATATCGCGCGCCCTGTCCCCAATCGGCCTGATGAGGCGCGCGAGGGATAAATGCGGCCGGTGACGATGGTTCGAGAGAGAATTTAGGGCATGTCCGTCGTGTGTGTGTGTGTGTGTGTGTGTGTGTGTGTGTGTGTGTGTGTGTGTTTATGCTTTTGGTTTATGTTTTCATTCAAATTAAGATTTATGTTGACAAGCCAATTCTCGCCTCCTCCTTGCCCATCCTTTAACCGTGTTACAACAACCGTATAATGCAGAACACGCATATTGTTTCATTTTAGTGTCCTCTCACTTTAAGGGCTGATCTGAGGCATCCACACATGATTATAATTTATAACGATTACGTCTACAACTTTCGAACTGTACAGAAACTCCTCTTGAACTGAACTTTTGCTCGTGTGTCATCCTGAAAGCCCTCCAAATAATGTCAACTTCTACATCTAATGGTGTGAGTTTGATAGATACACGTTACAGTTCCATCCTTTGGACAATTATCAATCTACAGCTTTTAAATGGATGTAATACGAGCAATTATGGATGAAAGGTAAACTACTCATTCTTCAGTTCTATAGATGTGCTATTAGCTGCTTTCTCCATCTTACAGAGCGAGTCGTGATTGTGAAGCAAGACGTCCCGAGTGTCGGCCTGTTTATGGACCGTAAACGTATAGATAAGATAAGACTTGGTTTTTGAGTTACTTTAGTACGGGGTTCTTCTAAACCAGCGTTTCTCAACGGGGGCGGTACCGCCCCCTAGGGGGCGTTTGGACAGTGTTGGGGGGCGGTGTGAACGAGGCAGCAGAGAGGGGGGCGCTCAGGCACAAATGGGGGCGTTACTCAGAGGTACTCAACAGGCGGCCTGCGCAAAAATCTTTTCAGCTCTTCTCCTTAGCCTATGTCTTCGTCTTGCTCGGATTACTTCTGCCACTTCACCAGGAGGATATGCCAGGAGAGCCGCTTCCTAAGTTACACATGCTTTTAATAGGCGGAGAATTTTCAGTGCAAAATAGAGGCGCTTTCACCGGCTTTTTCTGTACATAACGCGGAATACATAATTAGGCGCAGCTTACGCTTCCCCTCCCATCTATTTATGTGACACTCCCACTTTCCCCTTGTCCATCCCATGAATGCATATGCATGACACTAAAAGCGCATTTTGCCATTTTCAATTGCGACAGGCAATCTGCGCTTTCATCTCGGTGCGTCCCGTTCAGTACATACCTCGCCATGGTTTTATGCGCACTTTGCGAAACAAATACGCCTGAAGTGGGCGCAAAAGCGTTAGTACATCTGGCCCTGAGAATTTTAATTGTAATGTGATGATCGGGTGCGGATATCTAATCGGAGAAAATCATTGGTGATGGTGAGTTTGTTTTTAACAGCTGATTCGGGTGACGTTAGAGCTGATCCGCGCATCTCTACTCTGCAATGTGTAATTGGCCGATGGGAATAATAAAGTCATAATAATATAAATATTGATTTTATATTATTTGTCTTTTTGCAGCTATTCACCTAGTATATTAATATTAACTTAAGTTCTCTCCCTCGTGTCCCGCAAAATCAGTTCTGCAAATTAATGAATTCATATTTAAATGTTGCTAATAACCCACTCGGCTAGTTACCGGCAAATGATCTCCATAGCAACGCCTAAAAACAAATGCCGCAGCTGTCAGAGTGGTAGAAATGACCGTTTGTAGGCTATTCAAATTTGAAGCCTAGTATATATCGCCTAATTGAGTCTGTGAACGACCGCTGCTTTTTCATTGGCCATTTAGGTTAGTTACGTTATTGTTCACGTGATTGGTTCATCTTAAAAAAATTTTGTGTGAGCCTGAATTTGTTTGAATTTCTAAATACATTTGAAATACCTTTCAAACAATCCATGTGTTTTTGCATTTTTTCCAAACACAATATTACTCAACTTGAGGCTTTTACATGTAGTTTAAATACAATAAGAAACTTCTGTTTCAGTTTTTTTTTTACCAAAAACTCAGGCTTCAGGTATCAGTGTTGCAATTGTTTGGCTGTAATAGTATTTCTGAAGTGTTTTTTTTTTGGGGGGGGGGCGTTAAGAGGATCATGAAGAGGTCAGGGGGGCATTTGTTCAAAAAAGGTTGAGAACCACTGTTCTAAACGCACTGTACGTGACCGTCAAAAGTTCTGCCTGTCAGCTCTGGGAAAAGCCTCGGAGTCTCCGTGCCACCTGAGGACGCATTTTGTGGTTGTTTTCTTTTCTGGTCGGTCTGCTTGATTTGAGATCACATCTCTCACATTTGTCTAATGAGTCCAATCACTTCAGCATGGCACGGCGGGCCGCGTTTCACCCTCTCTCTCTCTCTCTCTGAGACTGCGTCGCATGAATGCGCTCTTGTGGCACTGCTTAATCAAACATGTTTTCAGGCTTCGGCTCTCCCGGGAAATATGCTGTTAGCACGGATGTGTGCCGTCTGCACCAACGCCTTAAAAAGTGAGCACTTTTAACCGCTCGACTGCATGGCACACACTCACCCACATGCCCAAGCAGGTCTAATCTAACTGAAGTTCTCTATCCGTTCTTCATTCTCCTCAATAGCAGTTGCTTGGCTGGCACATGCGGCCTTGGAAATACGCGACCTGCTTTTTGCCATCTTTGCTCATGGGCACTCAGTTCTGGAAATATATTAGCACCTGTGGACAGAGCCCCTCTTAAAATGGAGAGTCCTAAACTCAACTTTTCGCTCACCATCACAACTCCAACGCAGAGGTGGAGTTCAGATGTTTCTGGAGACTCAGTGGTCTCTTTCTTCTCACATTATAACAGAATTACAACTTAAATCCATATTGCACGTCTGTTTATTTATTTATTTGGTGTTTATTTTATATGTCTACTTTTGAATGGCCTTCCATTGATAATTAGCTTTTTGCCAGCATGATGCTGTAGCTATGACAACTATCAAACTAACCAGCCAAACACTGACCCCTTGCCTTCAACACACCTCCACTAACGTCTGTGTCACACTTCAAAAAATACTTCAGCTGAGTACGATAAGCTTTAAATCAGACGGGGCGTCACTTAGGCTGATATTGAGCGACTGGATGTGCGGCGGGCTGTCGAACCATAAGAGGTGTGTGAAGTGAAGGGGAGGAGGTGGGGGGTGGAGTCGGACACCGCGACACCTTCAGTGCAAACCCGCTTCACCTGCTTATCAACTCCACACCAGCAAAGTGTCCACCAGTCCAATATTTCTGGACACCTCAGCCAGGCGATTAGGGCTGAGGGGTATTTTTAGCAGCAACTTGAGTGTGGACAAAGCTTAGGGAAAACACAGGCATCAGAACTTGGCTTTGGTCACACAACGAACCTCCATGCCTGGCATTGCGTTTGAATGTCAGATAGCGAGCCGCTCAGTTGCAAAGTAGGCGAGAACTTATTCTCATTTTCACTGATGTGAAGTGGTTGTTCAATGTTTTATGGTTGTGAAACTCTACTGGAAAAATAATCTTACAGATATTGCTCTTTCGTGGCTATCATCTCAGATGTTTCTCCTAAAATTCCTTTGGATAAAATAAAATAAAACAAAATAAAATACAATTAAATAAAATAAAATACAATAAAATTAAAACTAAATTAAATAAAATGTAATAAAATAAAATAATTAAATAAAATTCAATCAAATTAAATACAAATAAAATAAAATTAAATTAAATTAAATAAAATAAAATTTTAATTAAATTAGATAAAATTTAATTAAATTAAAATTAAATTACATTTAAATTAAATTAAATTTAGATTAAATTAAATTAAAATAAAATATAATTAAATTACAATTAAATTTTAATTAAATTAAATTAAAATTAGATTCAATTAAATTAAATTTAAATATAAATTAAATTTATATTAAATAAAATAAAAATTAAATTAAATTAAATTAAATAATTTGTATTTAATTTTTTTAAATAGACAAATAATTTCTTCAACTGAGTCAACTGTTGACATACAGTAAGCCTAGGGCTATAAAAATGAATGTGGATAGCATAAGTCCAAAGATTTGTTGTCAGAAGATTTTGATGATAAATGTTCAGGTTCATCTCTTGATTTTTGTTTGTAGAATATAGGATCTACAAACAAAAATCTACAAACAAAAATCTGAGCACAGTTGGAGACATAGATGAGATCTCTTCTGAAACTCTAGAGGAGACATGTGTGAGATTATTATGGTCTATTGTCCCAGGAGAAACATCAGAGAAGCAGGAGACTTGACCAAAACTCTCAATTTATTCTCTTTAAAATATCTTCGGTGTCTTGGAGAAACGATTGAGGAGTAAAACCAATAACATTTGAGATTTTCAAAAGCTATTTATGCATGACTCTATTTCCTCGCCCAGTGATCGTTTAAACTGCTGACTTAAAAACCTACATATCCTTCAAGTACTTTCCGCGAAGGTTTAGCAATCCTTATAATAGTCTTGGAGTCACACTTCAGGTTTGATAGTACTCGCATGGACGAAACTCTCAATGTACGATCAATGCAAAGCTTCAGAAACTTTTCTAAAAGCAGTGTTTCGCCTTCAATTGTACCAAAAAGGATATGAGTGTACTAAAATCTTTATTGATGCTCTTCTAATGGGATGAAAAGGGCTAAAAATATAGAGTGCAGACGTGGCACTAAACCGGAAGATGGCCTTCCCTTTGTTCAGTACTATAAAAGTCTGTTGGGAGAAAAGAACACAGACAGGAGAGAAAGGTTAGTTAGAAGAAAAGAAAGAAAAAGTGACATTTCACATCAAAAACAACATGACACTGAAACAAGTTTATTTAATGTGTATTTAACAAGACATACTAACAAACACCCTTTCTTAACATCTAGTCTCCTCTGCTCTTTCTAGCTCTGTTCCAAAACCGAATGAGCTTTTAGGCATCATTTGGCGTGCCTTAGAGGGGAGGACTTCTGCAAAAGGTAAGCAGAAAGGTGACACTGCCTTCAGAGATACCTCGTTTTGACCTAATTGTAAGGCAAGCTCAGAGAGAAAACAACAGCAACAAAGAAAATCACCACCCATAATGTCCAAAAATAACCCTAGTGATGAACCGAAATGAACATTTTTGGCCAAAACTGAAACCGAAAATTCTGGACACACTGGGCAGGAAACCGAAACTGAATATGATTATTTCTAATTAGACTTTGTTTAAAGTAGTTGACCAAATTCTACGTTATTGTTATTGGGTTATTGGGATGCAAAACTATGTATGGCTTCAGGACACTTTGAACGTAATGCATGAGTCATATGAAATACTTTAATGGTGCGTTTACGCTTCTTTAATGTCATACGCGAGCTTGAAAGAATGGAGCTAGATCGCACCATTGGAAAGATTATTGTAATGCATTACTGGGAGGATGTCCATCAAAAGCAATAAATAAACAGCCAGAGTGCTGTTGAGAACCAAGAATTATGGTCTCCTTAACACTGTCTCTGAACATTAAATTCTCAAGCAGTGAAGTCAATTAACCCTCCTGTGGTCTTCGGTCATTTTTGACCGGAGTCACTTTTGTTGATTTAATAGAAATGGTTTATTAAAGGCTTGCTGACTTTTCCTCCACTTGCCATCTGAACATACCAAAAAAGAAAAGACAAACTGGGCATGATTCGATAAAACAAAAGCAACACCTTTTGTCTTTGCGGTAAAAATTGACCGACCATTGAAAATGAATGGGAAAGACCATGACACAGAGCAATTTTTAGAAAACACTTAGAAATGAGGGGGTGAGACAATAACACACCTACAACAACACACACACACACACACACATGCACACACAAACACACATGCACACACACACACACACACACACACTCACATACACACACACACAACATACACACACACACACATAAACACACGTGCACGTACACACACATGCGCGCACACACACACACATCACACACACTCATACACACACACACACACACACACACACACACTCACATACACACACACACAACATACACACACACACATAAACACACGTGCACGTACACACACATGCGCGCACACACACACACATCACTCACACTCATACACACACACACACACACACACACACACACACACACAAACACACGTCTGCATAGAACACTGCCGCCACCTACTGGCTATTATTATCACAACATGATTTTTAAGTCATGTTATATATCCAATATATGTTAAATTCTCATTTTTTCTTCATGGTTCAACTTATAGAAGGTTTATAGAAGATTCATAAATTAGCTTATTTGCATATGCAAATTAATGATACAATTAAGATATGTACATGTTAATAAAATCAAAATAGCATAAATCCCAAACAAATGCATAATTTTATTGTTATTACTTCAGGGTTTATATGATAGGAGGGTTGAATGTGCTTATGTTTAAAATGTAAAGAGTGCAACAGGTGGGTTCCAGAAGAAAACTCACATTCATTTTCTCCACAGAGGAATTTAGTTTTAACGATAATTAATACGAATTTAAAGACAGAACTACTGTGAGCTTCGAGGTTGTTAATTGATGGTATATGCAGAGGCACAAAAGCCATATATGCAAGGTATGCAATGCACAGGGGTGACATGTAATGGGGAGCCAGCGGCTCACTAAAGGTGGTGAAATCGGCCTCCTCGACCCCTCCAACATCACCAACATCACCCCCCACTTATAATCGGCCTCCTCGAACAAAACCCTGCAAAATTATAATAGAAGCCATTAACTCTATAAGAAGCTTCCAGAATCTTTCTGTCATTTCTTTTTTTTTAAGTGGTGCACAGAATCAAGTTATTCCAGTTTTACTGTAGCAACAATGGTATTTTAAGGGGAAACTATGGTAAGCATGGCACATTTTTCAGAAAGAATAAAAACATATTTTTAGAACACGGTTGTAATTACGATGTTAAGCAGGAAGCAATACTCCAGGGTGTGCAGAACACGCAAATACTTTACTACAACGCACAAAGGGAGAATATGTGCTCTCGAGGGATGCCCGTCTGTCGCCATGGTTGACAGTACCAGGGAGCTCTTCTGTCCCTGTGCTGCACAAACACACAGTTCTGTTGCCGGGGATTCATCGCCCCCTCGCAGAGCTTGATTTACGACATCTCACCATCACATAAATAATAAGAGGAGTCACGGTGCAAAGAATAATTGCAGGCAGGCAGCATCAGGGTCAGCATATTTTACAGCCGCGACTGTGGCGAAATGTGGCGGTGTATCCCTTTTATTGCTTGGCATCTTTGTTAGCAGCATGCTAGGTGCCTTTCTCAGCATTCTAGCGCCGTGGCCTTTGTAACCTCTTTAAATAGCTATCTCTCTCCAGCCGTATGTTGTCTATTGTTATGTAACATCTAGGTCAAATTTGCCTCGTTTTTTTCCACTTTTCTTGCATTTCTCTGGGATGTCATCTGCCAACCGCAGGTCCAAATGAGCAGATTTGGAAGGAAATAAAACAAGGCAGGGTGGGCAGAGGGGAATCCAACCCTAACACTACCCTCACTGTGCATTTAAACTATGATTACAGGGATTGTCTTGAGAGACAATGCATGACAGAGCTAATAATCAATGCACATTTTCGCCAATAAGAACGATGAGAATTGATTTCAAAGGGAAAGTATACCCAAACATTCTGTCATTGTTTACTCACCTTTATTTTATACAAAGCATATTTTTTTTTCTGTGGAACACAACAGGAGTTATCTAGGAGATTTTCCAAGCTAGATAAGTTTTTGTTTTGAGTTTTGGATTTGAGAGGTAGGTCGAAATGCAATGTATTCAGTGAATATCTTTCATTAGGATCTGTTCCACACACAAAGCCATTGTTTCACTTCAGAAGACTTGGAATATAGCACATACTTCGAATGGACTACTTTAATGATACTTTTATGGAGATTTTGTTGTCCTAATTTATAGCTTGACAGCTGCAGTCACCTTCCACTTTCAATGTAAGACAATAACAGCCTGAATATTTAACTGAAAACTCATTTTGTGTTCTACTGAAAAATAACATTGCTGCTTTGATGGCAGAATTTTCATTTTGGGGTGAACTACTATTTTAAATCCACATTACTTGATCTGACTGTCCCTTGTCTCTTGTCACTGATCTGATTCCTAAAACACAGACCTTGTCAGAGTCAGCAGGCCCATATAATACATCAACAAACCTGCTTGTGTGGGGCTGTAACCCGAGCTCATGCATGGAAACATGGTGATCATTTCTGAAGAGGTCTATTAAAGGTGTCATTGAATGATGTAGTACACTGATTATGCTAAATTAATCCTACAGTAACCCTGCAGCACAAAATATGTCTAAGAAATACAAAATATTTCCCAGCTGTAAATCAGCCTAAGCTGGTTTGTTGGATTTAGCTGGTCTCCCAGCCTGGTTAGACTAGCCTCTTTTAGAATGTTTTACGGGTACTTCTTAGCAGATCAGGCTGGAAGACTAGCTAGACCAGCAAAGACCTGCTTGGCCAGGTTGATAAATCAGATAAACCAGCTAAGAACAGTTTGGCCCGGCACCAGCAAAACATACTTGATTGCCCCTTTCGTTATTTCCTGTTCCTGTTGCTGCTGGGGCCTAGCTCGAGTCTGTGTTTGTAGCCTGATAGCATTTTTAGCATTGCTTATCTTCTGTTGTCAGCATTTAATCTTTAATCTCTGCCGGTTTTCAGCATGCATGGTTTTTTTCCGCATTATTTTCAACACACACCCTTCGGTTCCAGATGTAGAGCCCTCACATCAGGGTGTTTGGGTGACGTCTCGGCAGCATATCTCGTAGGGCAAAGCAATACCAATCTGTCATTCCTGTTAGGATTTCCAATAGTTTCTACCCGCTCAGAGATGCACCCTCTGAGAAGCCTGTTTGCCCTAGTTATAGGTGGTTCTAGGGTAAGGAACATGGAAATAGAGACTCCAGCCACCATAGTAAAATGCATTTTGGGTGCCAGAGCATCTGACATCAGATCATCAGCTTATATTATTCTATTTGTTTCCCTGTCTAAACCTCGGGATAAATGTCCTGAGGTTACCAGAGCATGCCAGATCCAGCTCTGGTCCTGCATGATGTCAGAATCGGGTTCTGCCTGATGTCCGACCCCGGACCTTCCTGATGTCCGACTCCCACTACTACATGTTGCTGAGTGAAGACGACTAACTGCAGCCTGTGCCAGCCAGATATCACTTAATTCTACAACGATGGACTGAACTGATGAACCGATGCCAGCAACAAACGTCAGACATGGGATACTTCACTGGACACTGCCTAAAACTTAGACTTAAGATGGAATCCACCAGAAATGAATCTACCACAAGCTTACAATCGAACTACAGTGTACCTTACTGACCCCTCCCTGCATCACTTTGGTCAAAGGATGGACTACACTCTAAAAATGGAATACGTAGATAATAAATTACGCACTATTATGACTCGAAGACATTACTACATTACAGCTTTTGTGCTATACAAATTAAATACTTGACTTGACTTGACTAAACCAGCTAAAAACATTTTGGCCAGGCTGCAAGACCAGCTAAGACCAGCTTGGTAGGCTTCAAGACCAGCTGAACCAGCTAATGACCATCTAATGACCAGTTTGGCCAGGCTGAGAGACCAGCTAAACCACCTAATGACCAGCTTTGCAAGGTTGGTAAATCAGCAAAACCAGCTATGACTAGCTTGGCCAGACTTCAAGACCAGCATAAACACCTAATCACCAGCTTGGCCAGACTTTGCGATTAGCTAAACCAGCTAAGACCAGCTTGAACAGCTTGGAGATCAGCTAGACCAGTAAAGAACAGCTTGGCAAGGCTGGGAAATCAGCTACACCAACTATTGACCAGCTTGGCCAGGCTGTGAGATCAGCTAAGCCTGATGTTTGACCAACTTGACCAGGTTTTGATATCAGCTAAACCAGCTAAGACCAGCTTAACCAGCTTGGAGATCAGCTAGACCAGTAAAGTACACCTTGGCAAGGCTGGGAAATCAGCTAAACCACATAATGACCATCTTGGCCAGGCTTTGAGATCAGCTAAACCAGCTTGACCAGCTTGGAGATCAGCTAAACCAGCTTAGACTAGTTTGGCAAGGCTGGGAAATCAGCTAAATCAGCTAAGACTACTCTGGCCAAAGGCCATGAGATCAGCTAAACCACCTAAAACCAGCTTGACCAGGCTTTGAGATCAGCTAAACCAGCTTAGACCAGTTTGGCCAGACTGCAAGAGCAGCTAAACCACCTAATGACCAGCTTGGCCAGGCTTTGAGATCAGCTAAACCAACTGAGACCAGCCTTGAGACCAGCAATACCAGCAAAAGACTGGATAAACCAGCTAAGACCAGCTTAGCTAGGCATGGAGACCAGCTTGACCACTCTAGAAGACCAGTTAGAACTGCTAACAGCTGCAAACCATTTTAGGATTATAATGTATTTTTCGGCAAGGCAATATTTCAATAAGGATTTCATTCGATTTCTTTTCTCAGATAATGAAAGGGTGACTTTGCAAAAATGTCTAAACGGAGAGGACAAACTTTTGGGGTTTTTAACAGAGGATAGCGTGTTAAGTGTCAATTCAGTCATCTTCTTTCTTAGCATTAGCAACTGTAACGGCTTAGCACAATCTAAACTGAAAATGCATTTAAAAGGAGGTCTGAGTCAAACATTTTAGCTGAAATCCATAGAAATGTTGATTTGTCTGTACTTATGAAAGGAAGAGTGTTTGAGAGAGAAGCTAGCACAGCAGTGTTCGTATTAACAGTGGCTCACTGACTCATGCTATTCATTAGGTAATGCTATTCCTGTAGCGCTCTGATTCAGCGCAAATATATGAACTGTACTAGCTGTACTTTATCAATGATAGTCATTGGTTTCACTCAAAAATTAAAAACATTTTGTCATCTACTTATCAATGCGTTACGAAGTCCAAGATCCAAACAAAACATTTCAGTCACCATTTACTTTAATTGCTGCATTTTTTACATTGTTTGTTTTTCTTCCATACAATAAAAGTAAATGGTGACTGAGGGGGCCTAATAATATCTTTGTGTTGCACAACAGATAGAAAGTCATATGGGTTTGGAACGACATGAGGGTTATTCAATGATGACAGAATTTTTATTTTTAGTAAAATGAATCCCTAAAATGGTATGATGATCTTAGCTGGATTGCCTTACAAAACAGCTCCCTATGTAGGCAGCTAATAGCAAGGCAGCTCACTAAGTTTTGGAACAGAATTCTTTATCTACAATCTCAACAACATTCATCTATTCATTTATAGCAGTGTTATAAAGCACTTTCGGACTCATGGTATGTCCACTACAGCTCCAATGCACTCACTTTCTTGTTCTGGAAGTAAAATGGGTCGATGTCCTCCAGTGGGACGCCCACCAGTCCGGACGGAATGTCTCCGAAGATTCGCGGGAGCTGTTTGCCGGCCTCCAGGTCGGGCCGGGACTTGAGCGGCTCCACATCACCCAGGTCCTCTTTGTACTCCTTGGCATTCCGTGCCTCCTCATCGGTGATCCGCTGTTCGATTCCAGCCAGGGACTCACGAGTGAACGGGTGTAGACTGTCAGGACCCGATGGAAACAAAGTGGCTGCCATCTTCTCATCCTGAGGCTCCTGTCCAAGTGGTTTCTTCACAGCTGAGGGGGAAAGAGGACAGTGTTACTGCTCAAAATTGTCTCTCTCAGAGCGCAAGAAACATAATTAAGGTTATGTCTCAGATGTTATCTAAACTGACTTCATCTTAATATCTTATGCAGGTTTGCTTCTCAAGACAAAGGCGAACATGGCAAGGGAAACTCCATATGATGTTTAGGTAATGGAGGGGGAAACCTTGAGAGGATCCGTACTCATCTGGGACAGCCAGTCCTCCTCTGAGCTGTGCTATTACTGTTAGCATTACACAAGGAAATCAACAGAAAACAACCATTCTGATGACAAGAATATGAATGATAGTATTGTGGGTTCCAACATGTCTGTAAATAAAATGGCACCATTATCCACATTAGACGGGCCCCAGTGTGAAACAGTGCTCAAACACTCTTGAAAGTCGAGTGTTTTAACTCAGATTGGACCATCTGTTCCTCTGTTCAATTGAAAGATTGAACTATAGATAATTTTTCATCTGTTCAAGCATGCGGTGTGGAGAGTCCACTGACGCCACAAATCACACAGCACAATAGAAACATCTGCACATTGAAGCCCTGAAATCCCAGCCAGTTTGTAGCTAACACAATGACACGGTTTCCACAAGTGACTCCTTGAAACTTGAATTAGTTGGGACTCGGGACATTCATTCAACTTTCTCATAATTATTAAGTAGGTCTAGGCGGTATGATGGTGTATGGTTGAAATGTGTCATGTAGAGATTTTGCTATACAGTTTATACCATGGTAATATACTGTATGTAAACCAATTGTTTAACAGTTGGGAGCGCTGCCATTTTGGTTCTTTTTATATGGCGTCAGGTCTGAGAAAGTTTCCAGCTTCTAATAACGAGTTCTACAAAGATTGTTTTACAATTCCGACATGACGTGAACACACCAGTGCTTAACTCATTGCACACTATTTATGCTACAGACATTAATTATAGCTGAAATACCATAGCAACCACAAAGCAACCCACTTTCAACTCAGAACACCTTAGCAACCACATACTGTAGCAACACACTAATAACAACCAACTACACCTTAGCAATGATCTGAAAATGCCCTTGAAAACACACAGAACACCCTAACAACCACATAACAACACAAAACTCAGAACATCCTAGCAACCCGATAGCAACAGACAACTAAAAACACCTTAGCAACCACATAGCAACACATTAACAACCACCCACCTTAGCAACGATCTGGCAACACACTTCAAAGCACACAGAACACCCTAGCAACACACAACTCAGAACACCTTAGTAACCACATTGAAATGCCTTAACAAGGACATAACAACACCCTAACAACCACATAGCAACACACAAATCAAAACACCTTAACAACCACATTGCAACACACAACAACCACGCACAACACATTAGCAACAACCTGGCAATGCCCTAGCAAGGACACAGAACACCCTAACAACCATAAAGCAACAAACAACTAAAAACACCTTAGCAACCACATAGCAACACATTAACAACCACCCACCTTAGCAACGATCTGGCAACACACTTCAAAGCACACAGAACACCCTAGCAACCACATAGCAACACACCTACAACCATACATGACACCTTAGCAACAACCTGGCAAATGCTCTAGCAAGCACACAGAACACACTGGCAACCACATAGCAACCCACATTCAACTAAGTACACTTTAGTAGCCACCTGGCTATGTCCTAGCAAGGAAACAGAACACCCTAACAAACACATAGCAACACAACAACAACCACACACAACACCTTAGCAACCATCTGGCAATTTTCCTGCAAGCACACGTGAAACACAACCCACATACAACTCAGAACATCTTAGCAACCACCTAGCAACTCAAAACACTTAAGCAACAACCTGGAAATGCCCAAGCAAGGACACAGAACACCCTAACAACCACATGGCAACACACACAAATTATACAGTTTGGTGCTCATTATACAGAAGTATTTGAGCGTAGAATGCCACCATTGGCCAATCACGATCCAGTTTTCCAGAGAGCCATGAAATAATAGAAGACATGACAGACATATTGATATCCATCACTAATGAATGATCTCAATGAGTGGTTAAACAACTTTATGTAAGTGTCTCTCCTCGGCCGGAGTGCATAAACCAGGTCTTTATTGCCATACCATTTCAGAAACTCACGCCCGGAAGGCCTCGCAGCCCACATTGTGTCCCCTGCAACTGAACAAAAACCCAACATGCTGGAATAGTTTTCTCGGCTCACAGCAGAATTTCAGACAGCAGCTTTTCCTTTGAGAGACAGAAAGCAAACCCTGCAGCTTCCTGTTTTAAGAGCACTAAAGATCTCACGCTTGTTCTGCTCGACTGGCACCCACACACATATTCCGACTGACACATTATACAGAATAATAAAGCCTGTGCTGTATTCTATAGATTCTTGAGTTTAATTTGATTTCTTTCTTGATATAATAACACCAAAAAACAACAACTATAAAAATCCATTAAAAAATATAAAAATTACTACAAGTTTAACTCTTATGTTGTGTTCCGGACAACATTTGTTTTTGTTTTTTTTACTTAATCCAATTAGAACTTTGCTGACTTCGCTCACATATAATGGACCATTTTCATGTGGAAATATGTGGTATGTATACACAGTATGTGGATGTGTGTATGCACACACAAAGTAATCAGACACACACACACACACACACGCACACACAAACACACGCACGCACACACACACGCACACACAAACGCACACGCATACTAACTCACACACAAACCCACACAACACACACAACACACACACATGTGCACACACACAAACACAACCAACACACATACATACACACAAACACAACCAACACACATACACATACACACACACATAGACCCACACAATACGCACACACACACATGCACACAAACACAACCAACACACATACACACACACACAAACCCACACAACACGCACACACACACACACGTACACAAACACAACCAACACACATACACACACACACAAACCCACACAACACACACACACAAACACAACCAACATACACACACACACACACACACACACACAAACACAACCAACATGCACACATACACAAACCCACACAACACGCGCGCGCACACACACACGCACACACAAACCCACACAACACGCACACACACACACAAACCCACACAACACGCACACACACACAAACCCACGCAACACGCACACACACACATACACACACAACAAACGCAATCATAAACACAACCAACACACGCACACACACACACATACAAACCCACACAACACGCACACACACACAACACACACACACAAACCCACACAACACACACACACATACATACACAACACACACACACACACACACACACAAACCCACACTCATGCACACACACACACACAAACCCACGCAACACGCACACACACACACAACACGCACACATAAACACAACCAACACACACACACACAAACCCACACAACACGCACACACTAACACACACATACACACACAACACACACACACACAAACCCAAACAACACGCACACACACACACAAACCCACGCAACACGCACACACACACATACACACACAACACACAACCCGCACACATAAACACAACCAACACACGCACACACACACAAACCCACACACCATGCACACACACACACAAACCCACACAACACACACACACACACACACACACAAACCCACGCAACACACACACACACACACACAAACCCACACAACATGCACACACACACTTACACACACACACACACACAAACCCACACAACACGCACACACAAACCCAAACACGCACACACACACACACACACACAAACCCACGCAACACGCACACACACACACATACACACACAACACACACACAACACGCACACATAAACACAACCAAGACACGCACACACACACAAAAACCCACGCAACACACACACACACACACAAACCCACGCAACACGCACACACACACATACACACACAACACACAACCCGCACACATAAACACAACCAACACACGCACACACACACAAACCCACACACCATGCACACACACACACAAACCCACACAACACACACACACACACACACAAACCCACGCAACACACACACACACAAACCCACACAACATGCACACACACACATACACACACACACACACAAACCCACACAACACGCACACACAAACCCAAACACGCACACACACACACACACACAAACCCACGCAACACGCACACACACACACACATACACACACAACACACACACAACACGCACACATAAACACAACCAAGACACGCGCACACACACAAAAACCCACACAACACGCACACACACATACACACACAGCACACACAGACAAACCCACGCAACACGCACACACACACATACACACACAACACACACAACACGCACACATAAACACAACCAAGACACACACACACACACATACAACACACACACACACACAACACGCACACATAAACACAACCAAGACACACACACACACATACAACACACACACACACAACACGCACACATAAACACAACCAAGACACACACACACACACACAAACCCGCACAACACGCACACACACACATACACACACAACACACACACACACACAAACCCACACAACACGCACACACAAACCCAAACAACACGCACACACACACACACACACAAACCCACGCAACACGCACACACACACACACACATACACACACAACACACACACACACAACACGCACACTTAAACACAACCAAGACACGCACACACACACAGAACACGCACACACACATACACACACAACACACACACACACAACCCTACACAACATGCACACACACGTGTTTCATGTGACTGATCACTCGTCAATGGGAAAAATATCAATCAATTTCAAAAACAATCCGTCACCAGATGACGATGTGCTATATAACATTTATATTTTGTCATAAAACACGGATACATTTGAACGTCTATCATGTTTTTAATCATTATCTAACGTGACAAAAAGACACTCTTGTTTATTATATGTGTGTCTGTGGGAATTTCATCCACTGAAACTCACTGAATCTCACTGCAGTTTGACCTCCGAGAGAAAACATTTCCTCATTGCATTTTACTAATTGAGACATATAACATATGACTATCTCATCTTTTTTATGGTTTTACCAACTCTGTGTGTTAAAAATGAAATTCTTCAAAACAGCACATAGTGAAAAGTGTCTTAAAGGCAAACTCTTTCTCCAGGTCTCTAATTAGGATAATTGCTTGTTAAGGACTCAACCGTGTACATAAGCGCGGTCTCTAAACCCAACTTGTTAGTCACGTCGCCAAAGCCCTATCCAATTACCTAAATGTATTGTTCGATTTTATTGTGTGACAGCCTTTGATCGGTGACGAGTGCCATTCTGCATCACTAAATACAACAGGACATGTTAAAGCACCTGCACATTAACCCTGCAAAGTCTGGCATATATATATATATATTTTTTTTTTTACATTTAACTGTTTTTAGTACCATTATACAAACTATAAAAAATATTGCACTTATTTTTATTTCTTTTTTGCATGTATCATATTTGATGCATTAGGCTTTAAAGGTCATTCTCCTATTTCATTTATGTGTAGGACGTTTGTTATGTACATTTTTGTACAGGGGTAAATCTTGGGGTATTATCAGAGGACCCTCTGGGCTTTTCAGAGATACCAAATATTTGAGCATTTGACCATGACAACTTCCTCTACTTGCTCTATAAATATGGATCGAAATGAATCACAGATCAAATACAACATGAATAAAATATTACTTTTTCAATAAACTATATTTATCATATGTATTTTATTCACCGAGCACTTTATTGACATTTAAAAACATTGTAAAACATTTTTCTCTGAGTCTCTTGAACTTCTGGTATGATGACATCATAATAGCTTGTAATGTAAAACAATGAGATCATTATAATGAGCACGCCGCATATATGAAAATACACAGAAATATGAGTTCACACTTTAAATATATCTTATAAAATGTATATGTCAGAATTGTCAAAGCTCTGTGATATTGTTGTGGTGGGCATGAATGTAATGGTGATTGAGAGATAAACCTCAATATCATATTTGATACGTGAATTTCAATAAAATAATATACAACATTTGAACCAAGCACAAGTTGCTTATTCAGCAAATACTCATTTTAAAATATCAGTAACAATATAATAATTACTGTCACTTTTACTTATAAGCTGGCAATTATCCCAACACTAGAGTCACTTTGGCAAACTCTGAAGCCATTTTAAATAGATCGACATAAACATTGAAACCACTTTTTTCACAAATGACCACTAGATGGTGCTGTAAACAGATGAAACTTGTTTGGTTCATCAGCTTGAACAGAGCGTGAAACATTGTATATTATATTTGATACATATGGCGTTATAGGGTTAAATAACATTCACCAGGACTTTCTTTAAAAGATATTTAACTGCATATGCATCATAAATCAACTGGTTTTGCAAAATGTGTTCAAACATGCAGTTTCTCCTCAAAGGAAATGTAAAAAATGTAATTGGTTGAAAAAAGAATCAGTATATTTTCTTGAAGTATACAATAAATAATTTCAAGAAACAGAATATTCTCTATATGTATCTTGTTTTAATGATGCTTTGATCATTTACTGGAAAACGGGGCAAAAATCCTGATTAAGATAATTCTGCTTGTGAGCGTACACCTCAGATAAAGGCAACAAAGCAGGCAAGCCTGCCAGGAGATGAGGAAGCAGATCCAGCGACTGTCTGCGAGGTTACCTCAGGACGTTACTCTCCGTCTCTCTCTCTCTGTGTGTTGTGTGGGCGAGCGGTTGTGATGCTATGAAGGAGAGCAGCTTGTCACTAAGATCATGGCTCTGTTTTTGAATGGACACGACCGTTCCAGGCCAGAGATCTGTATATGTGACCTCACTGTGATGCACATGCAGACAAACAAACAAAATCACAAGTCCAGTCGTGTCTGTTTAGGTGTCTGTTCATGAAGGAATTAGAAATGAAGGGTGTCAGAAATGTGTGTTTAATAATATTCCACATCTTGTCTTAGCAAACACCAATAATGACAAACAATCCAACAGCCTTGTGCATATCTATTAAAATAGGCTCAAATACTTTGAGTGTGTCATTAAACAATTAGAGTGATAACATTAAATTAAACATGTACATTTATGCAAAATATAAACCAATAAAACTAGAATATTTCATAAATTTGAAGACAACATTATTAAAACAAGAAAGCGCTCTATTTTGAGTCAAAATATACTGATGAGCGGCAGCAATTAATTAAAACAATTGCTTTAAACGATAACAAAAAAAGTCTCTTTTAGGCTGCAAATGCACTTAAAGGAACAGTGGACCCAAAAATGAAAATTATCACATCATTTACTCACCCAGATTATTTACTCATGCCATCCCAGATGTTTTCAGCAGAACACAAATAAGATTTTTAGAAAAATATTTTAGCTCTGTTGGTCCATACAATACAAGTGAATGGGTGCCAACATTGTGAAGCTCGAAATATCACATAGGCCTTCATAAAAGTAATCCATAACACTCCAGTGGTTTAATCCATGTCTTTAGAAGTGATATGATAGCTGTGGGCGAGAAACATTTTTTAAGAAAGTCTTGTCCCTGCCCAGTAGGGGGCGACATGCATGAAGAATGTGAATCACGCTAAAGTGGAAATCGACTGAGCGGAAAGGAGAATATTTCAGACAATGAAATATTGATCTGTTTCTCACCCACAGCTATCATATCACTTCTGAAGACATGGATTAAACCACTGGAGTCTTATGTATTACTTTTATGAAGGTCTATGTGATATTTGGAGCTTCACTATGTTGGCACCCATTCACTTGCATTGTATGGACCAAAAGAGCTGAAATATGCTTCTAAAAATATTCATTTGTGCTCTGCTGAAGAAAGAAAGGGAGGGAAGGGATGGCATGAGGGTGAGTAAATGATGAGAGAATTTACATTTTTGGGTGAACTATCCCTTTAACCCCCCCAACCCCCGCCGCCCCCAATGCATTCAGGTCATCTTTGACCCGGCGGAGGTAATAGGAGATAAAAACATTTAATACCACATCGTTTTTAGTATGGGAACCAAACTTTGGGACTTTGTCAAGACTATCAAAATACACATAATATATTAGTTTCAGTTTTTTAATACAACTGTTTACGAGATATAACCATTTAAACAAATTGTTACATTGTTTGCGTATGCGGGTCAATTTTGACCCGGGCATCAATTGTTGCCTTAAACTTGTATGTAGATATTTTTGTACATTTATGAATTAGATTTTTACTTCTAAACACTTCACTTACATTTAGCCTCTTTCCCAAACTCTCCAACACACTTTAAGAATACATTTTCTCAACTTTTGACCACTAAGATGCATTGAGCATTTATGACTAACAGGAAATTCATTCAAATTACTCGTAATTCTCAGTTTAAATATTCATATAAATTGTACTTTAAGTTATATTTAGAATAGATGTAGAATAGATAGAATTTCACAGAAATGTTGATAAAAAACATGTCTTCACATGTATCACACTGGTTTTGCTGTAATTAATGTATATTTTGAAATGTCAAAGAATTTCAAAATTTTATTATTTAAATAAAAAAGCATATTAATTAATAACCTTTATATTTGTTAGTTAACATGCCAAAAATATTAATCTTTTTACACATATGAATGGTTAAAAACCTATTAATGACTTACAATATAGTTTTAGATGAAAACAACTGCGTTATGAATGATTTATAAGCTTGAATTCCATCGGGTCAAAATTGACCCGCAAATGCAAAAGGAGTCTGCAGATTCTGAACGCAACAGGATGAATCAGGGAATCATTTATGTGAAGGAGTTCATTTACATGAACCATCCAAATGAACCAACTTACTGAAATGACCTGGACAAAGAGAGGTCAGCATGGTTATTACAACCTCAGCTCCACTGCTGTGTGCTCAATATAATGTGAAGAATGAAGTGTTTTACTGGATATTGTGATAACAGCTACTGTCACGCTACTGAACATTGTAATTAAGTTACTTGTTAATTACTTCTCACACTGGCTGTAATTGGTACTGTTGTTTCATGGGAATATCTAATCCAGTCGGGAATTCCTCTGGATTTAGTCATGGAGTTTGCTGTTGTTAAGGGCCCCAGCTGCAGGTGTCAACCACCCTGATGAAGTCACGGATCTTATCTACACACTTGACACTGAGAAGTTACAGAGCCAGAGTCAAATGTCTGTACAGACTCTGCCACCAGTGAGAGATATCAGAGATGACATCATAAAAATCCCTCATGGAGATCAGACACAAACAAACACGAGAATGTCAGTGGCAAGAAAAAGAGCAAGCGCATGCCCTAGAGAAGAGGCCAGACACTGCGGTTAACAAGAGCTGTGATTCAGAGTTTAAGACGGGAGCGTGTGCGGCGCTTTCTTTTTGGGAATAGGAATTTATTTACCATTGACATTTTACACAGCTTGCACTCGACGGTACAAAATACAGTGGGGATAATAAAGGGATCGTTTCCTCACAAATAAAAATTCTGTCATCACTGACTCACCCTCGTGTTGTTCAAAACCTGTTTGACTTTATTTCTTCTGTGGAACACAACAGGAGATGTTTAGCAGAATGTTGTCTCAATGAAACTGAATGGGGACGGGCGCTGTCGACCCACAAAAATGACAAAAGAATCCCCACAAAAGCGTCTTAATGTTACTTGTGCACTATATTCCGAGTCTTCTGAAGTCAGGTGGTAATGGTTCGCAACAATGTTCATTTAAATAGAGAATATTTTAACAAATAGAGAATATACATTATAAATGATATACCATACTTTTGTTCTTTGCTGTTCTTTGTTGTTCTTTGCTGGCATTTCTCTAATTTTACTAGCTTCTGCTAGTTCAGTTCAAAATAATCTTGCTATATCTATAGTTATCAGTTGCTAATAACTATAGACCAATCTCAAAATGACCTTTCATCTCAAAAATGATAGAGAAAGCAGTAGTGAAGCAACTGTTTGAGGTAGTAATTTCAGTCAGGTTTTAGAGAACATCAAAACTATCTGTTGGAGATGAGATGTCCTCCTCTTCAACTATAAATTGTGGTGTTCCGCAAGGCTCCGTGTTAGGGCCAATATTGTTTTCTCTATACACTCTGGTTCTGTCAAGAGTGTGTAGTAGAGGTAAAAAATTGGATATCATGTTATTTTCTGCTGTTAAACTCTGATAAAACAGAGGTTGTCATAATTGGTTATGATCACAATATCAAGTGGTCCCAAATATTCAGCAGGGCATCTAGTTTGACACAAATGTCACGTTATTTTGGATGTCACGTCAGGACGTTAGTTCAATCTTTTTTTATCAGTTAAGGAACATTTCAAATGTGAGACGTGTCTTGAGTTTCAAAGATACAGAGAAGCTTATACATGCTTTTATTTCGTCTCATCTTGATTACTGTAATGAAACATTTTCAACTTTAAATCAACACACTTTAGCATGACTACAAACAGTTAAAAATGCTGCAGCTAGACTTTGACACAAACTAGGTCTTTTAATCATATTACTCCAGTTTAAGCTTCTTTGCAGTGGTTACCAATTTATTTTAGGGTTGATTTTAAGATTGTATTAATTACATATAAGCCATTACATGGGTTAGCGACTGGTTATTTAGCAGAACTTTTTGATTGTATGTAAGGTGCTATATATAGTTATTATTATTATTACCCCATTGGACATTTTTGTCTTCTTTTAAGCATAAATCTCATTAAATTTTGTTAGATTTTACTGAAAACAAGACATAACATCTTCTCAAGTAATAATCCTCAAAAATAGACAAAAATTCTCAATAAGAGTTTTTTGTTTGTTTGTTTTTTGCAGTGTGCTTTCATGGCGCAACAGGCTCAACAGACTCACGTCTCCATTCACTTTCATTGTATGGAAAAGAACAGCGTGAACATTCTGCTAAACATCTCCTTTTGTGTTCCACAGAAGAAATAAAGTCATACGGGTTTGGAAAGACACAAGGGAGCCTAAAGAATAATTGTTTGGGGTGAATTATTCTTTTAAATGCTGTTTGTAGTTGAACATAAATTACAGTAAGTAATGCTTCACTTCATATGCCTGGATTTGACCTTCCAATCCATTTGTGGAATCATCAGTATAGTTCTTGGACTTGTTAGCTTTAAGGCTATTTGCTCAGCTACTCAATCTATAGTATACCATGTGATGTTGGTTTCATTTTCATAAACCATCATATAGGAGATAACCAGAGGCTGAATCCCATAAAAACAGATTGGACAATCTGCATGTATATTACAAGCATTCTATGTGTATGACCCAATGATATAATTAAGACACTGTATGTATATCTTGCTGAATGTCACAGCTCCTCTGTTGGCGGTCAGCCCAGATATTCAGTGGATAATGACACCGATTCACTTGCATATGAATCGGTTAGGTCATGAAGGAATTTCTGCACTATTAATCCGATGGTAAATGAGAAGAGGGAAACTGGTTTGGTGAACTGGAAAGCTCATAAATATTCATTATGCACAATTATTGGTAAAGAAATATGTGTCTAAGTAATGTATTAATTTCATTTTCAAGTCAAAATTGAAATGTTAATTATAACATTACAATTATACATGTAAAAAAACATTTCAACTTTACAATATTATTCTTCAAAGTACTTTAGACATTTAATTTGGTAACATCATCCCTACATTTTCCACTGTTGGCTCTGGGAGTGGATATGCATGAATCAGCCAAACTGTAAACTAGCAATTGTAAACAGTACCTGTTGGTCTAGCGGGAACATTTTTGCTTTGCGTATTGGGTTTCGAATACACCCTAATACAATTTTATATTGTAATAAACCTAGATTGCATCTGTACGTCTGTGGATGTAGCTCTTCATCGTAAGTGTCACATTTGGTATTTTGATTAGCAGACAGATTTCAAGGACGGGTTGCGTGACACCTTCATCCTCAAAAACTATGCAAGGTAAAATACGAGACAGACTATGACATGGGTAGAGTTTTGCCCATTGCACAGATTTTACATTGCATGTACTGTATGCACTGGTGTTCTTATCAGCTTATCCAATGTACACAGGTGTTGTGCACATGCTTCTTCACAGTTTGACATCAAATGCTGAGAATAGAGCTGTAAATGTTAACACATCCCAGATTAGAGTAAAATGTCAGCACTTTCAAAATCTGCGATTAATCGTGTTTAACTATGAAACATGATGCGATTAATCACAATTAAATCGACTGAGAGCACTAGCAAAGAATTTCACTTTTATTATATATATGTAAATGCACTCTGTATTAAATAACAGGTTACAATCCACTTGATGTCCAATGTAAAATTTGGGATGTGAAGCAAACCAGTGAAGAACCAAAAAGATCAGCAAGCTTGCCTTCAGCAATAAAGCAAATGGCTGATGTTAAAATATGCTAGCAACATTCTAAAACATGTTAGAAATATGCTAATAATGCCTAGATACATGCTAAAATATGCCAGTAATGCCCAGCTACATTTTAAACATGCTAGCAACACCTAAAACATGCAATTAACATGCTAAAACATGCTAGTAATATTCTGCTACATGCCAAAAAATGCAAAAAAATGCCTAACTACATGTTAAAACATGCTAGCACCAAGACAGCAACACTTAGCTATATGCTTAAACATGCTATCAATATGCTAACAACATATAGCTACATGCTTAAACATGCTAAAACTTGTTAGCAATGTCTAGTTACATGTTAAATCATGATAACACCATGCCAGAGACACCTAGCTTCATGTTAAAACATGCTAGCAATATGCTATCAACATCTAGCTACATGCTTAAACATGCTAAAACATGCTAGCAACACCTATCTGCATGTTAGCAATGTCTAGCTATATGATAAAACATGATAGCACCATGCCAGGGACATCTAGCTTCATGTTAAAACATGTTAGCAATATGTTAGCAACATCTAGCTAAATGCTTAAACATGCTAATACATGCTGGCAACACCTATCTACATGCTAGCATCCCCTAGCTACATGCTAAAACATGCTAGCATTGTCTAGCTT
This sequence comes from Xyrauchen texanus, assembly GCF_025860055.1. Taxonomy (NCBI): domain Eukaryota; kingdom Metazoa; phylum Chordata; class Actinopteri; order Cypriniformes; family Catostomidae; genus Xyrauchen; species Xyrauchen texanus. Next base: position 1,671,793 of record NC_068316.1, read on the forward strand.
CATGCTAAATCATGCTAGCAATATGCTAGCAACATCAAGCTACATGCTAGAAACATGCTAGCATGACTAACAACATGTTAAAACATGCTAGCAATGACTAGCTACATGTTAAGACATGCAAGCAACACATATCTACATGCTAAAAAAACATGTAGTTTGTGTCGTGTGTCGTGTGCATGCCTCTTCATAGTTTGACATCAAATGCAGAGAATAGAGCTGTCAAATTTAACGCATTGCAGATAAGAGTAAAATTTCAGCACTTTCAAATCTATGATTAATCGGAATTAACTATGAAAAATTATGCGATTAATCTATTTAATCGACTGACAGCACTAGCAGAGAATAACACGATTATTTCAAATGTCATTCTCTATATTAAATACAAGTCCACTTGATGTCCAATGTCAAATTTGGGTTGTGAAGCAAAACCAGTTAAGAACCAAAAAGATCAGCAGGCAATACCTTTAGCAATAAAGCAAATGGTTGTTTTGAAAAGTGTATCTTCCTTTCCTAGAACTGCCAATTGTTTTGATTTCCACCATTCATTTTTCTACAAGTGGTCTGTCTTATACTACTTAAACTGTCACTGGTTAATCGTTTATCAAGAAGCACACACCATCATCTCAGATTCAAACTGCTGCTGTAGAAAACAGACAAAATGCTAAATGATGTAACCCTTACTGCGGTAACGGCTAAAAGGTCACAGTAAATCAATGAGTGACAACTTAATTGACAGGATCTTTATTATCAACAATTTATTACCCAATTCTGTAATTCATGTAGGTTTATGAAGTGGCCTTAATCAAACCCTCGTCACCTGATAGAGTGACCACTGCTCAATTCCTCAGAGCCTCCGGCTCCATGTTCTTAATTAACATGGTAAATGACCGCGGTGAGTAATGTCATCAGTGACTGGTCACACTCATTGTTTTTTGTGTGATGGATCATACTTGGTCACCTGTTTACTGTGTACTCAAAATGAAACCAATAAAGTCAGCTCAGCGGCTAGATTAGAATTAGACAAATGGATATATGGAAACGTTATATCTTAAGAGTCTTGATCTCAAATGTAAGACAACAAGGTTAAAGATGCTGGATAGGAATTGATTTTAGTCCCACACTGCAAAATAATCCCATTCGTTAGTTTAGTGAGACACATTAAAACAGGTGACGGCTTTCTCTGTGAGCGTCAGGTGTACACGATCAGATTTCGTGTCCTGTTGCCAAACAGTGTATATCTCTGTTGAGTTATGCTTATGGCACATTAATGTACCTTCGGATATGTCACTATATTTGAGATGTTATAGTAAGTAAATAAAATGGTTTATGAATACAGTCTTCTTTCAGTATCATGGTATTTTTGATGCACCCGATACATCGCTGTACCATGCAAATGGACTCATTTGAATCTTAAGACTCGTTTCAGAACAAATATGTTACATTATGAGTGCAACACAAGCACAACATTTAGTCTTTCTAGTTTTTATGTCAACACATTGGATTTCTTTCCAAGATATCAGGATCAGTATCGGCCATAATATTTTCATTACAGTAATGATGATGTTCCTGTAACCCTATAGTGACATTTGAAATGTATAGGGATACCATTTAGTGATAATATTTGGATAAAAATAGCTTTAGCTATGTAAATAAATAGGTCCTGAATAATTTCAGGCCATTTTCCATCGATTTCCTCTAGCAGTTGTTCAGTATCGGCTTTATGCACCTTCTGGAGCTTGTACCTAATCGAGGTGTCGTCGTTTGCACACATACTTCTACATAACCTCACATAACGAAAAGGCAAGATTTGCCACTGGTGTAACCCCAAGCATTCGGGACATTTATTGTTTGAATTTGGTGATAACATTTACCTGGTTTAAAAGCTGAAAATAAAAATACCATTAAACACAAAACAGTCAGAAACGTGTTTTGGTCTAAAATCACATTTCTGTATATATGTATAGCAACATTAACAGATTATATTAACATAAACAGATTATAGTGACTTCAGACTCAACATGATAGAATGCATCACATTTAAAACAACCCAGTTAATTCATTAAACATCTTACCTTTTAGAATTTAAGACAACTGTGAGGTTATCCTAACTTCAGGATGTTATTTATGATGAATTGGAGTTTTTTCTTAATTTTTGAGGATACAAACTTTTCTTAACTTTTTAAGAAGAAAATGGTAGTTAAGATAAGGTAATGGTAAGTACATTTTCTTCTTAACCACATTTCTTGAATCCGGCCCCAGAATCATCTAAGGCCATAAAAACAGATAGTAGGAACAATTGGAACAAGTTTAAACACTTACTCGTCCTAGTGCTTTCAAGCTACATGCACCAAACCTAACACAGACCTTAAGACTGTTCTCACGCACGTTGCTTTATCTTTTCTAACTGATCGTACTTACGGTTTCCGTACAGCGGTTGATCAAAAAAACAGAAAAATCCAATTAACTTACATTGACTGAATGTTCAGATGAGCCAAGACTATTCAAACTTCAAATGTAAACAGACCTATTCAAGGCCTTTAATATGCTTTACGCTGCTCTCTCTCTCTCTCTCTCTCTCTCTCTCTCTCTATTTCTATCTATCACTCACTCACTCTTTTCTTATCTATCATCTATCTATCTATCTATCTATCTATCTATCTATCTATCGTGCTAGAAATACATGCTAGCAGCATGCTATAACATACTAGCAACATTTTAGCAACACCTAGCTACATGTTAAAACATGCTAGCTATGTCAGTCGACATGTTAAAACATGCTAGCAATGTCAGTCGACATGTTAAAACATGCTAGCACTATTTTAGCAATACCTAGCTACATGCTAAAACATGTTAGCACCATGTTAATAACACCTAGCTTCATACTAAAACATTCTATCAACATCTAGCTGCATGTTAAAACAGGCTAGCAACAACTCACTACATGCTAGCAACCACTAACAACATGCTAAATATACTAGGAACATGCTATCAACCGCTAGCTACATGCTAGAAATATGCTAGGAACATGTTAGCAAGACTTAGCTACATGCTAAAACATGTTAACAACACCTAACTACATGCTAGCAACCACTAGCTATATGCTAAGAACATACTAGCAAGACCTAGCTACATGCTAACACATTCTAGCAATGATTATCTACATGTTAAAACATACAAGCAATGCATAGATAGATGATAAAACATGCTAGCAACACCTAACTACATGCTAGCAACCACTAGCTATATGGTAAAACATGCTAGCAGCATGCTAGCAATGCCTAACAACATGCTTGGTAGGACTAGCTACATATTACAACATGATATCTTTCAATCTTCCAGCCTTTCAATCTGTCTGACTGACTGACTGAAACCTTCAAACTTTTCAAAGTACTTGAACTTATAGATCAGGCTTTTTCAAGCCAGCCTCAAAGTTTGTCTACAAACTTTTCAATCAATCAAATATTTCCCTTTCACATTACCATAACAATATTCCAACCTGGTCTCATGAGAAGTTGTAATAATATTACGAGTTTGCACATACAAATACAAACACATTTAGCAAACTAGCATTTAATGCCAGTATTGTATCGATTTGAAATTCACTTTGTTTATTGGTTGGTGTCTATGGGACTAAATATTGTACAAATTATTACAAATTGTCATGAGACTTTGCTTGATATTCTAATAGCAAAATATTCCAATATCCAAATTTTTTGTTACATGTTTACTAATGTACTTTGATCTACTCTATTTTTTGGTTTTGTTTTGTTTTTATGGCTCTACGGTGAAGTTAAGCAGGAACAACGTATTGTGCAAAATGGAAATGAATGTGAAATGAGTAAAAGATTGCAATATGAATTTTTAATTGCAACGTTATCATAGCATGACCTAGATATCGAAATAATACGGGTTAGCTAGGTCCCTGCTGATTCACACCTCTACCGCCCCAGTAATTTGAGAACATGATTTAGCATAAGTGCAGTGCTTCAGGATTCACCCCTCTGCCTCGACATTTTAGAAATGCGAGCTAAACTCATCCTGCTGGAACCAAGGAGTCACTTGAGTGTGATTTCAGTGGGCGTATTGATTTCAGAGTGGTGTGTTCTCCTCATCATTAGCGTGTTGCTAGCATGCTAACTGCGTGAGGATTGAGAGGTCTCCCCCGTGATTATAGCAGCCCACTGAAGCTGCTGTCAATCAACCCCTCCCAGATCCCTCACCTTAGAGGGAAACAGCGGTCTGTGTGCGTGGGGAAGCAATTGGTGATTAATATACTGATTAGCATTGAAAGGCTGGCTGTTAGCGGGCGACTGCTATAGAACGTGTGTGGGCGAAGCCTGTCATCATCTCTTCATCGCTCTGACAGACGTTTTACCTCTTACATCAAGTATGTCTCACTTTCTGAGACCACAGAGGAAATCTTCAGGGTCAAAACTGTCACTTTGAGGCACGGTGGCTGATTACTGAGTTACTAAGTAGCTTTCTGGCTAGCAGTGAGACCCTATGACAAGACACCACTCTTAAGACTCAAGGTACCAAAAATCTGATGATTAAACCAAACAGCAATTTAAAAGCTCAGCAGTGCACAACTTGATGAAAAGAGTGTTGCTCATGCAAAAAAAGAGCTCAAATCTGACTCAAAACACAGCAAAGAGTTCAATTTAAAGCTGAAGTTTGTCATTTCTGCACCACTAAACGTAATTGCAAAAATAATAATTACTTTCAAACAGGTTTCCTGATAACTTCCCCGTCTACCATTGTTTATACAAACAGTCCCGCCTCAAAACGTGCACCATTGTTACTTCATCTTATCAAGCTTTTGACTTGTCAATCATTTAGCATGTTCTCATAGTATTGTAGTTGCAGCGAATTATTGAGGCTTAATGCCATTTTTATGCCATGTTGCTCATAACAGTTGCCAGTTGAGGGTGCTGTTTTGCTGCTGTTGTTTTTGAGAAATGTTTCTGCACAATGTCGGTCTCCATAAAGCTCATTTGGTATCTTTGGAGGGTGGGGTTTTGTAAAGAGGAGGCGTGGCTTATTCAGCGGCTCAGTCTCGTGGAAAAATTACTTACAGCATCTTTAATTAAAAATTTAAACGCAAAAATTATGCGGAACTATCAGCCAAAACATGAGCCGATAATGAGCCGTAATTTTATTCCCCCGTTACTCTAGAGCATTGCAGAACATTGTAACGAAGCAATTTCAAAATAAGAGTAATGGTGTTTTTCAGGCTTGTTTATAGTTAAAAATCCTGTGTTATGCACCAAATTATTTAATTTTTATTATTATTGGGATTTTGGTTGCACAATAAACTCCATCAGTGATTTTTTTTTTATTGTGAGCACTTATAGCATCTGTACACTTAATATTCAGGAAAAACTATTATTTTTTTATTCTATGATTATTGTAGATTTTAAAAGCTATTGGCTGATTAATCAGTTATCAGCCTTTTCCATCACATTAATTATCATATCGGCAAAATCCACTATAGGGTGACCTCTAATGTCAAGCACTTTGAATACATTGTTTAAGAGATGTGCTATATAAATAAACTTGCCTTGCCTAGATATAAAACTATTGGATGATATTATAAAATTTGGCATTTAGCAGAACTTAACAATGTCTCTTGATAGTTTTATATTTAATTGTGATGTTTCCTTACAAAAATTACTATAGTAACTATAGATTAACAATGGTATTTATATAGCGTTCTGGGTATCTCAGAGAGTATTGACGCTGACTATCACACCTGGAGTCGTGAGTTTGAATCCAGGGCGTGCTGAGTGACTCCAGTCAGGTCTCCTAAGCAACCAAATTGGCCCGGTTGCTAGGGAGGGTAGAGTCACATGGGGTAACCTCCTCGTGGTCGCTATAATGTGGTTCTCGCTCTCAATGGGGCGTGTGGTGAGTTGTGTGTGGATCGTGGAGAGTAGCATGAGTCTCCACATGCTGTGAGTCTCCGCGGTGTCATGCACAACGAGTCACGTGATCAGATGCACGGATTGATGGTCTCAGAAGTGGAGGCAACTGAGATTCGTCCTCCGCCACCCGGATTGAGGCGAGTAACCGCACCACCAAGAGAACCTACTAAGTAGTGGGAATTGGGCAATCCAAATTGGGAGATATTTGGGTATTTATAGTAAAATCCTAGTAACCACAATTAACCATTGTTACTACATTTATGGTTACAACAGTATTTTTACAGTAATATTATGGTTCATTTTCATAAGGATTAAACAAATATGAGGTAGACCAATATATTGGTTTTACCGATTAATCGGTTGCCGATAGTTTTATTTTTTATTCCTCTTTGTTCCTATGATCATTATATTTTTTAAATGAAGGCGAGGGCATGCAAAGAAAAATACATTGTATCTCCAACTTCATATATGGTGATTAATAATAATAATAATAGGCTATAACACACTTAATTAACTAAATATTTCACTTAAAAAAAAGAAGGTGAGATTCCTTTAGATGAGTGTGTTAAAATGTGTTTTGTTCCCAACACAATTTGACCAATGTGGCGTTTTGAGAAAATGTATTGCTACATTACTGGAAAAGCTACACTACCCGTCTGTCAAAGTTAGTAGCATTGCTAATAGTTAACAACTCCCCAACACTGGTTAGCCCGAGCTACCATACATTTCCACTGTATGGAGGAAAAAGCAATGAAAGTGAATAGTGACTGAGGCTTAAATTCTGCCTTGCACCTCCTTTTATCTCTCATGGAATAAAGAAAGTTAAGCATGTTTGGAACAGCATGAGGCTGAGTAAATGCTGGTGAAATATCCCTTTAAAAGCATTGTCCTTTCATTTGCTCGGTCAGTGTTTATAGCCAGTACAATTCAAAGGCTCCATTAGTCCAAACAGGTGTAGCAGCTTGTGTTTATCAGCTTCTGTTTGCTTTAGCAAACAATACACCCAACCAGAGCCCCATTTTGCCTCATGCATTGTGGCTGCCGAGACCGCCGCATAATTGAAGTTCTTTTTGGCCTCTCAGTTTGCCATGGCTCATCTGTCACTTTCAAAGTAGGACGACTTTGCCCGCTCTCGTCCAGAGCTCATGGGCTCGCCAGTGGGGTCAAACGCCGACCCTCAGGTCTGTTGTTTCAGCATGTCTCGCATACAGGCTCAAGCACAGCACACGTTACATTCCCAGCCCTTTGCAGTTGACAACGCAAACCCACAATATTATTGTAGACCAGTTACGCTGCAGCTAAACACAGCGACAAACACAGGAACATTCTTGCCGTGCCATCAGCTGTCATTTAGACACAGGTTCATCCTGGTTCACTCACTCACTGCTGTCAAATCCTCCTCGGAAGGTCCTATTTAAGTCAGAATTATAATGTGATGGACGATATATTCTCTCAATTCAAGATCAAATTCTCTCATCATTTACTCACCCTCATGACATCACAGATGTGTGACTTTCTTTCTTCAGCTGAACACAAATGAAGATTTTTAGAAGAATATTTCAGCTCTGTAGGTCCATACAATGCAAGTGGCTGGAACTTTGAAACTCAAAAAGCACATAAAGGCTGCATAAAAGTAATCCATAAGACTCCAGTGGTTTAATCCATGTCTTCAGAAGTGATATGAGAGCTGTGGTTGAGAAACAGATCAATATTTAAGTCCTTTTTAAAATATAAATTCTCCTCCTTGCCCAGCAGGTGGCAATATGCACGAAGAATGCAAAATGCCAAAAACAAAGGAAGAAGAATGTGAAAGTGAAAGTGGAGATTTATAGTAAAAAAGGGCTTAAATATTGATCTGTTTCTCACCCACAGCTATCATGTTTCTTCTGAAGACATGGATTATACCACTGGAGTCTTATGGATTACTTTTATGCTGCCTTTATGTGCTTTTAGGAACTTACATTGCATTTTTTTTGTATTGTCTTTTTTAATGCTTCACTAGTGTACCAAAATAATGTCATGCATTTTAATTGTCTGTATTATATATTTTTATTATATATATCATTTATAAATATTTAAATATAACTATTTATAATTATTTAATCGTTATATATTGAATTATTTTTATTTGAGAGGCTTTCTCAGCAAATTTTTATGTATGCGATTAATTGCGATTAATTCGATTAATACCATGAAATTAATTTGATTAAAAAGGTTAATAGATGGGGGTCTGTGTATCTGAGCGAGTATTGACACTGACTATCACACCTGGAGTCGTGAGTTTGAATTCAGGGCGTGCTGAGTGACTCCAACCAGGTCTCCTTAGCAACCAAATTGGCCCGGTTGCTAGGGAGGGTAGAGTCACATGGGGTAACCTCCTCGTGGTCACTATAATGTGGTTCTCGCTCTCGGTGGGGCGTGTGGTGAGTTGTGTGTGGATTCCGCGGAGAATAGCGTGAAGCCTCCACACGCGCTACGTCTCCACGGTAACACGCTCAACAAGTCATGTGATAAGATGCACGGATTGACGGTCTCAGATGCAGATTTGTCCTCCGCCACCCGAATTATATTCTAATTTAATAGACTGACAGCCCTAATAACAACACAATATTTAATTTGTTTTTCATGGTACATGAGCGCATGCAGAAGGCACCTCTACATGTAAATTAGAAAGGGCGACCAATTGTATGCCGCACAAATAATTTTTGAAATACTCAAATACCCCTTGATAGGAAAGAGGTTCCCCACCCCTGATTTAATATATGATATTACTTTTTCATTTGAACTCAACTTGTTTGGCGTACACGCTCTACCTCACGAGTTAGGGGCCGTTCACACTGAATGTGTTTTTGCGTGCGACTGATTTTCAATAGTTTTTTGATGTAAACACACGTTGCACCATTGTGCCAAATCACACTTTTTTAGCGTCTCGCGCCAGACCGCCGCATTGTTCAGACGCCGTGTCAAGTTAAATAGAACGTATGTTTTTAAAAAAGACATTCAAGACATGTTGCGGCAGGTTTGTCATTACGATAACGAGATGCACAAGTTTTATTCAGTGACGTTGAGTATCACCGATGTCAATCCTGGCACGACATGTCCTGAGGTTTAATGAAAGCTGGAATGAGATTGGAGAGCTATGGTGGTTTTTAGTATGACTTGAGAAGACTCGAGATACAGCAGGTCAGTTTTGGAGCAGTCTCCAGTCATAATGCAATTTTTCTTTTGCGTTACATGGAACAAAGAAAGTCAGCTTTTGGAACAACATGGGGGTGAGTAAATGACAGCCTTTTGTATTTATAGACAAACTAATTGATAGCCACACATCCTCAGAACAGTGAGCGAGAGAAGTCTGTGTGGCCGCTCTGTCCCTGAGGGCAATATCTGCTCGTAATGTGATAAAGTAAAATACAATTCACTTGTGAGGCTATTTGTTATTGTCTTCATTAAACGATGGCCTGACAATTACTGTAATGGCCTGTGTGATTTCCTCGGGCTCTGGAGAGGGAAGAAAAATGTGGCTTTCTGCAAAATCGCTTATTTTAATTCGTATTTATTATTCAATAAATCCCGAGATATAACAGTAAGTTTGTCATTTACTATTTCCCAGTCAAGTCATATTATCAATCAAATCACATGAAAAAAAAATAGAAACATTTTTCAAATAAGATGCATTTAAGAAGAACAATTGTGAAATATAAGAAGACTTTTTTATCAGAGAAAACGTCTTGAATTAAGTTGATTTTTTTTACGCCTAAAACAGTCCAAAACAGGTTTCCCAGCGGTTTAAGAAAGATCAATTTAACCCCAGTTATGTTCAAGAAAAGTGATCTTGTTTTAAGGATATGTTTACTTGAAAACAAGACAATCAAATTCTGATTATAAAGTTGATTATTAGAGTTATAAAGACATTCTTACCATTCTACCTAACAGCGAAGGCCAGTCCTCACACACGTTTCATCAATCGCATAACAACAAGCGTTCAGGCCATCAATCCCACTTTTTGGAACTTCATCCTGAAATGCCACGATCTTGATTACTTTAATAATTTTTGCATTGATTTGGTCCAAAGCCTCTCTTTGGCACGGAGAGCACGCCGGACGGCTGCGACCCACTTAGATTAATCTTGTTTGAGCTTCGCCTTCAACACCAAGTCACCCGAACGGCGCTGTAATCTTTCTCATAGGTTTGGTGAAGCTCGCCTAACTCTGGGGAAAACTGTACTTGTATGATTTTGCACCTGCTGATCTGCTTTGTTTGCACGATCGTGTGTCTGAAAAGGCCTGCGTGCTCCGTGCGGTTGTGCGGTAGAATAGGTCTCTGCTAAACAATGGCGTAAGGATAGGCTTGAAAACATGCTAAATGAATGCCTTGGCTTTTAATGACACAGGACTAATGAATACTGTGAAAACAGACTCATCCCAATGGCTTATTTCTTTTGGACTTACAACACAAGCATAAACACAGACAAATTAAAACACACGAGCACGCATTACTGTGCCATTTTTGTCCAGGTTCAGGATTGTGGTATCGATGTCTTCCTGGCTACTGAAATTGTGATGGCTGTTTCCCTTTGAGAGTTAGCTAACATAAAACACGACGGTTGCCAAAATCTATGTGTGTGTGTAATTCAGAAAGCGTCTGAACAGTTCACCAGTAATAGCCTGACACAAAAGAGACGCTGAACCGATCCGCTGAGTTCTGTGCATAGAGGGTGCTTTCTAATTCCCAGAAATCCTTCATTCTAAGTGCACGTTGAACCTCTGTTTCTCTGTATGACCACAGCTCTCAAGCTGCTTTTTAGAAAGTACAGATAATGATGCAGGCATTTAAAATATTTTGTGGGGTATTTTTATTAAGAAAAGCTCCTTTCAAGCAAAAAGACTACCAGCATATATGTCAGCGTTATAAGTACACCTTGAATCTCACGGAAACATGTCCAGTTCACATTCACCCCATAAATCAAATGAAAAAAACTCAATTATATGATGCATGAAACCTTATGTCAGGACCATTAAGACTTTTTACATTATAACAATATTTTCATTTAAAGGCAATCCTGGCTAACACTTTAAACTCGGATGGGCCCACTGGTGAGAAAGAAATATCATTTTCAATATATGAAGAACTCCAGTCTTGACCAACACAATATTGGTGTCGTTTGAAAGTTTAGAAGTTCTACTTTATAATGCATGTAGACATTATGACCAAAACTAAACAAGTGCTTAATAAATCCGAAGTGCTCCTGTGCACTGCACATATTATTGCAATCGGTAAAAACATCAAACTGATCAAATATTCATGTGTCATATGTTGTTGTAAAGGTCATAAAGAGTAAAATACAACCAGACTATTTGTTTTACTCACAGATGAAAATATAGCGAGTAACAGCTATGTTGATGTTGCTTATAACTGCGTTTTCACTTATAACTTCAATGTAACATAAACGGAACATAAAACATCACATATGATTATTTAGAGTCTGTGATTATCTTTCAATCGAGTCCACACACAAGATAATCAGATGTATAGATCATTAGATAATCCACATGAAGCACAATGTTACATATGACTCAATGATGACTCAAATGACACAGAATGAAACTCATTCTGTGAAATCTCATGACTAAAATCATGTCTGCATGCTATTTGTTTTTCGGAGCCACTTTATTTACACTTTTGGGGTATGCCACTGAAACAGGAAATCTTTCATTGTAATCTGATTACTTTACTGATTACTTCATTGAAAAAGTAAACACATTACTAATTACTTTACTTTTAAGTTACTTTCTAAAATACTTGTCACAAACTTATTTTTGAGTTTTACGTCTCAACATATTCAAATTAACGTCTATTTTCTCCTTGTCACAGACTCTCAAACAGACGTACTTAAGAACATATGAATTCACATTTGAATTGTATTACACATAAATAATCATTTTTTTTAATATTTGTAACCAAAGTAGTGTACTTAAAAGTAATTACTTTCACTGAAAGTCAGTAACTGTAATCTGATTACACAGATTTTAAATGTAATGCATTACACTATTTTGTGCCTCAAGTAATTTGATAAAACTAATTACTTTGTAATCCACAACCCACAAACAATCACATTCATCACAATACACAGATGTGAACTGTAGGGGGCGCTCTAACACATTTTACCCCTCACAGATGTGAACTGTAGGGGGCGCTCTAACACATTATACCCCTCACAGATGTGAACTGTAGGGGGCGCTCTAACACATTTCACCCCTCACAGATGTGAACTGCAGGGGGCGCTCTAACACATTTCACCCCTCACAGATGTGAACTGCAGGGGGCGCTCTAACACATTTCACCCCTCACAGATGTGAACTGTAGGGGCGCTCTAACACATTTCACCCCTCACAGATGTGAACTGTAGGGGGCGCTCTAACACATTTCACCCCTCACAGATGTGAACTGTAGGGGCGCTCTAACACATTTCACCCCTCACAGATGTGAACTGTAGGGAGCTCTAACACATTTCACCCCTCACAGATGTGAACTGTAGGGGCACTCTAACACATTATGCCCCTCACAGATGTGAACTGTAGGGGCGCTCTAACACATTATATCCCTCACAGATGTGAACTGTAGGGGCGCTCTAACACATTTTACCCCTCACAGATGTGAACTGTAGGGGCGCTCTAACACATTTTACCCCTCACAGATGTGAACTGTAGGGGGCTCTAACACATTATACCCCTCACAGATGTGAACTGTAGGGGCGCTCAACACATTTTACCCCTCACAGATGTGAACTGTAGGGGCGCTCTAACACATTATACCCCTCACAGATGTGAACTGTAGGGGCGCTCTAACACATTTCACCCCTCACAGATGTGAACTGTAGGGGGCTCTAACACATTTCACCCCTCACAGATGTGAACTGTAGGGGGTGCTCTAACACATTATACCCCTCACAGATGTGAACTGTAGGGGGCTCTAACACATTTCACCCCTCACAGATGTGAACTGTAGGGGGCTCTAACACATTTCACCCCTCACAGATGTGAACTGTAGGGGGCTCTAACACATTTTATCCCTCACAGATGTGAACTGTAGGGGCGCTCTAACACATTATGCCCCTCACAGATGTGAACTGTAGGGAGCTCTAACACATTTTACCCCTCACAGATGTGAACTGTAGGGGCGCTCTAACACATTTTACCCCTCACAGATGTGAACTGTAGGGGCGCTCTAACACATTATACCCCTCACAGATGTGAACTGTAGGGGGCTCTAACACATTTTACCCCTCACAGATGTGAACTGTAGGGGTGCTCTAACACATTTTACCCCTCACAGATGTGAACTGTAGGGGGCTCTAACACATTATACCCCTCACAGATGTGAACTGTAGGGGCGCTCTAACACATTTTACCCCTCACAGATGTGAACTGTAGGGGGCTCTAACACATTTTACCCCTCACAGATGTGAACTGTAGGGGGCGCTCTAACACATTTTACCCCTCACAGATGTGAACTGTAGGGGCGCTCTAACACATTATACCCCTCACAGATGTGAACTGTAGGGGCGCTCTAACACATTTTACCCCTCACAGATGTGAACTGTAGGGGCGCTCTAACACATTATACCCCTCACAGATGTGAACTGTAGGGGGCTCTCTAACACATTATACCCCTCACAGATGTGAACTGTAGGGGGCGCTCTAACACATTTTACCCCTCACAGATGTGAACTGTAGGGGGCACTCTAACACATTTTACCCCTCACAGATGTGAACTGTAGGGGGCACTCTAACACATTTTACCCCTCACAGATGTGCTCATCCATAGACATTCAGTCTAATGTTCAGTTCAAGCAACACCCTCATTATTTCATTGAATATCTCGGCCTCTGAGTGGACTATAAGCTCAATCTAGGTGTCATTAGAAAGCTGAGATCCTCCTGTTTTGAGGCCTTGTTTTGTTATTTTAAGTAACATAAATGCATAAGGGATGTTATCTCTGAAAATTTGAGATTCTAAGCTTTCAAATGATACTTCGTATTCCTGACTTACAGTATGTATACAGAGACTTTAACGTTTTGAGCATACATTTTTTCGCGATATAGCGAAATGCACGCTTTGTAAATGCATTTACAAAATTGTAAGCCTCCAAAAATTGGCTCCATTCACTTTCATTATAAGTGTCTCACTGTAACACCCTCCAGGCGGTAGTTAGAGCCGCCTCATGCCCACTTGGGCTCAACCTCCCATGGCCGGTCTGGCGGGGGGCATGGTTCTTACACCCTCTCCCGAAATAACTGTTTTGGCACTTCCAGTCCCCACCACGTCGGTTCAAGCCGGGAGGGCTCACTCTGCTCGGTCTTGTCGGTGCCATGGAGGGCCTTTAATAAAACTTTAAAGGACACAATACCTATTGCTGGACCCTCCAGGCGGTAGTTAAACCCGCCGCATGCCCCCTTTTTTATGAAAAGAAGGGACAAGTCTAAACACATTTTTGTGGTAATCAGCATTATGCCACAAATGCTGTAAAATGATCTTAACTTGTATTTCACCCAGATTGTTCCTTTAACTGTGATGAAAATTATGCAAAACTCTTAAAAAGGCTTCTGTGGTGAAAAAACACCTGGACGTGTTCTTGACAGGTTTCATAAGATTCACCCACATGGGTTCTTTTAAATGATAAAGCTGCCAGAAATAGTCGTTAGTGTTTCAAAATGCAATTATGAAATCAAGAAAATGGGACTGGAGACTCAAAAGACTCAAAAGTCATCGCCCACTGCATGACTATACAGAGTGCATTAAACTGCAGTCGAGGTTTGTGCAATATGAAACATGAATCATACATCTGTTAAGTTCCAGTTACACAGATGATCGCATTATGCAGCCATCACAGCATGTCTGTGCATTACACTAATGGCTCGCTGCATTTCCTCCAATGACAGAGCAGGAAGAGGCCATTAAAAATGGACCAAGGTCCAGTGTGAAGGATGCTGTTTCACCTCAGTTTATAGACAAGCGGAGTGACACCACTCACAGTAAGAGAGCACATCTGTGACACCGGACAGGGAGATGCCCTAAATTGCAACGCAACCCCTCCAACCTTGAACAGGTAATTGAGAGGCACAAAGCTACAAATCTTTGGTGCTGAATGGCAGCGTTAAGCTTTTACTTGAGTTCATCGCTCCAGTCACTGAGAGATGCCGGACACATGAGGGGTCAAGGACAGTTTAAAAGCACTAGCGCAAGTGTCGCTGTTACGCCTCATTCTGTGTGACAGACATGTTGGAGACAGTTGAGGGTTTCTCCAGTTTCTTGCAGGTCTCAGCTCTGTCCACAGAAGCTGTAATGTATATATGATGTATCATACACGTTCTGTCATGCAAAAGCAGCATAGTGTCAACATTCAGAAGACTTTATGACATGAATATACCATTATAAGTGGTCTTTAATGAATGCCATTTAGCCCAACAGGGTGTCATTTCATAAATGTATAAAATATATAATAAGCATTTTTCAAGCTTGACTTATAATGTCTTATAAGCACTTCAAATATCTAATGGATGTTTATAAGAAGACGTTGCTTCTTGACTTAAAGCATACCTAATATACAGTTATAATGTGCAGTATATAATACCTTATAGTTTAAATGTGATGTTAGTCGTGTTATAATGCATGGTATTACTATGAATATTTAAGTATCATATTTATATTCTTCTATAGACTATAGAATAGGACGCAGAAGGTGAATCTCAGAATTAAGTTGCATTAACGCTTTGCGTCTAGAGTTATCACATGCTTGCACGAAAATGCCAAAACTTCATGAACATGCCCATTGACTTTGCGAGTGTGACATATTGTTTAGCACCAGTGCCCCCAGACTTTCAATATTAAACTATGAAAATCCATTCGAAAAAATACTAATTATTACATTTAGTGTGTGAAAATTATTTTTATATATTTTTTTTATAATTACGACTGTCCCACAGATGTGCCATCATTTCTGCCACAAAAAAAACTAGTTTTTCCGCTAATAAAGTTTTTAAAAAAATGCGTGTACTTGTTAATTAAGCACTGAAGGTGGCATAACCAAAATTACAGGCTTATAACTTGATTATAAGAGATATATAAGAGATATATAATGTCAAATCAGATTTTTCAACTATTTTTAGGCTGAGAATCTCAGAATTTCTCATAATTTATTTAATAAAAAAAAAAAATATGAGAAATTCTGAGATTCTCAGCCTAAAAATAGTTGAAAAATCTGATTTGACATTATATATCTCTGGGTGTAAATAAGGGGGCTCTGGAAAACTGCTTTTTTTTTGTTCCAAATCATGTCAACTGTATGTGTTAATTCTTTTCGTTTTTACGACAAAGCAATCAAAAGTTACAACATTACAAATATAATTAATCATAGTGTCCAAAAACATCTCCAAACAAATAAAAGATAATAATTGTACATAAGAACTAATTACACATGCAAACACAACAATGACTAAAGGTTTGCATAGCATGCAGACATGATTTTAGTCATGAGATTTCACAGAATGAGTTTCATTCTGTGTCATTTGAGTCATCATTGAGTCTGTGTCGTGTATTTGGCGCCATCTCCTGGTGGTCATATGTAACATTGTGCTTCATGTGGATTATCTAATGATCTATACATCTGATTATCTTGTGTGTGGACTCGATTGAAAGATAATCACAGACTCTAAATAATCATATGTGATATTTTATGTTTCGTGAAGTTATAAGCCAAAACGCGGCATATAAGCAACATCAACATAATTGTCAAAGACATATATTTAGCTGTTACTCGCTATATTTTTATCTGTGAGTAAAACAAATAGTCTGGTTGTATTTTACTCTTTAAGAGCTTTCCAACAACATATGACATATGGATATTTGATGAGTTTGATGTTTTGACTGATTACAATAATATGTACAGTGCCATTGTTTAATTAATTATCAAAACGGAGCACTTCTGATTTATCTGCAGATTTTAAAGCACTTGTTCAGTTTTGCTCATAATATCTACATGCATTATTAAGTAGAGCTTCTAAACTTTCAAACAACACCAATATTGTGTTGGTCAACACTGGAGTTATTAATATTTTGACAATTATTTTTTTGGGGCCCATCCGAGCTCAAAGGGTTAATCAAGTGGACAAAGTGAAGAGCATGCGTGAGATGAAAAATGAGACATATCAAAGGAAATATAATTTATGAGCAGAAGATTTGTATCAATCAAAACTGTAAAAAGTGTCAAATTACTATGAAATTGTTTGTATGTAGGATACGTCAAATTTGAACAAGACAAAGGAGTCGGATATTTCATTTTAAAAGCGTTAAAATGTCATTTCCATCACAGAATTCAATTAAACACAAAACTGAATTTGAGATGTGCTAGAAGTGACACTGTGATGGGAATTTTAATGACTTGAATGACATAAGTCTCCTGTGATGCTTGTACACACTCCGATTTGTGCAACTGGCAAGAAACATAAACTCCAGTACTGGCGATTCGTAAAACACGGTTATTTAAATTGAACTACCCCCGGTTTGAAGTGTGACTCTAACTTCTCCAGGAAACACTAATCAATGAAATCAGATCAAGGCAGCGGCACTTACACCAGGGTCCACATTCCCTCGAGGATTCATTCAAGGCCCAGATAAGTAGACGGCCATTCGCTAACATGGGCTTTTTTACCCCTGTGCACATGGATCAGTAACTAAACTTAGACTGGGATGCAAATCCCTGGACACCACCGGTCAATTCCAGCAAAGAGGCCATGAAGGTTACTCATCCTGTGTCGTTTTTTTGTGACGACAGAAACAAATGGCACAGCATTCACTGCGGTAGGTACACAGCTGTCCTTGGGAGCTTGAATGTGGGTCACTTTAAAGGATCATTGTTTGACCGCCCAAGGGGCCAAAGGTCACTATGGCCTCAATGGCATGACAAGTGTTTTCACCGTAGGGAAAAGCCTTTGTTTACAATTCCTTTGTTTACAGTAAACAGACTACAAGAGTCAAGTGACAATGTAAAGGCCTGGAGACCTCCATAAAAGAAAACATTTGTCATGAAATTCTCAGTTATTATATTATGGCAATATAAATGAAATATTCACAATGACTTTGCTGGCTATTAAAAATCAAGCAACTAACAAATGTACTTTATCACTTATTTTTCCAACACGGCTCTTAAAGGGACAGTTCACCCAAAAATGAAAATTCTCTCATCATTTACTCACCCTCATGCATCCCAGATGTGTGTGACTTTCCCTCTTCTGCTGAATACAAATGAAGATTTTTAGAAGAATATTTCAGCTCTGTAAGTCCATACAATGTGAGTGAATGGTGACCAGAACTTTGAAGCTCCAAAAAGCACATAGAGGCAGCATAAAAGTAATCCATAAGACTCCAGTGGTTTAATCCATGTCTTCAGAAGTGATATGATAGCTGTGGGTGAGAAACAGATCAATATTTAAATCCTGTTTTACAATAAATCTCCACTTTCACTTTCACATTCTTCTTCTTTTGTTTTTGGCGATTTGCTTTCTTCATGCATATTGCCACCTGCTGGGCAGGGAGAAGAATTTAGGGTGCAAAGATTCTTAAATATTGATCTGTTTCTCACCCACACCTATCATATCACTTCTGAAGACATGGATTAAACCATTGATTGCTTTTATGCTGCCTTTATGTGCTTTTTGGAGCTTCAAAGTTCTTGTCACCATTCACTTGCATTGTATGGACCTACAGAGCTGAAATATTCTTTTAAAAATCTTCATTTGTGTTCAGAAAAAAGAAAGTCACATCTGGGATGCATAAGGGTGAGTAAATGATGACAGAATTTTCATTTTTGGGTGTACTGTCCCTTTAATTGTAATAACAAGAAACATAAAACAACAAATCTTAATGGCCCTAAAATATGCTTGATTTTCTTCATGCAAAATCTTCTGAAATGATTTCAAATAAAATAATAAAACAATATTGTTCCTTGTTTTCATTTGGTAGAAGAAACAAAACATGTGCTTTGATTATTTTCAAGTTGATTTTTACAGTATTATATTTCTTTCATTATTCCTCTCATTTCATTTTATATATATATATATATATATATATATATATATATATATATATATATGTTTATATAATCATCAAGAGGATTAAAAATATCAAAATATTTTTTGCATGAGTTATAGTCCTAATTTAAAGTCAAATTACCTCAGCTTTTCAGTTAATTATGACTTCAATATATATTTTCCGGTGTATTCGAGCTTCTGTCACTAATGCAGTTTCAGCTCCAGGGGGGATGAGGACAGATCAGCTGACAGCTTGTATAACCTCCATGACCCCTAACAGCTGATAACTGTTTATCATTAGCTCAAACCTGCAGTGGGCACACCGTAGACCAACAGACATGCTAATGTATAGTTTCAAACATGTGTTTGTCTTATGAGTTCCCTCGGTGGTGATCTAATGAGAGTTGCGTTACATTTGCCACAGTGAGAAATGAAAACAGTGCTTCAGTGCTCCCGAAGAAGATCCAGGCTTAAATGTCTAAAAGTGAATTTAAACATGGAATTATTTTCCTAATGGTATAATAAAGTGGACAATTCGATGTCAAGCTCAAGCCATAGGTAATGAAAAGCACAAGAGAAGCGAGGTCTCTGATTGCTTAGATGAGAATAGATGAGGCCAGACGCCACTTGTCACAAATAAATGATGAGAGGCAAAACAAATAATGATTCCAGGTGACCACACGTCTACTACAGTCACTGCCATCATTACTATCTGTGCATGTCAACATGAAAACAACAGTTTTAACTATTGTAGAGCATTCTTGGTTGATAGATGTAAAAAAGTGGATCAATTCAAACAGCAAAAGTATTTTTGATCAAAGTGCCGCCCTGTTACCCGTGGCAAATCAAGATATACTGAAGCAGTCTCCAGAGATCATCACCAATCGACAGATATGACTGATG
This sequence comes from Xyrauchen texanus, assembly GCF_025860055.1. Lineage (NCBI taxonomy): Eukaryota > Metazoa > Chordata > Actinopteri > Cypriniformes > Catostomidae > Xyrauchen > Xyrauchen texanus. The sequence goes on from NC_068316.1 coordinate 1,691,704, forward strand.
CATTTCATCATAATTAGAAAGCATGAGCAATGACTTTTAACACAAGCCTTTTGAGCAAATGCAAATAACTGTAAGAATGACCTCATCATACATTGCTATTATTGTTACGGTCACGTCATCTGTTTATTTACCCCAAGCCTCACACACACACATGCACACACCTGTGCTCTGTAGATCAGCATGGCTTTGCTATATGTCTGTCAAAACTAGTGGGAAATGGGGAAGTTGTCACAGGGGCGATTTTGCGTATCTCTGTAATGTGTTGAGTCAAAAATTTAATGGCATAAATGTTTGTTTTCAAACAACTTGCACAAAGCTTTTCAGTTCATAACATTGTAAACATCAGATCGAGGCAAGTTGTCACATTTCCAATCTCTGTGGAAAACAAGGGTTTGATATTTCAGTATACTATATGTTTCCTATTACATTTTTGCTGTTCATTTTTTTAATGTTTATATTTTGCTTAAAAGTCATTAAATAGACTTTAATAGGATATTTATTGCCAGATCAAATGCCTTGATTGGGGGGCATTTTGCCACAAAAGGTCAACCAATGTGTTGTCTGTTGTTGGAGGGCAATAATGGTGGAAATATTAAAATATTCATTGACTTCAAGGTTTGCGGCCAACCCTGAGAAATATTCACTAGTGTGAGTAAAATGTGTGACAACTAGCCCCAGTCTCCTCTAGTTCTTGACTGTTCACATTGAGCATTTCGGTTTAAACTGCTATATTTTCACTTTTAATAATCATATATATATATATATATATATATATATATATATATATATATATATATATATATATATATATATATTTCCTTGTCAACTCTTACTGTAGCCTTAAATAATGATGTAGTCTACATGTAAACATGTTAAACTTGTGAATAAGTGTTGTGTGCGATATTTCCCCTCGTGTTCTGTTTCTTTATGATCTCCATGTGTTTTCAGCACCTTGGACAAGAGAGCGAAAATTTCCCGCGCTGCTGAGATAACGCGCGCTTTTGCGCGGGCTGCTGACCTTTGAAGAGAGCGAAAATGACCATACGCGCGAAAACTGTCGCGATAATGTTAACGCGCGTTTTGTGTGACCATTAAGTTTCCTAGTAAATTCGATTCGACATCCACCCTCGTGTCGTGAGAGTGTTCGTACGGAGACGTTTTAAAACTGCTTGTTTTTTAAACTTCAGTAGCATAAACGACATTAGAGTTGGTAAGCTTAATTCAGTTCAAACTGTCCGACGTTCCAATCGAACTCTGATTTGTTCGAAACCTCAATTAAAAACAAACAAATGGAAAAATACCCAAAAGTCGACTATGAGTCGAAGATTCGCGTGACACGTTGGATCCGTTTCCCACAGGACACGAACATGTGTTCAAAAACAACTTGACGATCGTGGATTGGTCTAAAACAGTGGCGTAGGCAAGGGCCACCCAGAATATTAGAGGCTTTTCTTTGACTTCCAATATATATATATATATTAAAGAGTGTAAAAAAATACTGATTTCTGAAAGTGCGAAAGAACAATTTGAATGTGCCGCTTCTCTGTTTTTAAGCAACATTTGGTAAAAAAAATCAAAAAATAAATTGGGCCGAAAACTTGGCCCATCTGTTTTTATTGAGGACCACCTAAAAGTAATTTCCAGGCTGCGCCCTTGGTCTAAAGATAACTTATTTTTACTTTACCTCTGAAACAAGACCGCATCCAGTGTGAACGGATCCCGACAGCACGCAATAAACGCGCAAACACACTTACAGTGTTGTAAACGCATTCAGAATAACATAAATCTGAATTGATAAAAGGCACATGCATTTAATTGAAATGTAGGCCGATCCTGTGTTGCGAAGTTTCGCGTTGTTTACACTAGAGAACGCCAAAGCGGTTTCGCTCTTTATTACGTCATTTTGATCAACAGCGTCATAAAACGCCCATAAGAACGTTCATCTCTCCCCTGGATACTTTTGCAAACACAGAACTCATAAAAATAGAGAATTACAGCGAATTATTTTTATACAAATACAAGAAGCATGTCCGTTCAACTCTATTATTTTAAATGAGGCTAAATTAACTTTAAATAATTACTAATGATCCCCTTTAAATCCGAGCTATTGCGCGTTTCCTCTGTAAATATCATACGCAAAATCACTTTAATGAACAAATTGCCAAACTATAATTGGCATTAATTAATACTTTGCTCATTTAAATTTTGTGTAAATACATGCAGACTGTTCAGACATATGCATCATTATTCGCAAGGCTAAAGATGAAACTAATTGTGTTACTCACATGTGAAACTTCACTTATGAATATTTCAAGGTGTTCACACATTTCCTCTGATCAGCAGAAAGAGCCACAGTAAAGCCATGATGAAAATCCCCAGCAGTCCAAATAAACGCTGGAAAACAAGTTGCGCATTTACTGTTCCAAGTTCAGATTGAAGTGAATCCACATTAGACGCATTAGACAATAATCAGAATTAAATTCCCTCTTCGCATCACGCTGAATGCATGTGCTGTCGGTGTGCCATTTATCCTAGATTCCCACTGACAGACATCACAGAGACTCCAGCAGCACATAAGTTGCGTCTGTCATGTAAAGCAGAGCTCGTTCTCTTGTGCGGTTCGTGTGTAAATCAGTCTGAACTGATCTGAGTGCAGCTGTGAGACACTCACATGTTCCTCCTCCTCCACGAACACCATCTGCTCCAGCCGCTTTAAACACACTTTGTTTTGGACAAAAAGTGAACGAAGCTTTACGAACTACATTATGTTTGGTCATATGTGAACTGTGTTTTAGTTTATTTATTTATTTTATTTTAATGTGGGCTGAATGGAAGAACGGATGTTTTTGTTTCATCGCTTTTATAATGTATATTGTGTTCTTTAATGGCAGAATTTCGGTGTAAATATGACATTTGATGTGTCCATGGCTCTTTTTAATGTTAAAAATAGGTAGAATGAATTATAGCCTGCCCAATATATCACTTATATATAATTTATACAGCTTATGTGTGTGCGCGCGCCTGTGTGTACGTGTAATTTTATTAATATATATGTGTGTGTGTGTGTGTGTGTGTGTGTGTGTGTGTGTAGTATATATTTATGTGTGTGTGTGTGTGTAATTTTATTAATATATATATATATATGTATATATATATATATATATATATATATATATATATATATATATATATATATATATATATATATATATGTGTGTGTGTGTGTGTGTGTGCGCGCGTGTGTGTATGTGTAGTTTTATTAATATATATATATATGTGTGTGTGTGTGTGTGTGTGTGTGTGTGTGTGTGTGTGTGTGTGTGTGTGTGGTTTTTAATTACATGTATATTATATAATATATATATGTGCGTGTGTGTGTGTGTGTAGTTTTATTAATATATATATATGTGTGTGTGTGTGTGTGTGTGTGTGGTTTTTAATTACATGTATATTATATAATATATATATGTGCGTGTGTGTGTGTGTGTGTATTTTTAATTTTATATATATATATATATATATATATATATATATATATATATATATATATATATATATATATATATATATATATATATATATAGCCTATTATATATATTGATTTTTATAATTACTTAATATAAGTATAATTTAATATACTAAACTTGATATCTGTACAGTTTTAACTTAATATATAATTCACTCAATATTTTGGTATTTTATAAAATACAAGGAAAATTATCTTGTAGCTCCATCTGCTGTTTAGAGAGAACTCTTGCAGACGAGGCTACTCTAGTCTTTCAATATTAGGAAAACGTGTTTTTATTTATAAATAAATAAATAAAGAAGTTTCTTACATTTTCGGTGGTATTTAACATTTCATTAAATGTAAATGTATTATATTTATATTATAAAATTATATTTATGCTTATGAAAACATTTTGGAGTAGTAGCCTTAGGGGCCGTTCACATCGAATCTGTTATTGGGCTTAACAAACAAGACGCAGCGCAACGAATAGACCAGAACGCAAGTGTCTTGATGACGCGTTATAAAAGTTGAAGCTCTTTTTAACTTTGCTGGCAGACGCATCGAAATGGTCGAAGATGGACATCTGGGGCATGTTTTTATTTAATAAATAAATAAGTTGAAATACAGTGGGCGGCCCCTAACTGGTATTTTAATAAAAAAAAAAAAATATATAATAATTTTTGTACGGAAATCTTTTTATGACTTTCAGCTGCATCTTTCACTGGTGTAGCATGAAAAATCTACTTTTCAAAGACCGTTGATAACGGTCATGAAAACAGTATTTGTTAAATGCTCTGCTCTGAAGGCGCTTTTAAAAGTTATTTCAGTACAGTTTTATTATTTACATATAGGGGAATTAGCCTTTAAAGTCGTATTAATCAACTCAAATTGTATTATTATTATTATTATTATTATTATTTTATTATTACTATTATTTCGTATGCTCTTGCGTGACGGAAGTGACGTCATGGCGTCAACATACATGATGGCGACGCATCACAGGCAGAGTGCTGCGGGTCGCAGGAAAGTGCAGGTGAATATTGCACACCAGTATTAGATATTACTACTAATACTTCAGCTCGCTGTGTGAGGAGTGTTTTAAAATCGAATGTGAATGTTTGTGTGGCGAAGAGGGACGTGGAGGCCAGGTGCTGCAAACACACAGCAGAACATGCTTGAACACTATAATGTTGCACACTGCTCTGGGCCTAAATGTCCCGTTTTAAATAATTAAAATAGTTTTATAATTCACTGCACTAGTGTCAGTTCCATTGCCTCAATTGCATGTATTGTTTTGTGGTAAACATGTCATTTTAACATTAATAGCAGAGTTTTGTTTTACTCCGTTGTTATGCTGTTCTGATACTGAACAACCATTTGCACGTGCATGCCATGCATGTTTTGTACGTTAGTTTTGAAGATAACATTGCTTCTATTTATTGACTATGGCTGCGGAAGCTGTTTCTGGTAGATCCTGATGCATGCATACTTGAACATATGGACATATTAACTTAAAATCTAGACATAAATACTGAACAGATGCATGCATGAATACAGATGAAACTCGAAAAATTAGAATATCATGCAAAAGTTCATTAATTTCAGTAATTCAACTTAAAAGGTGAAACTAATATATTATATAGACTCATTACAAGCAAAGTAAGATATTTCAAGCCTTTATTTGATATAATTTTGATGATTATGGCTTACAGCTTATGAAAACCCCAAATTCAGAATCTCAGAAAATTAGAATATTGTGAAAAGGTTCAGTATTGTAGGCTCAAAGTGTCACACTCTAATCAGCTAAACACCTGCAAAGGGTTCCTGAGCCTTTAAATGGTCTCTCAGTCTGGTTCAGTTGAATTCCCAATCATGGGGAAGACTGCTGACCTGACAGTTGTGCAGAAAACCATCATTGACACCCTCCACAAGGAGGGAAAGCCTCAGAAGGTAATTGCAAAAGAAGTTGGATGTTCTCAAAGTGCTGTATCAAAGCACATTAATAGAAAGTGACGTGGAAGGGAAAAGTGTGGTAGAAAAGGTGCACAAGCAGCAGGGATGACCGTAGCCTGGAGAGGATTGTCAGGAAAAGGCCATTCAAATGTGTGGGGGAGCTTCACAAGGAGTGGACTGAGGCTGGAGTTACTGCATCAAGAGCCACCACACACAGACGGGTCCTGGACATGGGCTTCAAATGTCAAGCGTCTTACCTGGGCTAAAGAAAAAAGAACTGGTCTGTTGCTCAGTGGTCCAAAGTCCTCTTTTCTGATGAGAGCAAATTTTGCATCTCATTTGGAAACCAAGGTCCCAGAGTCTGGAGGAAGAATGGAGAGGCACACAATCCAAGATGCTTGAAGTCCAGTGTGAAGTTTCCACAGTCTGTGTTGGTTTGGGGAGCCATGTCATCGGCTGGTGTTGGTCCACTGTGCTTTATTAAGTCCAGAGTCAACGCAGCCGTCTACCGGGACATTTTAGAGCACTTCATGCTTCCTTCAGCAGACAAGCTTTATGGAGATGCTGACTTCATTTTCCAGCAGGACTTGGCACCTGCCCACACTGCCAAAAGTACCAAAACCTGGTTCACTGACCATGGTATTACTGTGCTTGATTGGCCAGCAAACTCGACTGACCTGAACCCCATAGAGAATCTATGGGGCATTGCTAAGAGAAAGATGAGAGACATGAGACCAAACAATGCAGAAGAGCTGAAGGCAGCTATTGAAGCATCTTGGTCTTCCATAACACCTCAGCAGTGCCACAGGCTGATAGCATCCATGCCATGCCGCATTGAGGCAGTAATTAATGCAAAAGGGGCCCAAACCAAGTACTGAGTACATATGCATGATTATACTTTTCAGAGGGCCGACATTTCTGTATTTAAAATCCTTTTTTTTTATTGATTTCATGTAATATTCTAATTTTCTGAGATTCTGAATTTGGGGTTTTCATAAACTTTAAGCCATAATCATCTAAATTATATCAAATAAAGGTTTGAAATATCTTACTTTGCTTGTAATGAGTCTATATAATATATTAGTTTCACCTTTTAAGTTGAATTAATGAAATTAATGAAGTTTTGCACGATATTCTAATTTTTCGAGTTTCACCTGTATATATGAGCACATGCAAACCAAATGCATACATGCATGCTTCACATATGGACATTAACAGGTTTCTAACATTTTAAACCAATGTCTGTGTAGAGAGAAATGGTGAGCAGGGCTGTCGCTGAAATTCATGGGGACTGGTGCAATTTTGTGTATACAGTGATGAGCCAAAACATTATGACCACTCACAGGTGTTGTGAATAACGTTGATCATCTCCTTACAAGGTCACATGTTGAATGCAGGAGTAAAGAGAAACTTTGACAAGTGGCAAATTGTTATGGCCAGACAACTGGCTCAGAGCATCTCTGAAACAGCAAGGCTTGTGGGCTGCTCCCAGTCAGACAGGGGTCATAACCCATGATGACCCCAGTCCACTGTCGAAAGTGCCTACAATGGGCACGCGAGCACTGGAACTGGAACTTGGAGCAGTAGAAGAAGGTCTTGTACGTGTGCGCCATTTACCTGGGGAAGTGGTAGCACTCTCCTCCAGGCACAATGATTAGGCTGTACCAGAGGGTAACGTAATGGACCCCTCTTATAAGGCCAAGGACAACTTTCCCTAATGATGGGTGTGAAATTGTGACATTGTCTCAATATCTTGTGTTTTTATGCCTTACAAACACAATCGTTTGATTTTATGAACATTTCATGTGTTGAACATTGTTGTTTAAATATGTCACCAAGGTAAACTTCTGTAGCTTTTAAAGTTTTGTAGAAATTGCAAGAAGTGTGGATATGATAGCTGTCATGCAGTTACCAAAAAGGTGTATACATTTGAACAGTTATTGCAGATCAAAAATAATAATTTTTTAGAAAACGTAACATTTCTATATATAAATAGTACAACTGTCAAAGTTAACACTTTAGCGCATTCTATTAATATAAACAAAGTAACACTTTTTTTTTACGCATTTACTAGTAAATGAATAAACCAGCATAAAAACTGGTTGAAGTAGGGCAGAACCATTGCAATGTGTCGCATGTGACTTGTGACAGAAATCAAGTTCTTTGCAGCTGTGTAATGAACAATGTAAATACTACATTGGTACGACAAGTCTTAACTCTCACCAAAATGCAGTGCGAGACATTAACTGACTCCAGCCAGGTCTCCTTGGCAACCAAATTGGCCGGTTGCTAGGGTGGGTAGTGTCACGTTGGGTTAACCCATCCTCGTGGTTGCTATAATGTGGTTCTCGCTCTCGGTGGGGCGAGTTGTGCATGGTTGCCATGGAGAATAGCATGAAGCCTCCACACACACTACGTCTCCGTGGTAACGTGCTCAACAAGCCACGTGATAAGATGCGCTGATTGACGTTTTCAGATGCGGAGGCAACTGAGATTCGTCCTCCACCACCCGGATTGAGGCGAGTCACTACGCCACCACGGGGACTTTGGGAATTGGGGAGAAAAGGGTAGAAAAAGTAATTTAATGTGCATTGCAGTGAACATGGGCTAGTTATTTCAATTAGCCTTGTCAAATTCCTACTTGGACATTAGTAAACGTTTAACCTTACTTGAATTGATGCTATTCGAATGCATTTCTATCTTTATACTGTGGAAGGCTTTGTTTGAAAAACATTAATAAAGTGTTATTGTTACATATTGTTTTGTTTTCTTTCCTAACAAGGCAATACGTGCATTTTGAAAGGAAAAGTATTTTTAGACAAAAATTTTAGCACTTTCAGAATCTGCGATTAATTGTGATTAACTATGAAATGTGTCCGATTAATCGCAATTTTAAAACCGCAATCATAAATGGATATATTTTTGGACACAAAAATATGTTTTGAGAAAATAAATGTATTATTTTTGTGCTGGGGGGCCAGTGAAAATATCATCTTAAGATTTTTAATATTAACTTATTATACTATAGCAACTTGTCCAGCCGGGTCATCAGAATAAAGTCCTTATTGTTTAACCCAGACCCGAATCTGTATTTAATTATGCTAAATTTCTACGCTGATCTCTGTGAATAGAAAGTAAATGTTTATCTTACTGTTTGCCTTCTTTTTTGTTGAGAGAATGAGAATGAAAATACCAGTGACAATACTTAAATTTAATAAAATAAAGTTAATTTGTTTTCAACATTTTCTCAAACTGATGCGAGCATGCGTATGTTGCAGGTGTCGTATGTGATCAGAGATGAGGTGGAGAAATATAATCGTAATGGAGTCAACGCACTACAGCTGGATCTAGCTCTTAACCGGCTCTTCACCGCCGGACGAGACTCGATCATCAGGATCTGGAGTGTTAACCAGCACAAGGTAACCAGTTGATCAGTAAACCACTAGAGCTGATGTCTGATCGGTTTGATTATTCATGTCTGAACGAGGGGCGGTGCAATGAGAAAGATAGCGTGGAGTGATACGAGAGACATGAAACTAGCACAAATATGTAAGAAATTTCTTCATATATGCAGATGAACCCTTTAAGCTCTGAAGGTGTTTTTAAAGATTTCCTGTTTCAGTGGCATACCCAAAATTAAAGACATAACTCAACACAATATACAAGGACGGTCAAGTGTTTGGTATCGTTGTAAAGGAAACTTTTCAAAAATGTTAATGATATATATTATGATACATTCTGAGACTTCCATCCTAAGAAACTGCTGAAAAATCAACCAAATAATTGAGCAATTAACTGCAATATTTTATTTGACATTATATATCTCTGGGTGTTAATAAGGTAGCTCTGAAAATCAAGTTATAACATTACAAATATAATTGATCATAGTGTCCAAAAACATCTCCAAACAAATAAAAGATAATAATTGTACATAAGAACTAATTACACATGCAAACAGAGTGCGAATTACCCCACCATAATTGGGGGGTACTGCTCCTTCACTTCTTCTATGACCATCATGGTCCACTACCATATCAATCCCCACCGTGATCGCCAAGTGCAACATGTGTTGTGCAACACACATACAAGGTCTAAACATGCGACAAACTGATAATCAGTAGGCTACAGAATATCTCATTGTTATTATATATCCAAAAGAGAACTGTTTTGATCAACTCCCAAAAGTTAGAAGTTAAGTGCACTGAAATACCATTCTAATTACTAGTAAAAGTAATACCTTTACAAGAAGCCTATTGCCTATTTCATGAAATATTGATTTGGTTTATTTTTAGATTTCATAAGACCTGGAGGTAAGACTCAACCCTCTCATATACTGTGTAAACAGAAACCAATTTTCCATTATAGTCTATGGTAGTCAGTGTCAAATCAACACAATTACTTGAAGATATGTGAAACCTGAGCAATCTTTAATGTGATTAAGGAGCATACTATGAAAAACCATACTACCACAGAAGAACTACATAGCGGTAACACACAAGAATTAAATTTGAAACGATAATACTAACCGTCAGTACATTTTATAGTGGTTTATAGTGAAACCGGTAATCGTCCCATCCCTACAGGTAAGTAGCCGGTAATTCAATGTATGAAGACGTGACATGAGCTATGAAAGAACAAAACACGTTAATAAATGAAGGTTGTAAAATAGGGCTGTCAAAATTGCTCAAAAATGACATTCGAATATTCCCTCTAAAAAAAACACATATATTCGAACTATTCGAATATCTGGTTGCGCATTTGGTCAATGACGCGCATTACGTCAATAACAGGACAAATTAATACAAAGAGACATAACTATTTGTATAGGTAGTTTATTTAAGTTTAAACATATTTGACAACGTATTACCTACACCAAAACAAGTAAATCAACTAATGGCCAAGACCTCACTCTCGCTCGCACGCGCAGGCACTCTTTCTCTCTCTCTCGCCCTCACGCTCTCTGCGCATAACGGTTTAAAAGAACAACAACAATAAACAAATGTTGAGTGCTGATCAAGAGTTTTGTGCAAGCAATATAAGGTCGCGACTCTTGTCCCAAATATAGCAAGCTTCATTCAGTGATTAAAACAAATTATTAACATTAATTGAAGTTTTACAGTATATAGAACCGACATTGAACGCTCCGAGCGAGCTGTGCTGTGGTAAACATGGAACTTTTCCTTGACATGAAACGGTAAATAATCAAACCAGTGGAAGCCTGCAGTGCATGAAACTGCTGTATCTAACCTACCTTATTCATGCAACATCTATTCAGTCAGTACAGTAGCCTTACATTTTAGTCATGTTTCTGTTTAACGTTAAATAAAATGAGGCACACAATTCGAGAAATGTGACAACAAAGACCCCTCAGGCAGCACGCCCACTCGCAAAGCAGACAGCCGCACATCTGCTACCGTGGGCGTTTTTTCCACATTCGAATATTAATTTTCACCTTCGAATTTCTGTTTTTTAAAACTATTCGAATATATATTCGAATTTAGAATATTCGTTGACAGCCCTATTGTAAAATCAACAAGCTAGATGTCAGCTAGCAACTTACATTTATCCATGCACGTCAGCAGCAAACCGTTCTCTATCTCCATTGCTTCTAGCCGCCACGGTGGTTAAAAATGGTACAGTCCACAATAGGGGTGTCTGAAATCGCTTTACATTAAAATGTTCCTACAGTGAAAATAGGAGTTGACTTGTATTGTAACCGTAAATATATTTTTTCACAATATCAGAAAAATTATCTGACCCCCCCAAAACTGAAATTTCTGTCCCTTTGGGGGGTACTGGATCTTCATTGGGGGGTATAGTACCCCCCAGTACCCCCTGTAATTCGAACTATGCATGCAAACACAACAATGACTAAAGGTTTGCATAGCATGCAGACATGATTTTAGTCATGAGATTTCACAGAATGAGTTTCATTCTGTGTCATTTGAGTCATCATTGAGTCTGTGTCGTGTATTTGGCGCCATCTCCTGGTGGTCATATGTAACATTGTGCTTCATGTGGATTATCTAATGATCTATACATCTGATTATCTTGTGTGTGGACTCGATTAAAAGATAATCACCTCATCTAAATAATATTTTATGTTCTGTTTATATTTCTTGAGGTTCCAAGTGTAAACAAGCATATAAGTAACACCAACATGTATGTCAAACACATGTTACTCGCTATATTTTTATCTGTGAGTAAAACAAATAGGCTGGTTGTATTTTACTCTTTAAGAGTTTTCCAACAACATATGACACATGAATATTTGATCAGTTTGATGTTTTTACTGATTGCAATAATATGTACAGTGCACAATAGCACTTCTGATTTATCTGCAGATTTTAACACCATGGAAATCTAGGCCCGCGGACGGGCCCTTAAATGTACAAAATAAAAGTATGCGATAAACAAAACAGCTGTGTGTTACATTGGTACACATGCCACATATCTTTGGAAAGCTACATTTCTTGATTTTCTATTGATATAAACCATTTTAAGATACAATCACAACAGCAGGTACAATCTATATCTTTGTCAGACCACCAACATATAAACAACCAATAACAAAATTTAGGCAACTCACCTATGATGCCTCATAGTTGTACACTGAGCCATAACTTCCCGACAAAAAGCGGTGTTGTTTCATTGTCAAATGTCCAAATGATCAAATCAAGTAAAATGTTTAGTCCAAATCACAGTATTACATCAATAAATATCCACAGACTCTTGTTGCATCATTTCAAAGCACCTGGCAGCTGTGCCTAATCTTTCACATATTACCGGTAATAACTTCAGTTCAGATGTAAACATTTCCTATATCCGGTATCAAAATGGAAGCACGCACTCTGGCCTTTCGATTGACACCTCATTTGACCCAATAGGAGTTTTTTATTAGATGACGGCTCTGTTATTCCTGTGCGCAAAGTTTCCTCGAGTTTACCCCCTGCTGTGCGCCTCCGTGCGTAAATGCATGCAGAGCTGCTTTGGAACTGTTTACACATTTGGCGATTTAAATATGGTGAAGCGGACCTGAAAAACAGGATTTTCACCCCAGGATGTGATATAAGAAGGCATTCATTGTCAAAATTCTGAGTTTGGAGATGAAATTTCTGAAAACAATACAGATGATTCAGAGGCAGATGGAGAGATGAGACACGGCTCTGGACAAGTAAGTGTTTTCTTGTGTTTATAACATATATTACTGTATATTCCGCATAAATAAGCTTTAGTTTGAATAATGAATACACATTTTGTAATTACCCTTTGTCCTGTGTTTCCTCAGTGAGTGTTTGAACCGTTTGTGCGTGTTTTTAGTTCATTGTTTGTTTCAGATCTATTGACATGCTATATAGATGTTTTGTATATTTACTGTAAAATATATATATATATATATATATATATAGTAAATAAATCAATAAATATAAGTTGAAAATAAGAATATATGTTGTGTTTGAGAGTCTATTTGTTACAATGCTGGGGAGGTGGGGAGGTGTAGGGCCATCTATTTGTTACAGTGCTGAATTCATGGGGAGGTGTAGGCCCATCTCTTTGTTCCATAGTACATTGGCAAAGTATACAGTATTTACAGTAAATATACATACAATAATAAATTTTTACACACTCGAAAAGAAAAACTAATATATATATATATATATATATATATATATATATATATATATATATATATATATATATATAGAATACAGAAAAGATGGAGAAGTTGTGTCTAGCTTTGTAAATTACATTTATTTATTATCCCCCACTCAGCAAGCGGCCACATAAAGTGGAGCAGCAGGACAGCACCTCATCAAGAGAGGAGGGCTTTCAGAGAGACCCTTGCTGAGGAGCATGGCAGAGTTGGGGTCTCAATCCACAGCCAGACCCGTATCTCCTGCTCCACGAAGAGCACATCACAGGCTGTTGCACATCACCAAATCTTGCACCGCTGGTGCGTCTGAAGTGCAGGCAGTGTCATGCAAAGACACCAGTGAAGTACTCTCCTGTGTTGTGCCTATGTGCTTTGTACACAAATGTGACTGCTACAATGACTGGCATGTTGCTAGAAACATGTACAATTTTATAATGGTTTGTAAATACTTTATGTAAAAATTAATGTAAATAGTTTGTTGTGTATTTTTTATATAAACAAATTGTCCACCATAGCACTAGTTTTGACTCTTTTATATGCACAACATTTAGTTTCAAGAAGGAAAAGGCACTCTAATGTGATTATGCATCAGTTACTCTGTGTCAGCAAAACTAATAGTGGATCTGGATATGGAATATGATAGCTCTAAGTGTCATCTTTCATTAGAGCCCACAATTATGACTGTACGTTGAAGCGTTCAAAAGTTGCAGCCTTTTTGTCCTAGGTTTCCAAAGTGACCTTTTGGAGTATCCAAAAGGCACTTTTATAAAACACCTGGGTGTACCCTTAGAAAAACATGTGTAAAATATTCATTTTTTTATGATATTGTTATAACATTTGAACCTGGACTAGGTAAGGATTCATGCTGTGATCCCATTGTGTTCTCAAGCTAATAGCTACAAGTTATAGTCATCTGCAGGCATCTGTATGCAAAAAAAAATTTCAGGCAGGAAAAAGAAAATTCTATTTCATTGTGTTCAAACTTCTATTACTCAAAATCAGTAGCACTTACAGTAATTCTGACTGCTGGAGAAAAAACTTCAGAGTGTCCCCTTTCAAATGTGACCAAAACCATGCATGTACTCCAAACGGTTCAAGAACAGCTTTAAATTTACTTTGGGTATGCCTTGATTAGGCGTTTTAGGCTAATTTTACAGGATTGGGAAGAGGTTAAAGCACTTGTTCAGTTTTGGTCATAATGTCTACATGCATTATAAAGTAGAGCTTCTAAACTTTTAAACGACACCGATTTTGTGTTGGTCAACACTGGAGTTTTTATCTCGCTGGCCCATCCGAGCTAAAAGGGTTAATGTCATGATACAAATTCTTTTTTTTTTTAATGCAATTCCATGATTGACCAATTCAGTAGAGCTGATAAAACATCCGTGCTCAATGAATCGTTACAATTATTATTATTATTGATAATAAAAATAAGCAATTATCCAAGCAAAGTAGTCCATTAGTCTTACTGTAGGCTATTATTTAGGCAACTGGTGTCATTTATATAGAATTCAGCTGATGTGTGGACACAGATTTGTGTATATTACTTTACAATGGCTTTGAACGGGTCATCCAATCAGATCATTTATGTCCAGATCTATCAACATTGTATATTGAAACATGTTTTGCAGCAGGATCCATACATTGCATCAATGGAACATCACACAGACTGGGTCAATGACATCGTCCTCTGCTGTAACGGAAAAACATGTGAGTGATTGACATGTACAGTCTGATGATGTCATGCGTGTATCCAGCAGATATACAGATATGCATGCGTGTTGTTTCAACAGTGATATCAGCGTCATCTGACACCACAGTGAAGGTTTGGAACGCACACAAGGGCTTCTGTATGTCAACACTGCGAACACACAAGGTACTTTCATCAAGTTACTGTGTTTAGAAAAGTAACCGCACACCTCTCCTCAAAAAGACTTATCATTCATGTTTGTAGCTCACCTTTCAATTTCCTTCTGTTGATATGTGATTTGTTTATATATATGTAGGACTATGTAAAAGCATTAGCGTATGCTAAAGACAAAGAGCTGGTGGCTTCAGCGGGCCTCGACAGACAGATCTTCCTGTGGGACGTGAACACACTGACAGCACTGACTGCTTCTAATAACACTGTCACTAGTGAGTTACTCTTATTAAACTGTGTCACCTAAATAAAGTTTGAACGTGTGTAAGTAAACGGGGTGTTCTTTTGTGTCGTGCAGCATCTTCTCTCAGTGGGAACAAAGATTCAATCTACAGTTTGGCCATGAATCAGATGGGGACAGTCATAGTGTCTGGATCCACCGAAAAGGTCTGAATCGCATTTGAACACATTTTAGTTGCGTAATGTGATGCATCCCCGCACAACTCACCACACGCCCCACCGAGAGCGAGAACCACATTATAGCTACCACGAGGAGGTTACCCCATGTGACTCTACCCTCCCTAGCAACCGAGCCAATTTGGTTACCCCATGTGACTCTACCCTCCCTAGCAACCGAGCCAATTTGGTTGCTTACGAAGCCTGGCTGGAGTCACTCAGCACGCGCTGGATTCAAACTCACGACTCCAGGTGTGATAGTCAGCGTCAATACTCACTGAGATACCCAGACCTCCCCTTCAATATTGATTCTTAAAAGTCATGGATCGATCTTTTACTCCTTTTACACCCCATGCGACTAAAATGTATATATTTGGCAACTGGCTGGTAAATGTTTAAGACAGTGTTGGAGGATTCAGCAGCGAGATCCTTTTACTGCGTGTTGAGAGTAAAGGCCTGTTCACACTAAATCCGTGACAGTTTTGCAAGTCTAGCGTCTGACGGAAGGTCCGTTCACACAAGTCCAAAAAAAAGTGGATCTAAAAACTATTTCACTCCTGTGCAGTAGGGGGCGCTGTTGCTGTGCAGTTATTCCTATTATACTTCGTCATAATTGTTTCATTATGTTCTTCCATGCTGTTGATGCATTTTGAGTTTTTATGCGAGTGAGATGAGAGCGCTGTTTCGTATTTATTTGCACATGTATTTTGCTACTCCGAACTCAGCTTCCCTTTTTATAATCCCTGGATATTATAACACAAGGTGGAGTGAGGTATAGTATAGTATAAAATATGATGCATATATTATAAATTATATAAAAGAAAACACTGGCTCACGGTCTTTATTTAAATTATTGCAATACTTTCTTATATTGTGCTTACAATAAAAATAGAAGTGTGGTTTTGCAGTTCATTTGTCTAAAACATTGCATGTAATTCATCTTTATATTGCATATTTTACTACGAGCTTAGTGCAAACGAACTTGCCGAACATCGCTGCTGTTTTTAATCCATGAGTATATACAGGGACTTTGGTAAACATATTGAATAATGCACATTAAGACCATTAGCAGACTTTAAAACCGAACGGGTTTATGTTTATAGTACAAAGTGTTCATGAAATGCAATTATTTATTTTTAAGTATATCATTTTCTGGGTGAGTATTAGCTGCACGTCCAATGCCGGTGTTTTCCAGTTGATTAGCGCCACCAACGCACTGGATTGAGCAGCTGCAGCGACACTGAAGCTCTTTTCTCATTGGTTTTCAGCGCAAAACATTTGGATTGTCGGCGAACGATTTGTTGGACCTAATGTGAATAGTGCCATAGGAATCCATTGTTACCTTTCAAAAGCTCAACAGGAACGAACAATCGCACCGAAATACAGGTTTGTTGTGAACAGGCCTTAAAAGTTGTTCCGTGTAATGTGTGTTCAAAAACGAAATACACGCAACCAATTTGTCATTGAAAAATATCTCTTTTAATACTCGTTCTGTCCTCTATAGTCAGCTGTTGATCAAAAACATAAAAAAAAAATAAACATTTAAATGTAATCAGGCATAGCACGGATGAGATAAACCCATTTGCGTTCTCTCTCGTTAACTCTTTCCCCGCCAGCGTTTTTAAAAAAAAACGCTAAATTTTCGTCAGCGTTTTTGACGATTTTCGCTAAATTTTAATGGCCCGCAGAATATTTTCTTCCATGAATATATGAAGATGCTATATATCACAATAAAGATCTGAGCCTCTGCTTTTAGGCAAAAAAAACGAATTTATTTTATCTTCATTTGTTCTTTTTTTATTGCGACTTGAACAGAGGTCGGTTTTGTCAAAAAACAACATTTCAGATAAAAAGGCATGTTTATGTCTGATATTTTGAGCTTCTCATACTCCACTTCTTCATGTTTGAGACGATCGCAGTCTGTTTCTTTGATCAAAGAGTTGCGTACTCTTTCAAAACATGCGGAGGGGTCTTCCTTACTGTATAACACCTAAAACACGGAAACCCGGAAAATTCCGTGTTTGGCGGGGAAGCGTTTTTTCATAAAACACGGAAAATTCCGTTTTTGGCGGGGAAAGAGTTAACATGCGCCAATTTAAAGACGCTTTTTACAGAAATGACGAATTTCCTTAAAGAGACAGTATTGTTTTTTTAGAACGTGTTCAACAAATCAATGTAAACACCTGTAAATAGTACTAATTATGCAATTAAACAATAAAAATGTAAATAAAATATATGCAATATAATATCTATTGACTAAATACATTGAGCTGTTCATTTTAAAAAGCAAAAATATGAAAAATGAATAAAATACAAAATTAATATATTCATATTGTAGATGGTTAGAAGTTGTCCTTTATAATTAACAGCATTAGCTGGGAGAGAATGTATCCCATAATGAGCAAAAGAGACATTATAACTGAAAAACTCCTCGTCTTAGGTCAGTTCGGATCACTACTTTATTTTAAGAATGTGAAATATCAGAATAACAGTAGAGAGAATTATTTATTTCAGTTTTTGTTTCTTTCATCACATTCCCAGTGGGTCAGAAGTTTACATACACTTTGTTAGTATTTGGTGGCATTGCCTTTAAATTGTTTAACTTGGGTCAAGCGTTTTGGGGATCCTTCCAGAAGCTTCTCACAATCAGTTGCTGGAATTTTGTCCCATTCCTCCAGACAGAACTGGTGTAACTGAGTCAGGTTTGTTGGCCTCATCGCTCACACGCTTTTTCCGTTCTGCCCACAAATGTTCAATCGGACTGAGGTCAGGACTTTGTGATGCTGCTCCAATACCTTGACTTTGTTGTTCTTAAGACATTTTGCCACAACTGTGGAGGTGTGCTTGGGGTCATTGACCATTTGGAAGACCCATTTGTGTCCGAGCTTTAACTTCCTGGCTGATGTCTTGAGATGTTGCTTCAATATATCCACATAACTTTCCTTCCTCATGATGCCATCTGTTTTGTGAAGTGCACCAGTCCCTCCTGCAGCAAACACCCTCACAACATGATGCTGACACCCTCATGCTTCACGGTTGGGATGGAGTTCTTCGGTTTGCAAGACTCGCCCTTTTTCCTCCAAACATAACGATGGTCATTATGGCCAAACAGTTCAATTTTCGTTTCATCACATCAGAGGGCTTTTCTCTAAAAGTAAGATCTCTGTCCCCATGTGCACTTGCAAACTGTAGTCTGGCTTTTTTATGGTGGTTTTGGAGCAGCGGCTTCTTCCTTGCTGAGCAGCCTTTCAGGTGATGTCCATATAGGACTCGTTTTGCTGTGGATCTAGATACTCGTCTACCTGTTTCCTCCAGCATCTTCACAAGCTCCTTTGCTGTTGTTCTGGGATTGATTTGCACTTTTCACACAAACTACGTTCATCTCTAGGAGACGAATGTGTCTCCTTCCTGAGCGGTATGACGGCTGTGTGGTCACATGGTGTTTATACTTGCGTACTATTGTTTGTACAGATGAACGTGGTGCCTTCAGGCATTTGGAAATTGCTCCCAATGATGAACCAGAATAGTTTTTTTTGTCTTGGCTGATTTTGTTTGATTTTCCCATGATGTCAAGCAAAGAGGCACTGAGTTTGAAAGTAGGCCTTAAAATACATCCACAGGTACACATCCAATTAACTCCAATTAGCAAATTAGCCTATCAGAAGCTAAATTTGGCTTGAAGGAATTTTCCAAGCTGCTTAAAGGGGCGGTTAACTTGGTGTATTTGAACTTCTGACCCGCTGGAATTGTGATATAGTCAAATAAAGTGGAACAATCTGTCACTAGGCAGATTGTCTATTTGTGTTTATCAGTCAATATTATGTGGTGTTTTATTGTATTGTTTTCCTTGCATCAGGTTCTGAGAGTGTGGGACCCGCGCACCTGTGCTAAACTGATGAAACTGAAGGGACACACAGACAACGTCAAATCACTGCTGTTGAACAGAGATGGTACTCAGGTGAGATACACCTGTGTGCTGTACGTCAAACTGTAGATCTAGAACGGGAATCCAAACTCCAGCCCTTTAATATGTCATTGTTTTTGTTGGTTCAGTGTCTTTCGGGAAGTTCAGACGGCACGATTCGGCTCTGGTCTCTGGGTCAGCAGAGGTGCATCGCAACGTACCGCTTTCACGACGAGGGCGTGTGGGCGCTGCAGGTGAACGAGGCCTTCACGCACGTGTACTCCGGAGGTCGCGACCGTAAGATATACTGCACAGACCTGCGCAATCCAGACTCCCGTGTGCTCATCTGCGAGGAGAAAGCGCCCGTGTTAAAGGTGAACGTTTGTTTATAACCTCATCTATGATACCTTGAAATGCCCGTAGGCAGCCTACTGTGTATGGGAATGGAGCCTTTAGACCGTAAACCAAAAGTCTGGTTTATGCCACATTCACGAACAAAAATACCCCGTGACCGCTGTGTCGTGGAGTGTGACCGGGAGATGGTGTAGGGTGTAAGTTATGTTGTGTGTTTGGGTCTCTTTCAGATGGAGCTGGACAGGTCAGCTGACCCGCATTTGGCCATCTGGGTCTCCACCACCAAGTCCGCCGTTAATAAATGGGTAAGCACAGCTGGTGTCCGGAGTGATGCGAGCGCAAACGTCACCTGCCGCAGCTGTTGTGACGTACCGCGCAGATCTGTGCAGCTGAGCAGTCTACAGAATGTTTACTTAAAAGGGTCCTTAATTAAGTGACCTCCTTTGGCTAAAGTGTTTTTATTGTTGCAGGAAAGTGAGTAGACACGGTATATTTGAATATTTCTTCTGTGATATTATATGAAGTGTTATTCTGTTGTCATAAAGTTTCTTTGTTCCTCCACAGTCTCTGAAGGGCATTCATAATTTCCGAGCATCTGGCGACTATGACAACGACTGCAGTGCACCAGTGACGCCCCTATGCACGCAGCCCGAGCAGGTTATCAAAGGTACGACAGTCTGCTGTCTTAGTGTGCTGCCTGCATTCTGTGCTCATCATCTAAATTCACTTGTTCATGTGTTGGCATTTCATATCTTCTCTTGACCTCCAGGTGGTGCCAGCATTATTCAGTGCCACATCCTGAACGACAAGAGACACATTCTGACCAAAGACACCAACAACAACGTGGCGTACTGGGATGTGCTCAAGGTAGCCTTTTAGATTAACGTTTACATTCATGTTCCTCCACACATTAATGTTTTGATCACTGGTTGTCATGTCACTAGTTTGTAGTCTCTTTTAACAGGCGTGTAAAGTTGAAGACTTAGGCAGGATGGAGTTCGATGAAGAGATCAAGAAGAGGTTTAAGATGGTTTATGTGCCGAACTGGTTTTCAGTGGATCTGAAGACGGGGGTATGTTACAACAGAAAATAGTTAACTGTATTTCACTTTCAACAATTTGCTGTAGTTATCAGTGCATTTTCAGTATTTGTCAGATTTGTTAGGATTGTTTTGGTCTTCTATTGACAGTTTTGGGCTTTGACAGTTTTGGGCTTTGATTGACAGTTTTGGTCTTTGATTGACAGTTTGAGCTTCTATTGACAGTTTTGGGCTTTGATTGACAGTTTTGGTCTTTGATTGACAGTTTGAGCTTCTATTGACAGTTTTGGGCTTTGATTGACAGTTTTGGGCTTTGATTGACAGTTTGAGCTTCTTTTGACAGTTTTGGTTTTGATTGACAGTTTTGGTCTTTGATTGACAGTTTTGGTTTTGATTGAGAGTTTTGGGCTTTGATTTAACAGTTTGAGCTTTTATTGACAGTTTTGGGTTTTGATTGACAGTTTTGGGTTTTGACAGTTTTGGGCTTTGATTGACAGTTTGAGCTTCTATTGACAGTTTTGGGCTTTGATTGACAGTTTGAGCTTCTATTGACAGTTTTGGGCTTTGATTGACAGTTTTGGTCTTTGATTGACAGTTTGAGCTTCTATTGACAGTTTTGGGCTTTGATTGACAGTTTTGGGCTTTGATTGACAGTTTGAGCTTCTTTTGACAGTTTTGGTTTTGATTGACAGTTTTGGTCTTTGATTGACAGTTTTGGTTTTGATTGACAGTTTTGGTCTTTGAAAGTTCGAGCTTCTATTGACAGTTTTGGTCTTTGACAGTTTTGGGCTTTGACAGTTTTGGGCTTTGATTGACAGTTTGAGCTTCTATTGACAGTTTTGGGCTTTGATTGACAGTTTGAGCTTCTATTGACAGTTGTGGGCTTTGATTGACAGTTTTGGTCTTTGATTGACCGCTTGAGCTTCTTTTGACAGTTTTGGTTTTGATTGACAGTTTTGGTCTTTGATTGACAGTTTTGGTTTTGATTGAGAGTTTTGGGCTTTGATTGACAGTTTTGGTCTTTGATTGACAGTTTGAGCTTCTATTGACAGTTTTGGGCTTTGATTGACAGTTTTGGTCTTTGATTGACACTTTGAGCTTCTTTTGACAGTTTTGGTTTTGATTGACAGTTTTGGTCTTTGATTGACAGTTTTGGTTTTGATTGAGAGTTTTGGGCTTTGATTGACAGTTTTGGTCTTTGATTGACAGTTTGAGCTTCTATTGACAGTTTTGGGCTTTGATTGACAGTTTTGGTCTTTGATTGACAGTTTGAGCTTCTATTGACAGTTTTGGGCTTTGATTGACAGTCTTGAGTCTTCTGATTGACAGTTTGGCTTTGATTGACAGTTTGGCTTTGATTGACAGTTTTGGTCTTTGATTGACAGTTTGAGCTTCTATTGACAGTTTTGGGCTTTGATTGACAGTTTTGGTCTTTGATTGACAGTTTGAGCTTCTATTGACAGTTTTGGGCTTTGATTGACAGTTTTGGTCTTTGATTGACACTTTGAGCTTCTTTTGACAGTTTTGGTTTTGATTGACAGTTTTGGTCTTTGATTGACAGTTTTGGTTTTGATTGAGAGTTTTGGGCTTTGATTTAACAGTTTGAGCTTCTATTGACAGTTTTGGGCTTTGATTGACAGTTTTGGTCTTTGATTGACAGTTTTGGTTTTGATTGAGAGTTTTGGGCTTTGATTGACAGTTTTGGTCTTTGATTGACAGTTTGAGCTTCTATTGACAGTTTTGGGCTTTGATTGACAGTTTTGGTCTTTGATTGACAGTTTGAGCTTCTATTGACAGTTTTGGGCTTTGATTGACAGTTTGAGCTTCTATTGACAGTTTTGGGCTTTGATTGACAGTTTTGGTCTTTGACACTTTGAGCTTCTTTTGACAGTTTTGGTTTTGATTGACAGTTTTGGTCTTTGATTGACAGTTTTGGTTTTGATTGAGAGTTTTGGGCTTTGATTTAACAGTTTGAGCTTTTATTGACAGTTTTGGGTCTTTGATTGACAGTTTTGGTTTTGATTGAGAGTTTTGGGCTTTGATTTAACAGTTTGAGCTTTTATTGACAGTTTTGGGTTTTGATTGACAGTTTTGGTCTTTGAAAGTTCGAGCTTCTATTGACAGTTTTGGTCTTTGACAGTTTTGGGCTTTGATTGACAGACTTGGTCTTTGATTTAACAGTTTGAGCTTTTATTGACAGTTTTGGGTTTTGATTGACAGTTTTGGGCTTTGATTGACAGTTTGACCTCTGATTGACAGTTTTGGGTTTCGATTGACAGATGTTGACCATCACATTGGACGAGAGCGATTGTTTTGCTGCCTGGGTTTCTGCTAAAGATGCTGGATTCACCAGTCCTGATGGATCAGATCCTAAACGTGAGAGCAACTCGTTCATTAAACCCCACAGAGACGTCTGTTTATAATGAAAATAGACCTTAAATACAAATGATTGTATTATTGTTTGTATTATGTTGCAGTAAATCTGGGCGGGCTATTACTTCAGGCTCTGTTGGAGTTCTGGCCACGCACACACATAAACCCGATGGACGAGGAGACCGAACTCAATCATGCCAGTGGTAATAATCATGAACTCTGACCTCTGACAATCTTATATTTACATTTATGCATTTGGCAGACGCTTTTATCCAAAGCGACTTACAGTGCAATTATTACAGGGACAATCCCCCCGGAGCAACCTGGAGTTAAGTGTCTTACTCAAGGACACAATGGTGGTGGCCGTGGGGTTAGAACCTGCAACCTTCTGATTAACAGCCCTGTGCTTTAGCCACTACGCCACCACCACTCCCACAAAATACTCCCACCACCCTTACAAAATAAAAAGATAAGCTTTTCTTTGTAGTCATGTTGGCATATTTTTGTGTTTGCTTTCTTAGTGAACGGTGAACACGAGAGTCGGATACAGAAAGGAAACGGTTATTTCCAGGTGCCGCCACACACTCCAGTGATTTTCGGTGAGGCGGGAGGAAGGACGTTATTCAGGTGTGTGTTTAACCATTTAATTATGCCGCTGTTGTTCAGTAATGAGGTGACATCATCATCGTGTGTGTTTGTGCAGGTTGTTGTGTCGAGATTCCGGTGGAGAGACGGAGTCCATGTTACTCAATGAGACCGTCCCTCAGTGGGTCATCGACATCACAGTCGACGTAAGTGTCCGACACACACTCTGGATTTCCAGTTTGCAGTTAAATAAAATCCCTTGATAATGCTCTGAACTTAAGGAGTCTTCGTGACTGCATTAGGTGTTTTATGATCTTATTTACTGTTACATAGAGTGACTTTATACTTTCTGTCTCTTACAGAAAAACATGCCCAAATTCAATAAAATCCCATTCTACCTCCAGCCCCACTCGTCCTCTGGAGCGAAGACATTAAAGAAGTACGAGTCTGTTTGTCAGGGTTTATGTCTGATGAAATTCATTAGTCAAAAAATAAATAAAACTGTGTGTGCGTGGAGTTGTATCCAACCTTTCAACTCATGTCATGACTATCCAAATGACAGTCTAGCGAGTGTGTGTGTGTGTGTGTGTGTGTGTGTGTGTGTGTGTGTGTGTGTGTGTGTGTGTGTGTTTGTGGTATAGGGATCGGTTGTCAGCAAGTGACATGTTACAGGTGAGAAAGGTGATGGAACACGTTTATGAAAAGATTATCAACCTGGACAGCGAGTCTCAGACGGGCAGTTCGGCTGCAGAGAAGCCCAGCGAACAGAAAGAAGAGGAGGACATTGCAGTACTAGCTGAGGAGAAGATCGAACTGCTCTGTCAAGACCAGGTACTGACCTGTTCACATGGGGAGAAGGATGACGCGCATTAGTGGAGTAATAGCTTAAAATGACCTTAGAATCATCCACCAAGTTCTACAGATGAACCTGATATGGTAGCAACATTGGACAAATAAATATGCGTTGTCCTTAATTGAAAAAATGTAAATTAATGATAGAAACTAATAAAAATAATGACATTATTATATATTTTATATTATTTTGCACTGATATGCACTTTGGAGAGTATAGCATTGTTTTGACTTGATGCAAGAGTCATGAGATTTCACAGAATGAGTTTCATTCTGTGTCATTTTAGTCATCATTGAGTCTGTTTCATGTATTTGGCGCCATCTCCTGGTGGCCATATGTAACATTGTGCTTTATGTGGATTATCTAATGATCTGTACATCTGATTATCTTGTGTGTGGACTCGTTTGAAAGATAATCACCTCCTCTAAATAATGATACGTTATTATTTATATTCTGTTTATGTTTCTTGAAGTTACAAGTGAAAATGCGGCATATAAGCAACATCAACATAATTGTCAAAGACATATATTTAGCTATTGCTCGCTATATTGCTATCTGTGAGTAAAACAAATAATCTGGTTGCATTTTGCTCTTTAAGAGCTTTCCAACGACATATGACACATGAATATTTGATCAGTTTGATGATTTTACTGATTCCAATAATTTGTACAGTGCAACTATCAAAACAGGACACTTCTGATTTGTCTGCGGATTTCAAAGCGCTTGTACAATTTTGGTCACAAATGTCTCATGCATTGTAAAGTAGAGCTTATAAGCTTTAAAACAATACCCATTTTGTGTTGGTCAAGACCAATTCATATTTTGACAAGTGTTTCTTGCAGCGGGACCATCCGAGCTTAAAGGGTTAAATATCTAAACACAGAAACACAGAAAAGGTCCTAAATGTCATTCTCGGAAGTAATTTGCCGATGGAAAGACAAAAGAGACCGCTATTGCGTTGAAGATGCATCTAATAATAAATAGTAATAAATACTACTATATATATATATATATATATATATATATATATATTGTTCATATATTGTTTCATGTAAATAAATGCAATTAAATATTATTGGTCCATGAACTCATTTTAACTACATTATTTTACCTTGCATTAATTGCTGTTTGGTCCACATTATGATCCTTTTGGAGTGGTGGTGTAGTGGTATAAGCACATAACTGGTAATCTTGTAATCAGAAGGTTGCTGGTTCAAGCCCCACAGCCACCACCATTGTGTCCTTGAGTAAGGCACTTAACTCCAGGTTGCTCCGGGGGGATTGTCCCTGTAATAAGTGCACTGTAAGTCCCTTTGGATAAAAGCATCTGCCAAATGCATAAATGTAAATGTAATCACCCTTTATACAGTTCAATTAAACATGTTGACCTCACTATTACTATGACTACAATTACATAAATGTTAATTAAAGTCTTAAACTTCATTCCTTTAAACCTGCAGATACCCCGAATACAAGGGTTCCCACGCATCCTGGAAAACCTGTAATATTGCAGTGCGTTTTCCAGTCAGGAAAAGGTCATGGAAAATATTAAAAATAAATACATTTACATGAGTATGTGAAACAG
The DNA here is from genome assembly GCF_025860055.1 of Xyrauchen texanus. Taxonomy (NCBI): domain Eukaryota; kingdom Metazoa; phylum Chordata; class Actinopteri; order Cypriniformes; family Catostomidae; genus Xyrauchen; species Xyrauchen texanus. Next base: position 1,717,829 of record NC_068316.1, read on the forward strand.
CATCATTGGTTTAGCGTCATAAACTCTCTGTTCATCTGCTGTTATCTCTTCTTTGTTCAGACGAAGTAGTTTAAGTATCAATATAATGCCAAATAAGATATGTTATTTTATAATTTTTTTGCATTTAATGGTTGTAGCGTCAACTACAAAAACATTTGAGTTGTAAACTACGGTCGGAACGCTGCTAAATAAAGTGGAAACTGGTCATCACTGTCTGTGAAATGGTCAATTAAACCACAAAATGCTGCGATTTAATGAAATAAATAATTAATCTGCGTGTGCTGCACACTTCAAAGTGAATGTGTGAAACCTGCCGCTCGTGCACTGAAAACGCGAGTCGTGAGTTTGAATCCAGGGCGTGCTGAGTGACTCCAGTCAGGTCTCCTAAGCCACCAAATTGACCCGGTTGCTAGGGAGGGTAGAGTCACATGGGGTAACCTCCTCGTGGTCACTATAATGTGGTTCTCACTCTCGGTGGGGCGTGTGGTGAGTTGTGTGTGGATGCTGCGGAGAATAGCGTGAAGCCGCGGAGGCAACTGAGATTCGTCCTCCGCGACCCGGATTGAGGCGAGTCACTATGCCACCATGAGGACGTTGAGCGCATTTGGAATCGGGCGTTCAAAATTGGAGAGAAAATGTTTTTCACTACTGTTCAGTATATTGCCTGTTCTTTTATAAAGACTGCCATCGTCATGACATTAATTTCATTTTCCTGTTGACTTGGTACCAAAGTATTAGTATTAAACATCACAGATGTTCTGATTGTCTGTAATTGTTGCTTCATTCAGAAAATGATTCTGACATTGTTTCTCGTTTCTTTTGTAAGGTTCTGGATCCCAACATGGACCTGCGAACAGTGAAGCATTTCATCTGGAAGAGCGGCGGCGATCTGACGCTTCACTACCGGCAGAAATCCACGTGAGGCCGTAGAAATCTCTCCCGGCAGATCCGTTCTGAACACTTCACATTCAAAGCACACGCTCGCCTGCACTTCCTGGTTCCGTCTGAGCTCTAGGTCATCATTCTCACATGGGTCGCTCGGGTCACGCATGTTTATCTGGGAAGGACAAACATTCATGAATGGCAATTTGCAGAAAAGTGTGATAGTGTATGGAACATCAGTGCGTTTATCTGTTCGATTTTAATTTCATTTCCCTCGCCGTGGATGCCATATTGGATGTATCCGACATTTGCTCTTTTGTTTACCCCCTCCTCCTCTTCACATTTAACATTCCAGTGACATTTAAATCCATCTTGCAGCATGTCAGGAAAATAACGACAAGGCAGAGGATTGTGTCTTGAACTGGTCCGAAACAATCCAGCTGCTGTCATTAATGTCCGTTTAGAAACATTTAAGACGACTGAACGTCTCATTAAACTCCCCAGCGTGCTTCAAGAACACCGTTTCCCATGATGCATTGCTCACTAACATGCTGTGATCATCAGTGCAGCTGTTATGTACATATATTGTAATTATTTTGTAGTCAATATGAGTTTGCGATCAGGAGGTTTTAATTTATATGTATATATATATATATATATATATATTATAATTTTTTTTGAAGAAAATGTTCGGCATTTTAAAAGGTGCTTTTTCATGTCAGATATGACAACAAAAGTGTGGGGAGAAAAAATGGAGAACGTTAAAGCGATAGTTCACCCAAAAATTTTATTTGTCCGTAATTTACTGACCCACGACTTCAATTTGGGTCTGTTCCTCACACAAAGCTAACGTTTGGCTTCAGAAATAACTGTGAGCTTGTATGGAAAAGAGCTGCGTGAAGATTCTTCAATAAATCTCTTTTTGTGTTCAACAAGTCGTACAGGTTTGGAACGAGGAACTAAAGGCAAGTAAATGGTGACAGAATTGTAATTTTTGGGTGAACGAGCCATTTAAAGTCCTTTATTTGCTGCTGGCCGTTATCTTTCATTCCTGTAAGAGGAAAACACTAAAGTAGATTATAAAAACCATGAAATATGGAAGAAAGAAATCTCTGGGTGGCAAAACTCAGTTCATATTTTTAATTTATGCAAAACAAAAACTCTGTTCTGCAAATGTCAATCATTGAAATATTTGCACAGTGTTCTAGCTAAATGTATTCTTGTATATATTTGGTCTTAGTTGATTATTATAATGATACAGAACTATTAGAAACTAGATCATCATAAAAAACCCATTGAAGAAACGGAGTCGGAGGAGAACAGCTCTTGGGAAGGTTTTGAAGTGTTCATGTCCACGACCCGCCTGTATTTATGCTTCCTGTGTTGATTGATTGTAATTATATGCAGTATATTTTGGGTAATTAACAGCTAAATAAATTAACCAATAATAATGCAGCTCGAATGCATTCTTTTTATTTTGTTAAGAGGTGTTTGTTTGAACATGCATGCAACGGTGATGTTGACTTTGCGTTGGAGTATATTTTAGATCCTGGTTAACATCCCAAAAGCATTTGCATGTAGAATTATATTTATTTTGCATAAAGAAAATAAAGCCGTTATGGTTATAAATAACCATAGTATTGACACTGACTGTCACACCTGGAGTCGCGAGTTTGAATCCAGGGCGTGCTGAGTGACTCCAGTCAGGTCTCCTTAGCAACCAAATTGGGCCGGTTGCTAGGGAGGGTGGAGTCACATGGGGTAACCTCCTCGTGGTGGTGATTAGTGGTTCTCTCAATGGGGCGTGGAGAGTAGCATGAGCCTCCACATGCTGTGAGTCTCCGCGGTGTCGTGCAAAACGGGTCACGTGATCTGATGCGCGGATTGACGGTCTCAGAAGCGGATGCAACTGAGATTCGTCCTCCGCCACCCGGATTGAGGCGAGTAACCGCGCCACCACGGGGACCTACTAAGTAGCTGGAATTGGGCGTTCCAACATTGGGAGAAAAAAATACATAAAAAAAATATAAAGCCAATTTTAGGGGCGTTTGCATTGACGTTTTCATGACAGTAATGCACACTTCCTTACTCACTGTTGCGCTAATCGCAAAAGGGAAAATTGCAATGATGTCCACATTGCAGTAATGAGAGTGTGTCATGATGTCACAGTGCAAAAATCCTAACAAAAATGTATTTTCTTCATGCAATGTTTAATGTTTGATTTGGGTGTGAAATATGACCTGGGCATGTTCTGGAGCGTTTACATGAGATTCACCCAGAGTATCTACTGTGTTCCTGTTATCATCCTCGTATGCTAACGCAATTAAACCGCATAAGAACAGTTCGGAAGGAAATAACAAACTGATGCATTTTTGCATAGCTCAGATTTATTGATTGGAGAAACATATTCATGATGTCATAATTGAATGCATCATTTAAAAGTGACAGCAGAAGTCAATTGTTAAATGATTATATTGTTCTGGAGTAACAGCTGGTCAACAACATTACATAAACTGCAGGTTTGTACTTTTGTTCATTCGTTGTTGCATGTTTATATTATCTGTGCATGTGTATATATATATATTATTGTTGTTATTAGAGGTATATGATATAGTAATCGTGCCAATAGATGTTTTTTGGAACTATCTGTTATCGGCAAAAATCTGTGCCGATAGCTTTACTATCGGACGATTAATCTGTTATTGGCCTTTTTCACAGCCTTAATTATCGGTATTGGCCAAATCCACTCTCGGTCGACCTCTAAATGTTATTATGTATTTGATTTGTTTCAGAAGCTGAACATGTGTGGACTTCAATAGTCGATATTTCAGAGGTAAGTGTGACGGGTTTGCTTTCTCCAAAGAGAACAAGGTGCGTTTGTCCTTCATTGATCACATGACATGTATCTCTGTTTGTAGAATGCACTTCATTACAGATGTTACATGATATATCACACGCCGAGCTCAAAGGCGAATCTCATGTCCACATAAAGTACATCTGGAGGTGCAAGGGTGCGTCTGATGCAACTCAAGATTTTACATTGATTCTATTGGACCCCCTCTAGATTATATAGGCTTGGTCTTAAAGACACACCCACCTGCTGGCGATGCCAATCAGAAGATGGAGACACAACCTGTGCTTTTTGGGGGGGTTAAGATCTGGGATTTTGAGTTTTTGTGTGACGTTTTAGGCACTTGAATTTCACTCTGCCCCAGACTCTGTATTTTGGCCGATGGGGCGGTCCTACATTTTGGAAATAAACACTTAAAAATGGGGTTCTGACCAGTATTATGATTGGCAGGCAGATTATTTTAAGGGGATGGAAGTCGGATGGAGCGCCCTCATTTCCAGGGTGGTGTGCGGAGATGCTTTTGAAGGGATGTCAGGCAGAAGGACGAGGGTTCAGAATGAGTTTGACAGGAAGTGGGGTAAATACTTTGTGTTTTGGGGTGACTCTCGGGGAGGGGCTGTGGAGAGGGACGTTTAGTTTGAATTATATATGATTATTATGTTTCTTGTGTATGTATTTGTGACCACATATACATTTCAGTGTATATGTGTTGTTTATTTATTTTGTTGTTTATGAATTAATTAAAATGTTAAAAATTATTTGACATTTGACACCAAAATGAAAATAAGAAATGGAAGATAAGCTTAAATAGCAAGTGTCACAAACAAGGCTAAAATATGCTTCATTTTCATTGAGATTATCATTTCGGGATGTTACATTTATGCATTTGGCTGACGCTTTTATCCAAAGTGACTTACAGTGCAATTATTACAGGGACAATCCCCCCGGAGCAACCTGGAGTTAAGTGCCTTACTCAAGGACACAATGGTGGTGGCTGTGGGGATCGAACCAGCAACCTTCTGATTACCAGTTATGTGCTTTAGCCCACTACACCACCACCTCTCCATATAGTGTGACAACATGCCAAATATCCACTGTAAATGTGCACTGAATTGACCAAACTGTCAAAATGCAATATTGAAACATTTCTAAAACAGCACAGCTCACTAACACATGCCAGATGTTTCGACTGGTCCCCGTGGAAGGGGCCAAACCAGATGCTGACCCCCAGTAAGCCCTGACCCCTCATTTACTGCTGTTAACCTCCAGCTTCACCGGCTTCTCCATATTTGCCTTCAAGAGATCTCCAAACGTGCTGCTCTCTTTATTCAGCAGGTAAAAATGCTTTTGAGTCTCAAGTTCAACATTATTCATATTTATAACTGTATGAGTTCATGGTGTTTTTTCAGTAATCTTCATGATTTCTGGTTCGGATTCATCCTTTCCATTCCATCAATGGTGTCGATTCCGGGGAAGGGGGAGAGCAATTACAAAAAGTGTGGTAATTATTTTTATTTAGTTTATGAATTGATGCATTTCTATGCCCAGCCTTATTTTTTGAACGGAGTACTCAGAAATGAAACAGAAACACAGAGGAGCTACAGGCAGCAACAGTCGCAGCGTGTCCTAACCTGACGTCAAACAACACGAGATAAAAGGGATATTTTCTATGTTAATCAGAGTTTTTGTCCTAACCAACCGTGATGAGCGACGGTACATTCTATCGATTGCTTGTTTTCTGTTTTCAGCATTGTGTGGGTAACTCCGTCCACTGTGAACTGGCACTGGTTCAAAAATATTCCAAAAAATAAGGCTGGGCATAGAAATGCATCAATTCATCAACTACAAACTCTTCAGACATGTTTTTGTAAATAATATGGAAAAAGATAAAGATAATTTTTTGGAAAAAAGTAAGACTATTTTGCCTTGCTAAGGCTAATTTAATTAATTTATTTTGTTACTTATTAAATATCTCTGGAATCATTCCAGAAATGTTTAAAACATCATTCCCAAGTTATCAAACACATACTTTAAGATTCTGTGGAAATGAAATGGCATATGGATGTGTTTATAACATTTTAGAAAAATATTAAATTGTCACAAAAAAAATAATAATTTGCATGCGTTGCTTTTTAGTAGAAGACCTAAATAAACTAGTAAGTGTGAGAAGTAGTCATAAAGAAACATTCAAGCACAGGTCTTCATTGTTTACTATAACAGCGGTGACATTGGGCACTTGTTAAAGAAGTAGTCTTATTTTCATTTTAATATCTCATTCATCATAGTCAGAGCGAAACACTGTAGTTATTTAATAACTTAATTAAACGTCTCCGTTAATCGTGTGGTTCAATGTCTAATTCCCAAATGTAATTATATTTATGATTAAAGTAGTGTATTAAGCCATAAAACTGCACCAAACGCCGATCCTACTGCAGCCAAGAATTACATCATGAATATTAATAAGTGCGTGCTGACGTTGTTTGAAAGACCTACAGGGACGCGTTTAATTAATATTAATATAACGTCTGCCTTTCAGCCAATCATTTAGGAATGCTGTCCAAACATCATCATAATTAATATTCATAACCCTGCCTTCGCCATAGCAAAAATATGATTCGTAATTTGTAACTCGTAGTCTTTAAAGAAAGCGAAACTAGTAGGTATATAAACACCAAAATTATTTATTTGTCTGTATTTTTATTTTTATTCGTTTCTTTACACAGGCATAACCAATAAACTTCTGATAACAAATCACCTGGCAGGCGAGTGCCAGAGCCCTTCTACATTTACATAAATGCTATTATATTATTTGAATTTATGTATATGGTGGAAATGTTTCATTACGCTGAATAAACTGATCATCATTTAATGAACTGACCACCTGTCCGCTAATCTTCAACATATTTTGTACTAAACAAACCTTTTTGAGTTAACTATGCGTAGAGTTTACTACTGACATGGAAAGTTTTGCGACAGGTAGCTGTCAGTTTACGGCTCTCTCCATTCATTTGTATTGTATCCGCAAACGGTGACTTACTGTCGTAACTAGTAACTAGCTAGTTGACCGCTGTTATCTCAATTTGAGAAGATCTTTGGCTTAGCAGAGGTTTTTTAAATCACAGGCTTATGTTGTTGTAATATTAATTTGTTTAACTATCCTGATTAGCGATGGCTGAGCACGATCCAACGTGTCTGGTAAGTTGGTGAAATGTTGATTTTGTTTGTTTGATCGTTTTGTTATATTGGTAATATCAATTTAAACGGCGGATATATAATGACAGTTATTTGTTTTATCCCACAGCCGTTTATTATATATTTTATGAGGGAGAAATACTTCAGACAAGCCATAGGTACAGCGGCGACGGGTTTAAAACGATACAACAATGACCCAGTGCTTCGGTTCTTCAAAGCTTTTGGAACTTTAATGGAAGGTATGTTCATATTTATACCTATGAAGAATAAACAAATACTGTGATGTAATAATGGCGATAATGCGAGTAATATGGTGATGACGTGCTCGTGACGTCGTGATGATGATATAAATAATTACTTACAAAATATTTTTACGTTTTTTGTTTTATATATATATATAAATAAAAAATATATATATATATATATATATATTATTTGTATTTACAAAGGATATCTTTTATTGGACAAAGGACTGTTGTTGGTTATTTTATAATTTTATTTTAATTCATGAATGAAGCCAGCAGTGGCATAGCCAAGGGTGGGACAGGGCCACCCAGAATATATATATATATATATATATATATTATTATTTTTTTACTCAAAATATATTTATAAAATAGTTTAAAAATGCATACATTAAGTGTGAAAGAACTGTTTGAATGTGTCACCTTTCTGTTGCTAAGGACATTTTGGAGAAAAAACATTTGGCCCATCCATTTTTATTGAGGCCCACCCAAAATTAATTTTCTGGCTACGCCCTTGGAAGCGAGGCTTGTAACATTAGTGACGATAACACCAGTGAAGATATTGCCAATAGCATAACTAAACAAACATCAATAATCAGACTTAAATCACTGAACCATTGAACTACTTTTTCCTCCAATAATTTTTTTACACGAACATTAAACAATGCAACACCAATAACGTATTTAAATGGACTATTTATAAAAAATAAATAAATAAAAAAGTTCAAATTCAAATTAGGCCTAATAACATTTTCAACAATTGGAAAATCACTATATATATATATATATATATATTTATTTCCCCAATGATGTCATAGCCACCTTTTCACTCATAACAGTGTAAAAGCGCCCTCTGTCTGCTTGCATGAATGTAACACATCATAAGAAAGTGTTTCCCCGCTGCTTAAATACTCCTTAGATCACATCATTTATATGTATAAATGTTTTCCTACTGAATTGACTAAATATTAAATGAAAGAAATGACAAAAAAATACAGAGTAATCACTTCAGTATCAAAATACTTTTGAATGTAACTATATTCTGATTACCAACTATATAAATTGTTACTGTAGTGGAATACAGTTACTTATATTTTAGTTTTTAAATACGTAATCCTCTTCTCAACACTGATTACATTACACATAACAACAGAAAGTAAAGATAAATCATTAAAATCACTTTTTGCACATTTTAGCAGTTTTTTCATTCCTCTGAACTTTGACCTTGGAAACTTTTTGTATTTTCAAAGTTTTTAAAATTGATAACAACAATTATGTGAAATCAAAGGACAAACATTTGTTTCAAATTATTTCAATTATGACTATTAAATTACTATATTATTATTATTATTACTATAAAAAATAAAACAAAATGCACACTTGTTAGGCCTTGCACTAAGGCATGGCCTGAGAAAACAAAACGAGTAAAAAATAAACACGTAAATAACTGTACATTTCATAGAAGTGCTGTACTAGATGAAGGGGACAAGGGTTTTTTCAGGCAGTTGACACATTTAAATATATCTTAAAAATAAAATGTGTAAAACAATATCGAGTTAAACCATTTAATTTAATTTTATAAAAGGTTAGATTATCCTCCAACTCGCCGACGGGTCCAAAAGGGGCGCTATGTTGCGAAAAAAGCTTACGCTTAAAATGCTCCAGTCTTCGAATACATAAGTCAGGCATACGTGGTGTCGTTTGAAAGCTTAGAATCTAAAATTTTCAAAGCTACCCATTACCTCTGCATTTATGTTACATAAAATAACAAAATAAGGCCTTAAAACATCTGCATCGCAAATAAGCGCCACCTGGTGGTTATGTGGTAGAAAGTTAATATGAATATAAAATAGCCAAGTCATATATCAAATGAAAGCTCTCATTCTAAGGAACACGGCTGTACAGTTTTGTTGCCCTAATACCACAGTGTGAAAAAAAGGAAAGTGAAACAATGTTTCTGATAGACATCAATACAAATGTCTCTTTTATGCTCTGATAACTGCTACTGTAAGCCCTTCTATACATTGCAAAAAATTATTTTCAAGACAAGTATTTTTGTCTTGTTTTCCTGTAAAATTATAAAAAAAAATTCTTAAAACATGATTTATTTACATGTCAATAAAAATGGGATAAGATATTAAGTCTTGTTTTAAGATAAATCTGACAAAATTTTGTGAACTTTAGACTAAAAACAACAAACAAAATCTGCCAATGGGGTAAGCAAAATAAACTTGTTTTCTCTTTAAATTAAGTTTGTTTTTCTTACTCCATTGGCAAACAGTTTTTTCTTGTTTTAAGCATAAATCTCACTAAATTGATTTGATTTCTCTAAAAACTAGACTTAATATCATGCCAGTTTGCTCGTCATGTAAATAAATCACGTTTTAAGAATGTTTAGATATTTTTACTGGAAAACAAGACAAAAATACTTCATTTTTTGCAGTGTATCAACTAACTTCTAAAAATGAGCCATTGTTTACTTATCATTGTTATTGATTATGAAATATGCTATTTGTTATACCACTGCAAAGGGGAGGATCTGAGCTTTCTAATGACACCTAGATTGAGCTTGTAGTCCACTCAGAGGCCGAGATATTCAATGAAATAATGAGGGTGTTGCTTGAACTGAACATTAGACTGAATGTCTATGTTAGAGCGCCCCCTACAGTTCACATCTGTGAGGGGTATAATGTGTTAGAGCGCCCCCTACAGTTCACATCTGTGAGGGGTATAATGTGTTAGAGCGCCCCCTGCAGTTCACATCTGTGAGGTGTAAAATGTGTTAGAGCGCCCCCTACAGTTCACATCTGTGAGGTGTAAAATGTGTTAGAGCGCCCCCTACAGTTCACATCTGTGAGGTGTAAAATGTGTTAGAGCGCCCCCTACAGTTCACATCTGTGAGGGGTATAATGTGTTAGAGCCCCCTACAGTTCACATCTGTGAGGGGTAAAATGTGTTAGAGCCCCCTACAGTTCACATCTGTGAGGGGTAAAATGTGTTAGAGCCCCCTACAGTTCACATCTGTGAGGGGTATAATGTGTTAGAGCGCCCCTACAGTTCACATCTGTGAGGGGTATAATGTGTTAGAGCTCCCTACAGTTCACATCTGTGAGGGGTAAAATGTGTTAGAGCCCCCTACAGTTCACATCTGTGAGGGGTAAAATGTGTTAGAGCCCCCTACAGTTCACATCTGTGAGGGGTAAAATGTGTTAGAGCGCCCCCTACAGTTCACATCTGTGTATTGTGAGGGAATGTGATGGAGGAAATATATTTTTTTAGTAAAAAGAACCAGAATTATATGCTTGCAAAGTTAGGACAAATGTGTATATATATATATATATATATATATTGCTCATAAGATTGTAAACACATACTATAATATTTATAAATAATTTCAGTCTTTTTTTTTATTTGTGGATTTTCTGAAAAATGAGACCAGTGTTTGGCAAAATGTAAATATGAGCTTGAAGAGGTTATGGAAAGATGCCTTTTTAAATGGGGTTTCCCGACTATATTAAATTTTTTTCATGACTGAAAAGTCAAGGGACATGTTTATCAACATATTTTGATTATTACCCTGATGATGATGATGATGATGATGATGATGACTCATATTCTTACATTGCAGGTCACACACAGGAGGCCCTGAGAGAGCTCATCCAGTTGAAAGATGTTCCTCATCTCTCGCTCTGTTCAACTATTGCTCTCATTTACGCTCACAGACGATGTGAAAGTATCGGTAACTCAGACACTCGTGTTCTGCACATACACTGAACTGAATGAGCGATGAACGAAACATGGATTCAGAAATGTTCTGTATGTCTTTGTTTCTTTTCTCACTTGAGATCGAGAGGCTGTAGATGAGCTGACCTCTGACCTGAAGCTGTTGGGGTCATCAGCAGGTGACGGAGCGTTTTATTATGCCGCGCTGCTGTACTGGATTCTGAACCGGAACCTGAAAGCCAAAACATGCATCAGTAAAATGCTGAAGCTGTGTAATGCATCACCACAGGTTTGTCAAGTTAAGTGATCGGTAGACTTGCATTGTGGCACATCGATGTAGTTATGGATCCTTTATTTTCTTTATAAACAGGGGCTTATTCTTAAAGGCTGGATTCTGCTGACCTCTGAAACCGAAGAGAACAGACCTCAGGCCATACGATGTTTTGACAGCGGTGTTCAGGACTCCGGAAATGTTTTTGGACTCATGGGAAAGGTACGTCTTATTATTATATTAGCCATCTTTAATACTAACATACAACACACGGGGACCGAATGTTTCTTTGACGTGTAGATTGAGTTCTTCATGGCCAATCAGAATGAGGCGTGCGCTCTTGACATAGCCAATCGGATCATAGTTTGTCATCCAGACTTCACGCCAGCGCACACGATGAAGATGAAGGCGTTCTTGTCTCTGCGTGACTGGGAGCAAACGGAAGAGGTCGCCCTGAGGTCCGTTTCAACAGAGTTTTAACCTTGAGGATAATATTTACCTATAATGGCTGTTTTTGTTTTTCCTGTGCTTTAATTTGAACGGTTGCTCTTGATCTCATTCAATGATTTTATTTGAAATGTGCAGAATTTTGGAGAGAGATGAACATGATCTGAAAGCTCTGCAAATGATGACCGTCATTGCTGTGGCTAAAGATGGAAATATGGGACTGGTAACTGAAAATAAAGTTGACAATATTTAAAGACTTAAGGACAGAATGGAAAAAACAGCTATATGTCTACAACTGGTTTAAGTGTCATTCATTTAAGGATTATTTTTATTTTTTTTGTAAAATGAATATTCCGGGTTCAATACAAATTAAGCTCAATCGTCAGCATTTGTGGCATAATGTTGATTTGCACAAAAAAATATGTGCATTTTTTTTTAACAAGCTCACCACACTGTGGACTAATTGAAAAAATTGGTCTCATTTGTCAATGAACTCCCCCAAATAAAAAAAGACTCCAATTATTCATAAATAATATTGTATGTTACCATTTTACCCCTCACAGATGTGAACTGTAGGGGGCGCTCTAACACATTTTACCCCTCATAGATGTGAACTGTAGGGGGTGCTCTAACACATTATACCCCTCACAGATGTGAACTGTAGGGGGCGCTCTAACACATTATACCCCTCACAGATGTGAACTGTAGGGGGCTCTAACACATTATACCCCTCACAGATGTGAACTGTAGGGGGCTCTAACACATTATACCCCTCACAGATGTGAACTGTAGGGGGCTCTAACACATTATACCCCTCACAGATGTGAACTGTAGGGAGCTCTAACACATTTTACCCCTCACAGATGTGAACTGTAGGGGCGCTCTAACACATTATACCCCTCACAGATGTGAACTGTAGGGGCGCTCTAACACATTATACCCCTCACAGATGTGAACTGTAGGGGGCTCTAACACATTATACCCCTCACAGATGTGAACTGTAGGGGGCTCTAACACATTTACCCCTCACAGATGTGAACTGTAGGGGGCTCTAACACATTTTACCCCTCACAGATGTGAACTGTAGGGGGCTCTAACACATTATACCCCTCACAGATGTGAACTGTAGGTGGAGCTCTAACACATTATACCCCTCACAGATGTGAACTGTAGGTGGAGCTCTAACACATTTTACCCCTCACAGATGTGAACTGTAGGGGGCGCTCTAACATATTTTACCCCTCACAGATGTGAACTGTAGAGGGCGCTCTAACACATTATACCCCTCACAGATGTGAACTGTAGGGAGCTCTAACACATTTTACCCCTCACAGATGTGAACTGTAGAGGGCTCTAACACATTATACCCCTCACAGATGTGAACTGTAGGTGGAGCTCTAACACATTTTACCCCTCACAGATGTGAACTGTAGGGGAGCTCTAAAACATTTTACCCCTCACAGATGTGAACTGTAGGGGGCTCTAACACATTTTACCCCTCACAGATGTGAACTGTAGGGGGCGTTCTAACACATTATACCCCTCACAGATGTGAACTGTAGGTGGAGCTCTAACACATTTTACCCCTCACAGATGTGAACTGTAGGGGGCGCTCTAACACATTATACCCCTCACAGATGTGAACTGTAGGGGGCGCTCTAACACATTTTACCCCTCACAGATGTGCTCAGTCCATAGACATTCAGTCTAATGTTCAGTTCAAGCAACACCGTCATTATTTCATTGAATATCTCGGCCTCTGAGTGAACTACAAGCTCAATCTAGGTGTCATTAAACAGCTGAGATCCTCCGCTTTGTGATGATATTGATATGATATTGGATTATTCAGCCAAGCAAATTTACAGCCGAGTAAACAATGGCAAATTTTTTAAGACAAATCCCTAAGGTAAAAGCAGATATAACGTTTTTGGCAACTTGGGGCTTACAGCTACAGTTATCGGAGCATAAACCAGATATTCGAATTTGATGACTTAGAGAAACCACAAAGAGAATGGACAATCAAATTCCTGAGAGTGAGAGCTTTCATTTGATATATGACTTGTCCATTTCTGTGCTATTTGAAGGACTTATCTTTCATTTAAATATTTCTACCCTCGTTACCTCTAGGGGGCGCTCATTTTCAACTTGAATATTTTTAGGCCTTATATTGTTGTTTTAAGTGACATAAATGCAGAAGTGATGTTATCTCTGAAAAGGTCAGATTCTAAGCTTTCAAATGATGTCTCATATGCTTGACCTACGTGTACGAAAACTGTTTTTGCGATATAGCGATCCCCCTTTGGTCTGGCGGGGGTCCATAGAGTTTAAGGGGTTAAAAAATACAGGTTACAGTTAGACACTTAAAATGGAAGTGAATGGGCCCATTTTTAGAGGGTTTAAATGTATAAAAGCCATCAAGATTATTAAATCATGATTTTTAAGGTCGTCATCATGGTGACAAAGTTGTACATTTGGATATAACTTAATACAGATGCAGTTAGTAAGTGATTTAATTTTATGATTTTAGTTTATATCTTGTGTCTATAATTTTGAAACACTGAGTATTTTAACATTTACAGATTAAACCCCATTCGAAAAAAGTTCGAGTCGCAATTAATTTTTGCTGTAATCCACATTATACCACAAATGCTGTCGCTTGATCTGAACTTGTGTTGAACCCGGAATATTCCTTTATGTTAGTTTAATGTATGTTATGAACATTCTGTATTTCAGGTAAAAGAGCGACTTCAGGCTTTAATGAAGGCAGTTGAACTCTCTGAACCCGATCATCCAAACCTCCATGTGGAGATTACTGCACCGATCAGCCGACTGGTGAGAATTATTGTTATATTTAAAGATCTTTCCACAAAATCAGTGTTTTCCATTCCAAAAATGTGATTTTTGAAGTTAATTTCTGTATGATTTTAAACGTTCTATCAGACAAATAATGTTTTTAAGTGTTAACACTGGGATATCTTAAGCTAAATTAGATTTTTTTTTTACGTCTATATGTGGGGATGTAGCTATGCCCCCTAAATAAGTTAGGTCATGACACTACGAGGCATTTATTTGAAAGAGAATTTATTGCTGATATAGTAGAACAAAAAAGTGATCAAAGAGGAGACACTTACTTGTATTTGTACAGTTCAGATCCTGAGAGAATCATGATGTCATTATGTCAAGTTTTATTATTAATTGAATTGTAAAAAAATCATTAAAAAGGGGGAGTTATGATGGTAAAAGACACATTAGGTCATTAGAGTATATAGAGAGAATAAATGCTAGCTTTTATTTCCATTTGTTTTTTTCAAAAATACCTAAAGATAAACACAGGGCTGTGAACAGACAGGCATTCTCATACTGAAAGAAAAAACACAGAAAAGTTATTGAATTTTTGTTGACATGTTAAGAAAATTGCCTATTTTCAGACATGCAAAAGTTTGCATCAGCTATTCATTCTTAAAGGGACAGTTCACCCAAAAATGTAAATTCAGTCATTGTTTACTCACCCCTGTGTTGTTTTAACTCTATATGACTTTCTTTCTCGTTCTGAACACAAAGGGACAAATTGTGAATAATGTTCTGCTCAGTGATGTCATACAATGGCAGTTTATGGTGACCACCTCTTCAAGCTTCAAAAGAACACAGAAGTATCATTCAGGAGTCTAATTAATTATTCATGAGACATGATTTTATTGAACGGAGTACTCGGAAATCAAACAGAAACACAGAGGAGCTACAGGACGCCACAGTCACACAGTGTCATAACCTGACGGCAAACAACACGAGCTATAAGGGATATTTTCTATGTTAATCCAAGTTTTCATCCTAACCATCAGTGACGAGTGACAGTACATTCTATCGATCTTTTTTTTTATTTTTGGCATCGCGCGGGTAACTCCATACACTGCGAACTAGCACCAGATTAAAAATGAAAAAAATAAATACAAATAAAATAAGGCTGGGCATAGAAATGCATCAATTCTTTGACTACAAACTCTTCAGACATGTTTAGTAAGTTCTGTTCTCTGTTTTGTGTTCTGTTGTGACTATCGCTGTTTTTAGATAAACAAAACAAGTTTTCTCTTGAACGCCCCCAATGTCGTGAGGGGGCTGCGTGAACTGTTGCTCTCGTGTCCTATCATAAACACACACACGAGATTAACGGTCAGTGAATATTTACACTAAATAATACATTATATTTCAGTTTCTCATCAAATCTTATCGTATATTTCATAACAATCATGAGTCTCATGAATAATTAATTAGACTTCTGAATTATACTTTTGTGTTCTTTTGAAGCTTGAAGAGGTGGTCACCATAAACTGCCATTGTATGACATCACAGAGCACAACATTATTCACAATTTCTCCCTTTGTGTTCAGAAAAATAAAGAAAGTCATGTAGAGTTACAACAACACAGGGGTGAGTAAACAATGACTGAATTTACATTTTTGGGTGAAGTAATACTTTAAAGTCATTGTTTACACGTATGTTAATGAGGGACACAAAAGGCACCTCTGAATGTCCCAGAATGTAATCCTATGTTCTTGTCCCTCCTTATAAGTAATATTACAGTTTATATATATATATATATATATATATATATATATATATATATATATATATTTCCTAAATTGTTATTAGTATTTCTTTGTCATTAAATGTGAAGGGTGTGATTTAAGTGCCACTAGAATCACCAAAAATGATTTCCTGTTTAAAAAAAACATTTGTTTTCCATTGGTTTTCCAAACACATAGTCCCGCCCCAAACTCACGCCATTGGTTGAGCCAGAAGTTAACATGTCTGGCCAATAGAAAGCACTTTGTTTGCATTCTTCAGGAAGTCAAATTACCAATGCATTACTTGTAGTTAACTTTAAACGTTAAACTGAGATAGAAGTATTTTATACACACTTCAGCTGTAATATGCCAATATTGACCAGGCTTGTTTATCAACACCTTTGCACTGAACGCAGGGATCATTCTGCCCTCACTCGGGGTGTTTGTGTCCCTCAGTGTCTGTTTCCATGTCACTTATTGCCCTTGAGATGTTGTGGATTGGTGTTTTGTTTCTCAGCACATGATTAATCTGTCCTGTCTGAGTCTATAGCAGAGAGAGTGCTGTAATCATTTCAGGCACGACACTTTTTACTGTATGTTTTATTTCTCCAGTGTGGACACAACGCCGAGATTGTGCAGATGTTGACTGTGTTTGTACGGCGGGTTTCCTCGCGTGCACCAGCGGCCTGTGATGTCATCTGTGAACTTGGTTACCTGCTGAATCTCCAAAACAAGTATAAAGATGCCCATCAGTCCTTCGCAACAGCCCTGAAAACAGACCCCAAATACACACCAGCTTTAGTAGGTACTGAATATACACATGTAAACGAAACGGCCAAGAACAAACCCGGGTCATATTTCACCCCAAAATCAAGGAATCACGATTATCACACACCCGCCCCCTAATCAGGCTAATTAGCCCCTGAGAGGGATAAAGGTATAAATGATGAAGGCCTGGTAAAAAGTGTCCAAGTCAGTTTAATTGTGATCTGTCATATAACAAATGTAACTGTTTGTTTAAATAAAATCAACCCCTTTGAAGAAAGCAGAAGAAACGCTTTTATGAGCATAGTGACATGTTAAATGTTCTTCTCACTCATAGGTATGATCAGATGTCTACTGATGTGCGGTCAGCTTGAGGAAGCAGCTCAGCAGCTTGAGTTCTTCTGTGAAGTGCAGGAGTCTCTGGGAAATACTGCGGTACAATGCTGAACAATCCCAGATTCCCCCAAACACCAGCTTTGATTACAGTGTTTTTGTGCCCTCTGTAATTCCTTAACTATAATGTGTGCAGCCCGTTTTAATGTTCACAACTGTATTTAGAGTTGTGTATCAGCCAAAGAACTGTTATATAAAAGCCTGGAGATGTGAGTGCGTGAGTGTGTGTGTGTGTGCGTGTGTGTGTGTATTCTGATTATTTGCCAGTTGTGTTTGAATCTGTACACTTGCAGGGTAACTGTAATGTCAAGTGTGTTTCATTGGACAGGAAGTGTGTCTGCTGAAGGTCGTGTTATCCAGGAAGCGGAGAGCAGGAGGGCAGACAGAGATACAGCTGCTTAAAGAAGCCACTGAACTCCATTTCTTGACTCTGCGCGGCTTGAATTATGGAGTAGAATACCTGCAGAATCTGAACCTTAATTTCCTCCTGCAAATCGTGTGTTTACACATGGAGTCAAATCAGGTATTTTATCCTTAAAATCGATTTGAATCAATTCAAATAATCAAACAGGAACACCTCAAGAAAGGAAGTCCAGGTAACATTTCACCCCCAAAGACAAAAAGTAAAAAAAGCAGTTAGGTTTTACATAAAGAAAATAAAGCCTGTTTTTAGGACCATTTAGATGATTTTTAAGACAATTAAGCCCATTGGACCCTCACATTCTATAGAAATAACTGGGATTATTTCTGGGCGATTCTTTCGGGAACATGTCAAGAAAATGCCATGGTTATATTTACCCAAGAATTGTTTATATATATATATATATATATATATATATATATATATATATATATATATATATATATATATATATGTGTATGTAGTGCATGTGTGTGTGAGTGCGTGTTTGTGTGTGTGTGTGTGTATGTACTTATGTGCTGTGCTGTGAGTGTGTGTGTGTGTGTGTTTGTGTATGTACTTATGTGCTGTGCTGTGAGTGAGTGAGTGTGTGTGTGTGTGTGTGTGTGTGTGTGTGTGTGTGTGTGTGTGTGTGTGTGTGTGTGTGTGTGTATGTGCTGTGGTGCAGTGTGTGTGTGAGTGCGTGTGTGTGTGTGTGTGTGTGTGTGTATGTGCTGTGAGTTTGTGTGTGTGTGTGTGTGTGTGTGTGTGTATGTACTTAGGTGCTGTGTGTGTGTGTGTGTGTGTGTGTTTATCACTTTGTGGGTACCAAATGTCCCCATAAGGATAGTAAAACCCAAAATTTTTGACCTTGTGGGGACATTTTGTCGGTCAGCTTATAAATCATACTAAATTATGTTTTTTGAAAATGTAAAAATGCAGAAAGTTTTCTGTGAGGGTTAGGTTTAGGGGTAGGGTTAGGTTTAGGGGATAGAATATAAAGTTTGTACAGTATAAAAACCATTATGTCTATGGAAAGTCCCCATAAAACATGGAAACACAACTGTGTGTATATGTGTGTGTGTGTGTGTGTGTGTGTGTGTGTGTGTGTGTGTATGTACTTATGTGCTGTGAGTGAGTGAGTGTGTGTGTGTGAAATTATGAGTATTCTTGCAATAAAAATGTTTCAACAATTTTATGATGAGGCTTCTCATAAAAGACTGGATGTCTTTGGGCAGAGTTGGGGGTCCCCTGCCTTTCAGATCTGTATAGTCCGATTGATAATTTCCCCCCAAGTATTTGCTGCCATCTAGTGGAATGATCTAAGACTAGAAGTATTGTGATAGAGCCAACAGGGCCTTTATTACAAGCTTTTTAAACAAGATTTTTCAAGCTGCATTGGTGCATCCCTTGCCTTTCAGATCTGTATATTGTGACAGAAGGTGAAACAGAAAAGGTGTTTTGTCTAGTGTTCACGGACACAAACGATTTAAGACCAAAAGTAGAGAGATAGAACAAACAGAGCCTTTGAAATTGAGGCTTCAAGCTTTTGAAATTGAACATAAAAAGGGTCAATTTGACCCTTAAGGACAAAGTAGGGACTTTTATTATTTTTTTAGCTTTGTGTATAAATACATATTAGAAAACTTAAAGTTAAGTTGATGTAATGAACTTCAGTGTCAAAAATGTAAAAAGGTCAAACTGACCCATAAGACCTAGGAAGGGTTCAGTTTCTTCAGCGACCTACAATGATTGACTGCACCATGAAAACGTAACAAAAGGTGACTATAAAGCACATTATCATTGAATGTATTTATTTATTTTTTATCTTTCACAGGACATTCCCCTCGCTCCTGGACAGACTCCACTATTTTGGCTGAAACACTCAAACATGATTTTAGAGTCAGTCATCAAAGCTGTTCCTGGTCTGTCAGTGGGCTGTTATTATATGGCCTACATCAAATTCCTTCTAGGTAAAATATACAGTAGAAACAGACCTGCATTCATTGCGATATCAACTTGAGTGTATAATAGACCTTTCTGTGAAACTGCGTGATTGGCCATCTGTAATGATCCCCGAATGCCTCCTCAGGTGATCACAGAACAGCACAACACCTGCTGATCGTGTGCATGCAGAAAGAGCCGATCATGCCAGAGATGCATCTACTGCAGGCACGACTGCACCTGCACGCTGGAGAACACCGCAGATGTTTGAGCTGTCTGGAATCTGGTGTCAGCATTAACTTTGAAGTAAACAACCGTACTCTCAGTCAAGTACATTTTGTTACGTCGAGATTCTCCTAAGTGTGTGCTGAAGTTCAGAATGTGTCGAGTGACAAGAAAAAGTATGTGAACCCTTTGGAATTAGCTGGTTTTCGTCATTAATTGGTCATATCAATATAAACAAACACAATGTGCTAAAGCTAACAACACACAAACAATTATAATCTTTCATGTCTTTATTGAACACATCCCAATAAACATTCACAGTGATGTGGGGAAAAGTAAGTGAACCCTTGGATTTAATAACTGGTCGATAATCGTTTGGCAGCAATAACCTCAATCAAGCCTTTCCGGTAGATGCGGATTAAACCTGCACAACGTTCAGAAGGATTTCTGGATCATTCTTCCTTACAGAACTGCTTCAGCTCAGACATATTCTTATGATATCTGGTGTGAACGGCTCTCCTGAGGTCATTCCACAGCACCTCAATTGGGTTAAGAGACTCCAAAAGGTGGATTTTATTTTTTTAAAGTCATTCTGTAGTGGATTTATTCGATGTTTAGGGTCGTTGTCCTGCTGCATCACCCGACTTCTACTGAGCTTCAGCTGGCACACTGCCACCCTGATATTATCCTGTAGGATATCTTGATAAATTTGGGATTTAATTTTACCCTTGAAGATGGCAAGTGGTCCAGGCCCCAAAACATGATGCTCCCTCCACTGTACTTCACCGTTGGGATGATGTTTTCATGTTGGTATGCGGTGCCCTTTATATGCCATACATAGTGCTGCATGTTCCTCCCAAACAATCCAACCTTAGTTTCATCAAGTCCACAAAACATTTTCCCAGTAGTGTTGTGGAGTGTCAAGGGGTCTTTGGTAAACTTCAGGTGTGCAGAAATGTTTTTGTTGGAAAGCAGCGGCTTCCTTCATGATGTCCTGCCATGAACACACACCTGTTTAATGATTCCTGTATAGTAGACTCATGAACAGAGATGTTAACCAGTTCAATGATTTCTTCAAGTCTTTATCTGTCACTCTAGGGTACTTTTGTACCTCATTGAGCATTCTGCTGTATTCCCTTTGAGTCATCTTGACTGGACGGCCACTTCTAGTGCGAGTACCTATAGTACTAAATCATAATTTATAGAAGATTGATCTAACTGTGGTTCCAGCTTTATGCAAAGCAGAAGTACTTGATCGTAGGTCTTCTGAGATCTCGTTTGTGAGGTATGGTCCACGTCAGCAGATGCTTCTTGTGAATAGCAAACTCAAAATTTCAGAGTAGCTCTAACCCACACCTCCAATCACGTTTAATTAATTGGATGCCAGGTTTGCCAACTCCTGACTCTAGCTTTTTTTTGTTATGTTTAGCTTAGGGGTTCTCTTACTTTTTCCACAGCACTGTGCATGTTTAATGGGATGTGTTCAATAAAGACATGAACGATTATAATTCTTTGTGTGTTTTTAGCTAAAGCACATTGTGTTTGTCGATACTTGTGACTTTAATTAAGATGATATCACATTTTATCAACAAGTAATGAAGAAAACCAGCTAATTACAAAGCGTTCACATACTTTTTCTTGCCACTGTATAAGTGAAAAATTTCAACTCTGTCGGCCCGGTTGGCGGTCGGATCCCCCTTCCCCTCGGGGACAGCCGCCGTCGGGCGCACTTCCTCCGCGCCGGTGCACCGCAACCGGCTCCGGGTCGGCTTGGAAGTGTCAGGGGGCGAAGGTGGCACGTGACTCTGCGTTCTAAATCAGACACAGAGATAAGGTGGTGCGATATGTTTATTTGAATGAATAAATAAAAGGCTATTTTAATAATAAGCATCTTATGTGTGTCTTATTCTGTAACCACCAGCAATCTAGTTTAAGTAGCTGCAATCAGTGCTGAAATGATGCTGCATCTTAAGTATTTAAATTAAGTCATTGTCATTCCTTTTCATGCAAACGTGCATAATGTTAATTAGCCTTATTTTAGATTGCACTTCGTTCACAAAATTTGCCTGGTGCAATTTACATCAATGGACTTTACAACCTAGCATAAAGGCTATCCAGATGTGCGTTGTCAAGTGCACTTTCGGTATGTTTAAGAGATGATTCACATGTCTGGATCACAGTGATGCTGTACAGTCCGGGAAAAAACAGCATTGCTGACATGACAGTTATATAAGGGGCTCTTACATGATGATCCAAAATGCTATGAAACCTACAAACTTTGACCTCTGAGGTATCGGTATGGCTTCCATGAAGGCTGCACGATTGATTCAATTAAGAATGTAATTGCAATATGTCCAACACGATGATTGATAGGTCCCGGTTTCTTTCTCTCCCGTAACGTGCAAAACATAGCTGAACGTCAAACCATACTTTCCTTACAAGCTCTGTGGGTGTGTAAGAGAAAAGTGCCGAAAGTCAACATTTGTATATGACAAATTTACGGTTATGTTCCTCACAGAGCTGGTAATGTGGCATACCGGGCATTTTTCCGGCGGGACGACACATTTTGTGTCCAATCAGGGGCGGACTGGGGATCGGGAGGACCAAGGCTGGTGGGTTGGCCGCAGAATGTGCCGAATGGGCCGCGATAAACTAAAATGAGCCGCCGCATTATGCAGAACGGACCACAAAACGGCACTGCAATATGCAACCCACCCCCACCCCGCTCAACATGTTTTGGGCCAGTTGCCATGTAAAATTCCAGGCCTATTTCTCTTCCCAGTCCAGCCCTGGTTCTTTGTGACATTTTGATTCATCATATGACCAATTTAATGCTAAACTGAAGCTAAATTCTCACAATTGTTAATCAGTGACTTACATACATCTGCAATGTGTCTTTGACAGGTGCGAGATGGACTCCAGTTCAATCTGCTCAAAGCTCGTGCTCTGATGAGGTCTGGAGATCTGAAGAGCGCCATCCAGTGCCTGAGCATTGCCATGAACATGCCAGGGGTCCGAAGGCCCTTAGAGGGGCCACAGTGTTCAGTCTCCACTGGTGAGCGAGTGTCTGTGTTCCTGGAGCTCGCAGAGGCCCGGAGACTCAACGGAGAACAGGTAGAGTGAGCTGTCTTTCCCAAGATCCCTCTGTAGGGCGTTTACGTAAACATGTTTCTTCAAACTATTAAATAGTATATATACTATTCAACAACACACTGGTCCTCTTTATATATACTAGTTGAAGTATACAGTATATCATAACTGTCATGAATTGTGTTGAATGTGTTTTTCTCTTTCAAAAGCATGAAGCTTCTAAAGTTCTCCAAGACGCCATTCTGAGCTTTAAAGGAACTCCTGAGGAATCACGCGTCATGCTGGCGAATGTGGATCTGGCTTTAGTGAGGGATGATGTGGACACTGCCATAGTCATTCTGCAAAACATCCTGCCTAATGAATCGACATACATACAAGCCCGAGAGAAAATGGCTCACATTTACTTGGAGAGAAGAAGCAATAAGAAACTATATGTTGCATGTTACAGGTGAGAATTTCTGTCAATCTTTACATGAGATGTTTCCCTCTGAAACAGTCAAAAATGTCTTTAAACTGTCAATACACATTCTTTAAATGTTTGTTTGTGATGTGCAATTATTAAAGTTTAATATTAACTAATTCTTTCAGAGAAATAAATGAGCGGGTACCTGGACCTTATACTAGTATCTTACTGGCTGATGCCTTTATGAAGATAAACCAGGTATATATTTCATAATTTAGTTTCCATGTAGCTTTTCAGTACCAAACCTGTCACAAGGTTTTAAAAACTCTTGTTCATAAAGCCAGAGGAAGCCGTCAAGATTTACCAAGAAGCAGAGATGTCTACCAAAGACACCACATTAGCCAAGAAAATCGGCCACGCTTTAGTGAAAGCCCATGAATATGACAAGGCAAGTGCTTTCTATATGCATACAGTTAAATATACCACTTAAAGTTTGATTAATTGAATTTTGTTTAAGATTACTCAATTCAGTTTTTTTGAGCGAGGTCAATAGTGACCCAAGATTTGTAATGGTGTCACAATATATATTTGCGCTTTTTGAAAAATGGGTATTAAATTCACATAGAAATGTCTACTTTATTATGCAGATTTTCTGCACAACAAGGGTTAACAGTATCCCATATAAGCGTTTACACAGACATTAAAGGGGTCATTACATATTTTCTTTATTATTATATATATAATTGTATTATCTTCCAAGAGGTCCACTTATAATGCTAGTATAAGATCATTCAGACAGTCATAATTTAGTCACAACTAATCATTTTACACCCTGTCTCTGGCCCTCTGTCTGAAACACTCCGTTTTAAGCTGTCTGGCCCTTTAAGACTTCACTGTAAACGCCCACTGTTGTGATTGGCTAACATCGTGCAGCCCTTCCAATCCAGCCATATTTGAAACTCATTCTGAAGAAAATTATCAATCTTCCACACAACATTATAAAACTATAATTTAAGGGTTTGCTCATAACGTACACCCAACACATTTCATCTGACTGCATTAAACTGTTCGCACAACAGTCATGACATTTTAAACATTCGTGAATGGATTTGGTTACTTATGGTTTTTCGTCCAATAGGCCATTTTAAACTGCCCCATCTTTCAATAACAGTTCCTTTGCCAAGCTTGAAACATATTGTGACTGTTTCACAAGAAATCCACACTGATATGAGCTGGAAATGCACACAATCCACACTGAAATCTTCTGAATAGGTAAACGTTACACAGTCCACGCTGATGTTGGGTGCTTTAGTGACATCTCCGAGTTCCCAGTTTGTTTACACACAGATCGGCATGTGTTTCTCCCATTCAGAAATTTGTGCTTGTACTGCTCTTAAAATGTGGCGCACATCACCAGCGTTTTGCGGAAATGCATCAATACGATCAAAGACGTCCATGTTTACAAAAAGACCAAAAATAGCACATATGGGTGCAAAAACTCCAGGATGCCTTCAAAATAGCAAGATGGCAAACAGCAAGATCAAAAGAATGGGGGTGTCCATTTTTAGAGTTATAACTTGACATTGAGTCTTTTAAAAGCGGCGCAAGATGTAACGGTGCACGTTTATGTAGAAAAACATTTAAATCCAGTTAATCCCATGCCAGGCCCATCTTTCTCCTCTTCACCTGTGTGACTGACTGAGTGCCAGTGGGTGGGGCCAAGGGTGCAATGACCAAAATAGGCGTTGATGTCTTGCTAAAAAGGGGAAGTCTTATGTACATTTATTTGGTCCTTGTGACATCATAAGGTCCACAAATTCCAATCTAGAAGTTTGTCAAATATTGTCTTATATGTCAAAAGATTAAGGAAACTTGTATTCCTCACATCATGACCCCTTTAAACAGGCTGTTTGTTACTCAAGGTGGTGCTGTTTATTCAGTGATTGATCTGATTCACATTAGACATTGCTATTCAATGAAGAAGCAACCTGGAAGTAAACTATAGCAAGTATAACACATTTTTCAAACCTTGGCTCTCTAAAGACCCAAAGTATGTTATAATGTTTGGGCGAAACACCCATGCGTTATAGTGTGTCTCGAGTGTCCAAATCTGTAATTACACCCTCATCTTTCAGGCTGTGAGCTACTATGAAACGGCTCTGAAGGCCGATGTGCAGGACTTTGTCTTGAGTGTGGAACTGGCCGAACTTCTCCTCAAGCTTCAAAGATTTAAGAAAGCTCAGCGTGTTCTAGAGGAGGCCCTGGAACATGAACAAAGTATAGACTTACAACTAGCTGTTAAATATACATCATAGAATGTCACGAGATATAGATTTATTGCCCTATAGATTGTAATTGTTTGGTTTTGCAGCTGCTGCATTGACAATCGTGATGAATGACGTGAAGGTTTTAAGAGTGCTAGCGAGAGTGCTGCAAGCTAGGAATGAGTCCGCTCAGGCCATCGTGCAAAAGGTTTGTGAGCATTTGCTAAGTAATGTCAAAGTCTTTTTAGCAATTCAGGCTACCGGGCAGCTATATTTCTATGTAAACGTGACATACAAGAGCAGCTCCTATTTTGGCTGATGATGAAACTTCCCATAAAAGAAGGGTACTACAGACCAGAACTACCTAGAGACTTGAGGGTAGACTATTTTGTCTTGGGCTAGTAACACAACAAGTGCATAGCATCTAGTTCATGCTATTCCTCTTTTATCAGGCTCATGATCTCCAGAAGAAGATTGTTAGTTGCATTACAAACCAGTCAACAGAATCAGAGGAACAGAGGAAGTTGCTGGCGGTCATCTGCTGTGACTGCGCTCATGAGTTTCACCTTCGCAACAACCTGGAGATGGCCAAACAACTCTATACAGATGCCTTGAATTGCAGCCCAGACAATGAGGAGGTTAGTCACGTTTCCGTGAATGTGGTTATTATGCTTGTTGAACAATGCTTGGCGAGAATGTTTAAATGACACCTGCACCATTTTGTCCAAATGCAGATAATCTTACATCTTGCTCAGTTATATTTTGAGCATCAGAAACTGGACTATTGTGAAGAGCAATGTCTGAGGATACTGCAACTCCACCAAAACCACACCGATGCATCAATGGTATGAACTGCATTCCTGTTTTCCAAATGACACACTAAGCATTGAATTGCAAGAGATTCATCCACGTATGTCTGTTTGTGCCTTCAGCTGTTGGGCGATACATTGTTTTGGAAGAACCAGAGAGAAGAAGCAGTCAAGACTTATGCCAATATTTTGGAGCGATACCCAGGTGCCACAGAATATCAGTTTCTCAAGTAGTACAATCTCAGATTATTACATCAGATTCATTTTCTGCTTCCATTTATGGTAGACGACTTTCACGCCATGGCCCGGTTTCTGCATATTCTTCGCAGAGTTGGGAAACTAGATGACATCCAATCTGTTTTTGCAGCGTGTGAAAAGTTTTGTCCACTGACGGTCAGAGAGCCGGGTTTTAATTACTGCAAGGGTCTTTACTTCTGGTCAGTGTCAAACAGTCAATACCACATCATTTCTGGTACAATTATAAAGGTTCATTCTTGTAAAGTAGCACAAATGCTAGTGTTCGTGTTGGCTTTGACTTTGGACCAACAATATTGATGACTCAGAACTGTATGAATTACATAAAAGTTTAGAATTGGTGGTCATACTAAACAAAAGTGATTTGTTAGTTTAATTCTTGAGTTTGGACGTCATTTGGAAAAGATGAGCCATTGAGGGGCTAGTAGATATAACTAACTGATTCTTACTGACTTGAACTAACTGTGACATTATTCATTATAAGAGACTGAACATAACTGGCTTTTTTGGGGTTATTCATCTCAGGCATACCTACCAGGTGACTGAGGCCTTGACGCACCTGAACAAGGCCAGAGGAGATACAAAGTGGGGCGAGAGAGCTGTAGAACTGATGGTCCAGATCTGTCTGAACCCAGACAAAGAGATTTTTGGAGGAGAGGCTTTAGATAAAGGACCAAAGGACATGAGGTAAGGAGAACTTGTGAAAGTCTGGACAACATTTTTTTCTTCTTAGTATTTACCAGTTATCTCTGTGTTTACTCTCCAGTGTGAGTCACCTGAGCAGTGATTCAAAACATCAGATGGGCATTAATACAGCTCACAATCTACTGAAGATGTTCCAGCCACGATCTACAGCTGAACAGAATAAAGTCAAGCTGCTGTTTAACATCTGTCTGATCTACAGCAAAGAAACAAAACAGGTTGAGAAAGCTGTGCTGGAACTCACAGACATGCTTTCCAAGAATGTAAGACTGCTGGGGACTTTTAATGCAATTTTGTAGAGTTATTCTGGTGCAACTTAACAAAACCAACAGGATGCTTGGAAAAAAGAAGAGTAAAATTGAAAAGCAAATCCAGCAGCACTTGTGCACTTCAAAAAATGATTTTCTAGACAAGTATTTTTGTCTTGTATTCCTGTCAAATTATCTAAACTTTCTTAAAACACAATTTATTTACTTGTCAAGCAAAATGGGATAAGATATTAAGTCTTGTTTTAAGATAAATCTGCCAATGGGATAAGCAAAATAAACTTGTTTTCTCTTTAAATTAAGTTTATTTTGCTTACCCCATTGGCAGATTTTTTTTTCTTGTTTTGAGTCTAAAGTTCACTAAATTTAGTCAGATTTATCTTAAAACAAGACTTAATATCTTATCCCATTTTGCTTGACAAGTAAATAAATCGTGTTTTAAGAAAGTTTAGATAATTTGACAGGAATACAAGACAAAAATACTTGTCTAGAAAATCATTTTTTGCAGTGTGGAGTGGACTGCTGGATTTGCTTTTCAATTTGAAGTCACTTAATTTGATCAGCTAAACTTTAGTTTCCTTAACTTTCTAATGGACTTGTTTTGCTTTTTATACACTAGTTTAGACAAGGAATGGTGCAATTAACAATGGCAATATTTATTTGGATGGGTGGATGGATTAATTAATTAATTAATGGATGGATGGCTGGATGGATGGACTGAAGAATGGATGAATGGATGGATGGATGGATGGATGGACTGAAGAATGGATGAATGGATGGAAGGATGGATGAAACAATGGATAGATGGAAGGATGGGGGGATGGATGGGACAATGGATAGATGGATGAATGGTAAGGATGGAACAATGGATAGATGGAAGGATGAATGGATGGTTGGATAGGTGGATGGATGGATAGATGGATGGGTGGTGAATGGATTGGTGGGTGGGTGGGAGGATGGATGGAATAATGGTAAGATGGAAGGATGGGTGGATAGATGGATGAATGGTAAGGATGGAACAATGGATAAATGGAAGGATGAATGGATGGTTGGATAGGTGGATGGATGAATGGATGGATGGGTGGTGAATGGATTGGTGGGTGGGTGGGAGGATGGATGGAATAATGGATAGATGGAAGGATGGGTTGGATAGATGGAACAATGGATAGATAGATGAATGGTAAGGATGGAACAATGGATAGATGGATGAATGAATGGATGGTTGGATAGGTGGGTGGATGAATGAATGGATGGATGGATAGATGGATGGATGGATAGATGGATGGATGGATGGATGGATAGATGGATGGGTGGTGAATGGATTGGTGGGTGGGTGGGAGGATGGATGGAATAATGGATGGGTTGATGGAATGGATGGATGGGATGATAGATGGATGGATATATAGGTGGATGGGTGAGTGGATGGATGGATGGATGGTTAATGGATAGATAGGTAGATGGATGAATCGATGGATGGAACAATGGATAGGTGGATGAATGAATGGAATAATGGATGGGTGGATGGAATGGGTGGATGAGTGGATGGATGGAACAATGGATAGATAGATAGATAGATGGATGGAACAATGGATAGATGGATGAATGAATGGATGGATGGGTGGGTAAATGGATGGATGGATGGATTAGTGTGTGGGTGGGTGACAGGATGGATGGAATAATGGATGGGTTGATGGAATGGATGGATGGCTGGATGGACTGAAGAATGGATGGATGGATGGATGGATGGATGGTCTGAAGAATGGATGAATGGATGGATGGATGGACTGAAGAATGGATGAATGGATGGATGGATGGAAGGATGGATGAAACAATGGATAGATGGAAGGATGGGTGGATGGATGGGACAATGGATAGATGGATGAATGGTAAGGATGGAACAATGGATAGATGGAAGGATGAATGGATGGATAGATGGATGGATGGATGGATAGATGGATGGGTGGTGAATGGATTGGTGGGTGGGTGGGAGGATGGATGGAATAATGGATGGGTTGATGGAATGGATGGATGGGATGATAGATGGATGGATAGATAGGTGGATGGGTGAGTGGATGGATGGATGGATGGTTAATGGATAGATAGGTAGATGGATGAATCAATGGATGGAACAATGGATAGGTGGATGAATGAATGGAATAATGGATGGGTGGATGAGTGGATGGATGGAACAATGGATAGATAGATAGATAGATGGATGGAACAATGGATAGATGGATGAATGAATGGATGGATGGGTGGGTAAATGGATGGATGGATGGATTAGTGTGTGGGTGGGTGACAGGATGGATGGAATAATGGATGGGTTGATGGAATGGATGGATGGTTGGATGAGTTTTGTAATACTTGTTGACCATTTCACTAATTGTAAAGAAGGTTGCTAGACTGAAAGTCAGTGTGCTGGACATTTTCCATTCTTTCCGGACTATTTGTACGATAATGATAAACGAGGATTTTAACTCAACAAAGACAGTCCTCAGGTTCTTATATGTGGTCTGCAGATGATGTTGGAGGCGTCGTTGCTTGTAGCAGCTCAAGGTCTCATTCAGCTGAAGCAGATTCCCAGAGCCAGAAACTTCCTGAAACGCCTCACTAAGATGAAGTGGAACGACGCAAACGCTGATCACTTGGAGTATGCGAGCCTGCTGTTAGCTGACATGTATATAAAGATGGGAAAATACCCACAAGTGGACAAACTTCTGGACATCTGCACACGACACAACAAGGTTTGATTCTGCTGGGTGCTCTTTTTGGGGAGGAATTTGTATGATCAACCAAGCGTATTTAGACACTAGAACTAATCTTTAAACGGTGACTAGATTAATACACTTTTATCTCCATATCTCTTTCCCACTGCAATCTTACAGTCGTGTAGTAAAGCGTATGAGTATCGGGGCTTTATGATGGAGAATGAGAAGAGATACAGTGATGCTGCACTACAGTATGAACTCGCCTGGAAATACAGCAACAGAGTAGATCCTGCAATCGGTTGTAACTGTTTTTATTACTCCTGTCAAAAAATGCATGCAGATTAAATAAAATGACTTTTTAACTTCTCAACTTGTATTTGAATGTCATCACAGGATTTCGTCTTGCCTTTAATTGTCTGAAGTGCAAGAATTACACACAGGCTATCGATGTTTGTCATCAGGTTTGTCACAACTTTATTCATCACAAACTGATTTTCTTTTCATAACTATGAATGTGAGGCACACCTACAGTACTTAAACGTGTAATAAGTCAGTTCATGGTTATGTTAAGCTAGCTAATATTTTCCCTAACCAGAGGAATAACATTTGGCCCGGTTAGCACTTTGTGCACCTCTAAGTTATTTGACGTTCTTCATGATTTCTGTGATTGATTGTTTGTAGATGTTGGTTTGAAGTCATCTTTAGGATTACAGTGCAGGTTCATATCTAATGTTGTGATGTTGTTTAGGTTCTGCAGCATTATCCAGACTATCCTCAGATCCAGACTGAAGTTCTGACCCGAGCTCAGGTCTCTCTCCGACCGTGAGCTGCACCGATACCTTCCATTTTCCCTCCTAAAAGATGTTTATTGTCAATGAGCGAGACGTTGTATAGAAAGACCATATTCAAATCCAAATATGTCTTCTCAAGTAGTACAAGGTCCTGTTAGGTCCTCCCGGACGAGCCCCCACATGTTATGTTTTGATCCCTTTTTTTAGTCTAAATGTTAAGGACCAAAGTAACAAAAGTGGAGAGAGATCACAGGGACGTAACAACATAACAAAGACATGTAATCTGTTCAAGACCATTTTCTATGTTTAAAACACTGATCTGATGTCAGTGCAATTGCTGTAGTGGCACAAATATATATGTATTCAGTTATGTGACATCATTTAAAGTAAATGCTAATGTTAATGTTAAAGTTAATGTTAAGAGAACTTGGTTTGGATACATGTTAAAATAGTCTAAAAGTGCTATTTAAATGATTATATAGATTTATAGCAATGTCTCATATCCACAAATCCCAAAACCTTCAGCCAGACTGTCATTGTTTTAGTTAGAGATTGTTTATTCAAACTTACCGGCAGTATTATATACTTGTATCTGTTCTAAAAAGAAAAAACAACCAAAATAAATTCAAACCATCATACTATATAGTATATTAATGGGAATAAAATTATGAAATCCTGATGTAGTTTAACCGTATGCTATTTTATTCAGCTTAAACGGTTCTCAAATGACTTCAAAACATCAAATAAAAACATCAAATATACATTTTATATGGAGACAGAGCTACAGGTAGGTCTGCTTTTGGTTTGTCTTTTATGTTATTGTTATTGTTTGATATGTAAAGGTAAAGTGATTTCATGGTTATTTTGATACAGACACACTTGACTATGGAGAATCCAATAAACAAACTCTGAAAAGAAGAAATGATGCTCTCCATACAATTAATTTTTGTGGCAATTTAAACGTATTCATCTAGCAGATGCTTGTATCCAAACGACTTACAACTGAGGAATACAACAGAAGCGAAGTAGAAAGGATGGTGAGAGAAAGCTATTTAATATATTTATATATTTGTTAAACTGACTATAGAAATATTAATGTATTACATGTGCTGATTGCAGTTCGTCATTCATCCTGCAGGTGGCGCTGTTATTAAGTATATGATGATGAGACCACATGACAGATGTTTTACAGGGACAACCTTGTTAGTTTTTTGAATTGAAAGTTCTTGCAGTTTCAGAAATAGTAATACAAACACATGAGAGGTGAAAAGCTGAGAAATCATGTGTTTTTGATATATATTTAGTAGATTTTTTTATTGCACACTTAAACTTATGTAGGACAAGACCTGCAAAAATTATAAATAAATAAATACACACATACATATATAAATAAGTATATAAATCCATATATATTTGTGCATAAATAAATATAAAAATAATTAAATAAATGAATGCACCCTTTAATGCAAAATATTAAAATATAAAACGATTGGGGAAATGCAAAAATGTACATTTTTAATTCTATATTCCTTTATTTCTGTGTTTATTTTACATTTAATTATTGATATATTTATTTATACATTATTATGCATATTTATTTATTGATTGGTGTATTTATTTATAGTTTTTGCTGGTTTTGTCTCCATATAAACTAACCCTTTCAAGTGATTTTAATAAGAAAAATGCTGAAAATGTTACCAAATAATTTAGGCAAATTAGCTTAATAAAATATAGTTTGCATCTCTGAAGAAAAAAAAACAAGCATTTTACCAGTTTCAGGTACTTAGTTGTTATTTGTAAAAGTTTTGTTGTAGATTTGATGATGGTCGTCAATTATTTTATGAATCCTGTGCAGAAAATGCTAGAATATTAAGCTCCAAAATATAAAAAATTATAAAACATATTTTGCATAAGAAAAATTAAGCCTTTTATTTTAGGAGCCTTATTTAATTATTTATGGTTTTTTTTTTTTTTTTTTTACAAATTATTCATATTAATTTGTTACACCGTTTTAGTTTGCAACAATAAATTAAAAATAAATAAATAAATAAATAAAATATGAATAAAATAATATTAATAATTATAGTAGCAATAATAATACAAATAATATATATATATATATATATATATATATATATATATATATATATATATATATATATATATATATTATTATATATATTTTTTAATATATATAAAAATTAAAACATTTACTAAAAGTTCAATATCCAGACAATTACCCCTCGTTAGGGCTGCCCCCGACCAAACATTTTCCTAGTCGACCATTGGTCGTTATTTTAAGCTATTACTCAACTAGTCATCTCATGATTATGATATTAATTTAATAACTTGAATATATGGACAATAGTATTGGGACACCTGCACATTACACCTACAGGAGCTTTTATGACATCCCGTTCTAAATCCATAGGCATTAATATCGAGTTGGTCCCCCTTTGCAGTTATAACAGCTTCCACTCTTCTGGGAATCCTTTTTGCAAGATTTTGGAGTGTGTCTGTTGGAATTTTTGCCCATTCTTCCAGAAGAGCATTTGTGAGGTCAGACTCTGATGTTGGACGAGAGGGTCTGGCTCGCAATCTCCGTTCTAGTTCATCCCAAAGGTGTTGGATAGGGTTGAGGTCAGGACACTGTGCGGGTCAGTCAAGTTCTTCCACACCAAACTCATCCAAGTGCCATTATGGACCTTGCTTTGTGCACTGGGGCGGTCATACTGGAACAGAAAAGGGCCTTCCCCAAACTGTTTCCACAAAGTTGGAAGCATCGAATCTTGAGGCATTAACATTTCCCTTCAGTGGAACTAAGGGGGCTTCGCCAACCCCAGAAAACAACCCCATAGCATCATCCCTCCTCCACCAAACTTGACAGTTGGCACAATGCAGTCAGGCAGGAAACGTTCTCCTGGCATTCGCCAAATCCAGACTCGTCCATCAGACTGCCAGATAGAGAAGCGTGATTCATCACTCCACAGAACACGTCTGCACTGCTCCACAGTCCAGTTGCATCATGCTTTACACCACTCCATCCGACGCTTGGCATTGTGCTTGGTGATGTAAGGCTTGCATACAGCTGCTCGACCATGGAAACCCATGCCATGAAGCTCCCGGCTAGAGGAGGTTTGTAAATGTTTGTAAAGGCAGACTGCATGGCCTGGTGCTTGATTTTATACACCTGTGGCAATGGGACTGAATGAAACACCTGAATTCAATGACTAAGAGGTGTTGCCCAATACCTTTGTCCATATAGTGTATTGTGGCATGGGGGGCGTGGTCATGTGTCAGTCTGCGGGAGAGAGAGGGTGGTAATGCCGTACATAACTGTCTAACACCTGTCTCTCATTATAGTGATTGTGGAGGGAGACTTAAAGACAAACACATACACATACAGAGCAGCTGCCCGTAATTCTCTCTCTCGAACTGTCGTCACCGGCCGCCTTTATCCCACGCGTGCCCCATCAGGCTGATTGGGAACTGGGCGTGCTTCATTCCGGCCCAGCCCACCGTCCTCCGGCTTGACAATATAAATGATAGTTTAAGAAATAAACCAAAAGACACAAACACACACATAGTACAGTCAGCTGCCCGTAAACGATCTCTCTCCCTCACACAGTCCTCCTCAGTAGGCCTTTATCCCTCTTGAAGGCTTGATTAGCCTGATAAGGGGCCGGGTGTGTAAAATCACGATCCCGCACTCCGCCCTGTCACAATCCTCCCTCGTTCTCTCAGGCCAGGGAGCCCCCGGCATGACGTACACCCCCCATAAGCCTGACTTATGCCCCATCTGCTGGCAGGTCATCCCTGCCTTCCTGAATCTGGGAGGCGACAGAGGGAGGGAAACAATAATGAAAAATAGGGGGGTACTTCCTGTAACAGTGCAGTGCCCCCCAACAAAAAAGGTCAAATTTAAGAGAGGGAAAAAGGCCAACGTGGAGCGGCAGTGGGAGAGCGAAAGTAAGAAAAAAACACTTACTTGCCGGATCTCTGATACACCGTAGCTTGGTCCTCGGCCACTCCTCAACCCTCTAACGGACGACAGCCGCACCTCCCCGGGCGGATCGGAGGCAGTCCTTCAGCTCCTGGCGTACGGAACGCCTGCTGCATTCTCGGGGAACAGTAGGGGTCTCCCTCGCCCCTGGCAGCAGTTCTCCCACTCCAAGCGGTTGGCAGTGAGCCCCTCCCTGCTCGCGGTAGGCGTGCTCATTACCAGCGGCTGGTAGGGGCCTCCTCCACCCCTGGCAGTGGCCCTGATCGCTCCAGGCAGACGGTTAGGAGCCTCTTCTCCCCTCGCGGTCGGATGTCCCACCGCTTCCATGCTCCGTTGGGGTGGATTGTAGTGGCGAGAACTCTACTACGGCGTTATCCCTCCTCCTTCCTGGGATTCAGCACCAGTGTAAAGCGGGTTAAGGGAAAGGAGGTGTCGAGAACCGGCTTGACAATATAAATCGATCTCTCGCTCCCTCGCACCGTCCGCAGTCGGCCTTTATTCCTCTCTGAGGCTTGATTAGCCTGATAAGGGACTGCGTGTGTAGAATCACGACCCGACCCCGCAGTTGCTAACACTGTTGTACATTACAGAGAAATACTAAACCATAGTAATGAGCCTTTAAAATACACATTTTACAAGTGCACGCACGAAGCGAGTCGCAGCGACACCGGCAAAAGCGGTAATGATCCTGAATGTGTCGGGAAAACCAGCAAGAGACTGTCTGAACATTTAGTTCATTTAGATGATGATCTCGGGATCAATGATGGTCAGAGTGATCGCCAATAGCTGATGCCTTTGATGATGTCAAGATGATATGTGGCTGTTTTCCCATTAAAGTATTAAATCATTATTATTATTATTAGACTATTATTATTAGTCTAATGACGGAGTGGTGATGGCGTAGTGGGCTAAAGCACATAACTGTTAATCAGAAGGTTGCTGGTTTGATCCCCACAGCCACCACCATTGTGTCCTTGAGTAAGACACTTAACTCCAGGTTGCTCCGGGGGGATTGTCCCTGTAATAAGTGCACTGTATAATACATTGGTACTCAGAAGGTTGCTGGTTTGATCCCCACAGTCACCACCATTGTGTCCTTGAGTAAGGCACTTAACTCCAGGTTGCTCCGGGGGGATTGTCCCTGTAATAA
Source organism: Xyrauchen texanus (assembly GCF_025860055.1). Taxonomy (NCBI): domain Eukaryota; kingdom Metazoa; phylum Chordata; class Actinopteri; order Cypriniformes; family Catostomidae; genus Xyrauchen; species Xyrauchen texanus. The sequence goes on from NC_068316.1 coordinate 1,754,170, forward strand.
GGGCTCTGTAAGTCGCTTTGGATAAAAGCATCTGCCAAATGCATACATGTAAATGTAAATTATTATCAACATAATATTACAAATCATTTGCAATGTGGAACACGTGCATGTAAAAGGTCTTCACTCTTTCTTTGTTTCTGTCTTCTTCTTTTTGTTGTTGTTGCTGTAAATGACCTCAGACGTCTCAGTTCAGGAGGTGTTTTGAGTTCAGTTCACTTTATTTCCACAGAACAGTTCATTGTGAACGCAACTCTGCAGCCTATGTTTGATTAAGGGTGTGTTCACACTTGTAGTTCTTGGTCCTCTTGGTCCCGACCAAAAATGAAAATGATACAGTCCTGGTTCATGTAGCGTTCACACGTCATTTTTAACACCGAACCTGACGATACAAAACCAAAGGCATCAGGGAAAAGTCACGACCTGATTGGACAGCTTTTATGACGTATATTTTTGACGGAAATTACCGAACATAATAAACAATAAAATGTGTAAAGGAGTCACAACAGTGGCAGGAATTCCTCCGTTGCACACACAGATGAAGATACGCTGTGAGGACGTCTGATGGGCGGTTCCGACGCCTGTCCCGAACTGTAATGGGCAACATCGCTCCTATGATGAGAAGAACCAGGTGTGCTTGAGGTCAGTATTAGGCAAATTACTTCCTGTTTTTGGTCCATTTAGACGTCTTTGGTCCATGTTGCGTTCATATGTTAATCGAATCGCACCAGAGTACGTTTGAAGTGGACTGAGACCCACTATTCATGCGGTCTCGCTCCGCTTGTTTAGTGCGCAGCACGGTTCAGATGAAGCGTTCACACTTGTTCAAATGACCCACCAGAGTTCGTTTTAATGGAAACAAACCTGCCAAGTGTGAACACACCCTAAAACATAAAATACAAAAACATGTTCACCTCCAACCGTGATTATTATCATCATTATATTGATTATTTCTATGTCCAAGTAATTTTCCGCCTGCATTTTCAATGCAAAATCACTAAAGCAGGAATATTCACCGATCATTGGACAAAATCTAATAATGATCAACTATGAAAAAACAACAAATAGTTATACTTACACATACTATTATGAATATTCAAGTAAATATGCTCATGTTTTAAGTTTGGCTTAAATATCATTTCATCATTGTCTATATTTGCATGTTTTACACACAAAGGAATGTTTTAGAAAGAATGAAATAACTCTAAATAAAAAATAAGTCCTTCCAAAAAACAGAAATGTTTGTTTTGTGACCGTGAAGTTGTGCTACGAAGAGTGCAGAATTGAATGTAAAACGTGTTTCCACAATAATACTTGAACAACAAAGGGAAAATGAGAAAAAAAGAAGTCAATATATGATGCAAGATTAAAATAATTAGAGGGGGAAGGAGGGGAGAGAGAGGTTGTGACAGAGGAAATGATGGTGTCATGACTGCTGAACTACCTGTGTAACGGACAGAGACAGTTTGTGCATGAGACGAGAGGAGAGCGTTCAACAGAGATGACTGAGCAGCGTTTACAAACTGTAAGTACACACTTTTCATTTCTTCTAAACCCTAAAGACTTTTTAAGCTTTTTGAAAATCAAAAATGGTGACTCAGAATTGCTCGTGTAACATTTGTCTTTCCCGCAGATGTCCAACAGTCCACCTTCCTCCATCTGTATGTTTACCCCCCAAAATGCGTCCTCCATCTCTTCGGTCGTCACCTCCGACTCCAGCGGTCTGGGACTCAGTCAGATGTCTCAGATGGACGGGGGTCTGTATGGCCAGTCGACGGGCCTTCAAGGGTTTCCCAAGACACAAGACAACCGAAGCATGGAGCAAATGATGGGATTGACCTACCCGCCCTATTCGACCTGTCTGACCTCCACAAACACAGACAGAGCATCGCAACAGAATCAACAGGTAACACCCCACACAAACTGAGATTCACCCTAGTAAAGATTTCACACAGTACAGTTCAGCAGGCAGCATTTTAAGGTCTCATATAGGCAGCTCACTAGGTCTACATGTCTTGCGCATCACTTTTAATTTGACTCTTTGTTCTTAATTATTTCCGGGAAGGATTTTTCACAGTTTCTTCTCCCCCCTCCGGTGTCCACCCTCCGGCTGCCCGGTCAGAAAAGGGGCCTGAGCAAAGACAGCATCGAATACCGCCTGCGCAGAGAGCGCAACAACATCGCCGTGCGGAAGAGTCGCGACAAAGCCCGCCGTCGTGTGCAGCTCACCCAGCAGAGGGTGCTGCAGCTCCAGGACGAGAATCACCGACTGCAGCTGCACATACAGCGTCTGTCACAGGAGGTGGACGCGCTCAGACACTATCTATCACAGCGCCACCTACAGGTCAAAGAGCAGGACATGGCCGGAGAAGACAACTGCTGAATGCCTTTGGAAACTGGAGGTTTTTTAGATCATGATAAAATGATGCTTCCATCAATTGTGTGATTTTTGTCTAAGTTGATATGATTTGGTACATGTAATTTCCCATTGTTGGCACAGTTGAGTCATTTGACAAATCTCAGCTAGTTGCACAAATCTACAAAAGCAGGGAATCCTTTATTTTGGATTTGTTTGTCACAGTTAACATTGAGTTATATATTACAGCCAATATGGAAGCCATTGTAGTTTTGGAGATAAAATGTGAGTTTTATATTAAATAAATCTTTAAACCTTGTAAATAACGTAAGCCTTTTCCTGGTGCTTTTTAAATACGGGGGCATGCTAATAAGGGGCTAGTTGTCACACCTTTTATACGTATAGCCTACTAGTATTATAGCATAAATATTATATATAATATAATCAATATTTCCTATTTTTTATGTTCATGCATTCAAACATAAGCTATTAAACTGTATTGACAAAACATGCCGGATACATGAAGAAAAAAACTTGTTTCTGGTTTTAAGCACAAATTTTGTTCGATTTAGCTGAAATTAATATTTTATGTCATTCTGGCTTCTGAAGTCATTTTTGTCTCGTTTTATGGATGTTTGGATATTTTAACCTAGAATATAAGACAATATTTTGCAGTGTACTTTTTATTTTGCTGTTACTGTCCACAAAAACATGCATGTAATCACACTATATGGGGCAAGTTGTCACAATTATAAACTTCTCTTTATTGGCACTGATTGTTGAAAAAAAGCTTTCAAATATTAAATACTAACTATAGAATAAATAAATAAAATAAATACATAAATGTGACAAGTTACCCTGTCTGGAGGACGAAACCTGCAAAAACAATCAATAAATAAATCTGCATATTCATGCATTAATTAATATATCAATAATTAAATGTGTGAGGAGATTTACAAATAAAGAAATTAATGCACAATCAATGCAAAAGTGATACAATATGAAATATAAATAAATGCAAAATGGAAATGAATCATTTATTTGTGTGTGCTGTTCTGTATTGATTTCTCCTTCGGATGTCAGCAGATGTTCTCAGAACTATTCATACCAGGTGCAACAGTTTTTGGGGGCAGTTGCATCATGGGTAAGAGAAGGTTGACAGCAGAGTTGCTCCGTGAGACAGCGAAGAGTTTGGAAAAAGTAAAACCGAGATTCTTTGCTAAACTTTTATTAATCGATTGTGAATATTCAATATTACCCTTATTAAGTTCATAGTCAAGCACTTTTACAACGATCAGCCAGTAGTGACCTAAACTCCGCCTACTGATGTTTGATTGACATCCTCATTGTGTTGCACGAAGGAAAAATAAGAAATCTAGAATTAAAAATGTACCTTCAATTTTACATTTCCCCAATCGTTTAATATAGTAATATTTTGCATTAATGAGTGCATTTATTTATTAGTTTATTAATTATTTTTTTATCTCCTCACATTTAATTATTTATATATTTATTTATGCTCAAATATATGGATTTATTTATTTATTTATGGATGTATTTCTGTATTTCTTTATTCATGTATTATTTTTCAGGTTTCGTCCTCCATAGCCCTGACCTGACATTGTAAAACTATAAAATAAAATATGACCAATTAAATTAAATAAACAAAGAAATTACATAAATAAATACATTTGACAAGCTACCCTGACATTATAAACTACATTAAAATAAAATTAAAGTAAATTAAATTAAATAAACAAATAAATTGCATACATATATTTGACAAACTGCCCTGGCCTGTCATTGTAAACTACAATAAACTATAATAATATTAAAATAAATACATGAATAAATACATTTGACAAGCTGCCCTGACATTGAAAAACTACCATTTACCACACAAATAAATTTCTTAAATTTTTTAAAACAAAAGCACAAATGTGTGTTCCAGTGAGACTGTTGCAGTGGAAGTCAATGGGGCCAATTTTTGGCAGAAATATGAAGCTTTATAATTTTATAAAAGCACTTAAAAAAATCTTGTGTGTTATTTGAGCTGTACAGATGTTAAAATCATCATTTGAGGGTTTTAGGGTTTATGGTGTTACATCGTCATGGCAACAAAGTTGCAAAATTGTCTGTAACTTTCCACAGATGTGGTTAATAAGTGATTTAATGACAGTAAAATCATGTTAACACACATATTGTTTATGTCTTTTGAATCAGTGAGTATTTTAATGTTACAGATTAAACCCCATTGACTTGCATTGGAAGTGTCTCACTGGAACACACTTTACAATTAATTTAGTGGTTTCAACATCATGCCAGAAATGCTGTCGTTTGAGCTCAACTCCAGAAAATTCCTTTAATGTAGGCACATAATGTGTGGTATTGTTTACCCAACAGATGTTACTCAAAATATGATATAAAATGAGATATTTCATACTAAACGAAACAATGTTATATTTCACAACCATTAAAGTGGTTATTTTGGTTATTTGTCAAATGATTTTGGTCCGCTGAAATCTGCATTGATTGGAGATTGCGAGATATTGGCCAACGCAATAACAGAATGTCATCTTTCCTCCTTTCAAACGGGCACAATGACACGGTTATTTGAGCTGGAGGAGCTCAGGCCCAGCTTTAACGGGACAGATGAGATTTCAACACCATGTGGGACAGTCTGCTGGTGATAGCATCACTGAACGGGGGCGTTCAAGTCTTCCTGTGGCTTCCACTGCAGGCAGAGGACACTGATAGAGCGGGAAGTGGATGATCTTGCAGGGTTTATCTCGCGTGCTGGCTTGGCACTCAGCGATCTAGCAATGGCTACGTGTGACAGCAGATGACTGATGCTGATAACACGCCTGACTGAACGAGGAACAACAGAAATACAGATGAATGCACTGGCCATCATGGCTGTTGTCCCCCAAAGCAGTTTGTAAACAAGAGAGCACAGGCCGTCGTTAATTCACAAACAAAAGATGCTCAAATGTTTGTGTGTTGTAACTTTATTCCGAATGGTTATGGGGCAATCTGCGGTCCCAGGCCTGAAATCTCGCCACAGTGTGAGGAAAGAGTGTGTTTCAACTGAGAGTCTGTTACTCAACAGCTTGCAAGAGAACAGGCACTGCTCCAAACTCCCAACCTCTGATTGAAGAGCTCCAAAACATGATTATAATAATCAGAATAATCAGAATAATAAGAGACAATGGGTCTCAACAGTCCACTGTTGACAAAGCTTGTATCCCAGCAAACAATCTGTGGTTGCCAGGACGATCTTGGAATGTTAGAATCTGGTTCAACATTCTAACATCAGCGCAATGTTTACATCTGCTACAAATTATATTATCAGCTTAACAATATGAGTGAAAAGTTGAATTGAAAAATGTATATTACAGGGAGACATTTTTGGTACTTTTTTAAACGAGTATATAAATATACACATAAATTCAGATTTAAAGAATCTGGTCTTTAGATCATGAACATTATAGATGAAGAGATATTTGTACATATTTAATGAGCACATTACATATTTAATGAGCATATTACATATTTAATGAGAACATTTCTGGGTTGCATTTCACTCCCAAATCAAACTAATATTTATTTTCTTGCAAATGGAAGATTAGGACAATTAAAGTTGAGCATATTTACATTATTCTCATTGCAATTTAATACACTTACCATAACAACACAAGTTGAGCTCAGTTGAAAGCATTTGTGGCATGTATTTCAATTCTTTACAAAAAGCACAAATGTGTGTTCCAGTGAGACTCTTACAATGGAAGTCAATGGGGGCAATTTTAGGATGATTAAAAGCCAGAAATGTGAAGCTTATAATTTTATAAAAGCACTTGCATTCATTATTCTGTTTAAACTTGTGTATTATTTAAGATGTAACGTATATAAAATATATGGTTGCATATTGTTATGGCATGGATCTTGTAAAATGCAAAAAATTTTCCACAGATGTGGTCAGTAAGTGATTTAATGACAGAAAAATCATGTTAACACACATATTGTTTATGTCTTGTGTCTATACTTCTGAATCAGTGAGTATTTTAATGTTTACAGATTAAACCCCATTGACTTCCATTGGAAGTGTCTTACTGGAACAGATTTTTCTTCATGATAAAAGCGTCTGCCAAATGCATAAATGTAAAATGTAAATGTTGGAGAGGTGGTGGCGTAGTGGCTAAAGCACAGGGCTGTTAATCAGTAGGTCACTGGTTCGATCCCCACAGTCACCACCATTGTGTCCTTGAGTAAGGCACTTAACTCCAGGTTGCTCCGGGGGGATTGTCCCTGTAATAAGTGCACTGTAAGTCGCTTTGGATAAAACCGTCTGCCAAATGCATAAATGTAAATGTAAGAAACGGTGACCTCTAGTGGCTATATATGTGAACTGCAGCTGCGTCTTCGACGATGGTTTCCGATGTTTTCCGAATGTTTCCGATGTCTTCCGGTCGTGCCAGGTTTTCCGCCCCTGTTTCTTTGCTTTCTCTCCGGTAGGATCTGGTTTGGTTCATGGCCGCTGCAGCATCGGCGCTTCATTTACATTCATTTAACGTGTGTGTTTGGTGTAAAACAGCAGAATTAAAGAATGAAGCTTTTGTGTCTAAAGAGACATTTAATATTCTGGACAGGGTCGAACGAGTTTAAAACCCCTCAGATCCACATCAGACCGGCCCATCATCATCGTCATCATCATCAGTCTGGATCAGCTGGAGTTTAGCTGATAAACCCTCTGATCTCAGCATCATCGGTAACGTGTCTGGAGATCGTCAGCAGCCGGTGAGATTCATTATAGATCGTTAATCTTTCAATAAATCAAATAATTTTACATATGTGGATTATGCTCGTATTTATACTGCTTTGTTTTGTATTATATGTCTTTTCTTCTTTATTTGACTTTCTATTTACCATTTGATCTATTCACACTTTCATTTTTCTATCGCATCTATTCACTCATGTTCAGATTTTCACTTGAATCTTTTATTGTGTTTATCTTTCATTTCACATGTGTTCACTCACAAACTATCTGTCTGTCTGTCTGTCTGTTTACTTAACTATCTGTCGGTCTGTCTGTCTGTTTAACTATCTGTCGGTCTGTCTGTCTGTTTACTTAACTATCTGTCTGTCTGTCTGTTTACTTAACTATCTGTCTGTCTGTCTGTCTGTTTACTTAACTATCTGTCTGTCTGTTTACTTAACTATCTGTCTGTCTGTCTGTCTGTTTACTTAACTATGTGTCTGTCTGTCTGTTTACTTAACTATCTGTCTGTCTGTCTGTTTACTTAACTATGTGTCTGTCTGTCTGTTTACTTAACTATCTGTCTGTCTGTCTGTCTGTTTACTTAACTTTGTGTCTGTCTGTCTGTTTACTTAACTATCTGTCTGTCTGTTTACTTAACTATGTGTCTGTCTGTCTGTTTACTTAAATATCTGTCTGTCTGTTTACTTAACTATCTGTCTGTCTGTCTCTTTACTTAACTATCTGTCTGTCTGTCTGTCTGTTTACTTAACTATCTGTCTGTCTGTCTCTTTACTTAACTATCTGTCTGTCTGTCTGTCTGTTTACTTAACTATCTGCCTGTCTGTCTGTCTGTCTGTTTACTTAACTATCTGTCTGTCTGTCTGTTTACTTAACTATGTGTCTGTCTGTCTGTTTACTTAACTATCTGTCTGTCTGTCTGTTTACTTAACTTTGTGTCTGTCTGTCTGTTTACTTAACTATCTGTCTGTCTGTCTGTCTGTTTACTTAACTATCTATCTGTCTGTCTGTCTGTTTACTTAACTGTCTGTCTGTCTGTTTACATAACTGTCTGTCTGTTTACTTAACTATCTGTCTGTCTGTCTGTTTACTTAACTATGTGTCTGTCTATCTGTCTGTTTACTTAACTATCTGTCTGTCTGTCTGTTTACTTAACTATCTGTCTGTCTGTCTGTCTGTCTGTTTACTTAACTGTCTGTCTGTCTGTTTACATAACTATCTGTCTGTCTGTCTGTTTACTTAACTATCTGTCTGTCTGTCTGTTTACTTAACTATCTGTCTGTCTGTCTGTCTGTTTACTTAACTATCTGTCTGTCTGTCTGTTTACTTAACTATCTGTCTGTCTGTCTGTCTGTTTACTTAACTATCTGTCTGTCTGTCTGTCTGTTTACTTAACTATATGTCTGTCTGTTTACATAACTATCTGTCTGTCTGTCTGTCTGTTTACTTAACTATCTGTCTGTCTGTCTGTTTACTTAACTATCTGTCTGTCTGTCTCTGTTTACTTAACTTTGTGTTTGTCTGTCTGTTTACTTAACTATCTGTCTGTCTGTCTGTTTACTTAACTATGTGTCTGTCTGTCTGTTTACTTAACTATCTGTCTGTCTGTTTACTTAACTATCTGTCTGTCTGTCTGTTTACTTAACTATCTGTCTGTCTGTCTGTCTGTTTACTTAACTATCTGCCTGTCTGTCTGTCTGTCTGTTTACTTAACTATCTGTCTGTCTGTTTACTTAACTATGTGTCTGTCTGTCTGTTTACTTAACTATCTGTCTGTCTGTCTGTTTACTTAACTATCTGTCTGTCTGTCTGTCTGTTTACTTAACTATCTGTCTGTCTGTTTACTTAACTATCTGTCTGTCTGTCTGTGTGTTTACATAACTATCTGTCTGTCTGTCTGTTTAACTATCTGTCTGTCTGTCTGTTTACTTAACTATGTGTCTGTCTGTCTGTCTGTTTACTTAACTATCTGTCTGTCTGTCTCTTTACTTAACTATCTGTCTGTCTGTCTGTCTGTTTACTTAACTATCTGCCTGTCTGTCTGTTTACTTAACTATCTGTCTGTCTGTCTGTTTACTTAACTATGTGTCTGTCTGTCTGTTTACTTAACTATCTGTCTGTCTGTCTGTTTACTTAACTATCTGTCTGTCTGTCTGTCTGTTTACTTAACTGTCTGTCTGTCTGTCTGTTTACATAACTGTCTGTCTGTTTACTTAACTATCTGTCTGTCTGTCTGTTTACTTAACTATGTGTCTGTCTATCTGTCTGTTTACTTAACTATCTGTCTGTCTGTCTGTTTACTTAACTATCTGTCTGTCTGTCTGTCTGTTTACTTAACTATCTGTCTGTCTGTCTGTTTACTTAACTGTCTGTCTGTCTGTTTACTTAACTATCTGTCTGTCTGTCTGTTTACTTAACTATCTGTCTGTCTGTCTGTTTACTTAACTATCTGTCTGTCTGTCTGTCTGTTTACTTAACTATCTGTCTGTCTGTCTGTTTACTTAACTATCTGTCTGTCTGTCTGTCTGTTTACTTAACTATCTGTCTGTCTGTCTGTCTGTTTACTTAACTATATGTCTGTCTGTCTGTTTACATAACTATCTGTCTGTCTGTCTGTCTGTTTACTTAACTATCTGTCTGTCTGTCTGTTTACTTAACTATCTGTCTGTCTGTCTGTTTACTTAACTTTGTGTCTGTCTGTCTGTTTACTTAACTATCTGTCTGTCTGTCTGTTTACTTAACTATGTGTCTGTCTGTCTGTTTACTTAACTATGTGTCTGTCTGTCTGTTTACTTAACTATCTGTCTGTCTGTCTGTTTACTTAACTATCTGTCTGTCTGTCTGTTTACTTAACTATCTGTCTGTCTGTTTACTTAACTATCTGTCTGTCTGTCTGTTTACATAACTATCTGTCTGTCTGTCTGTTTACTTAACTATCTGTCTGTCTGTTTACTTAACTATCTGTCTGTCTGTCTGTCTGTTTACTTAACTGTCTGTCTGTCTGTCTGTTTACATAACTATCTGTCTGTCTGTCTGTTTACTTAACTATCTGTCTGTCTGTCTGTTTACTTAACTATTTGTCTGTCTGTCTGTTTACTTAACTATCTGTCTGTCTGTCTGTTTACTTAACTTTGTGTCTGTCTGTCTGTTTACTTAACTATCTGTCTGTCTGTTTACTTAACTATCTGTCTGTCTGTCTGTTTACTTAACTTTGTGTCTGTCTGTTTACTTAACTATGTGTCTGTCTGTCTGTTTACTTAACTATCTGTCTGTCTGTCTGTTTACCTAAATATGTGTCTGTCTGTCTCTTATTCTGTCTGTCTGTCTTTCTGCCTCCCAAACTATGTTTCTGACTTTCTTTCTATCTGTCTGTCTGCCTAACTACATATCTGTCTGTCTGCCTAACTACATGTCTTTCTGTCTGTCTACCTAACTACTTGTCTGTCTGCCTGCATGCCTGTCTATCTATCTGTCTGTCTGTCTGCCTAACTACGTGTCTGTCTGTCTGTCTACCTGCCTAACTTCGTGTCTATCTGTCTGTCTGTCTGTCTGTCTAACTGTGTCTATCTGTCTGTATCTGTCTTTCATGCCTGTCTATCTATCTGTCTGTTTGTCTGTCTGTCTATCTATGTATCTATCTGTCTGTCTACTTAACTACTTGTCTGTCTGCCTGCATGCTTGTCTATCTATCTGTCTGTTTGTCTGCCTAACTACTTGTCTGTCTGCATGCCTGTCTATCTATCTGTCTGTCTGTTTGTCTGCCTAACTACGTGTCTGTCTGTCTGTCTGTCTATCTATCTGTCTGTCTGTCTGTGATTTATTGTCTGTGTAATGTTAATGTTGAAAGATTTACAGAAATGGTCGTTTGATTTTGTCACTTTTCTTTGGCAGGGGTTTTTCTGTTTCTCAGAGGGCGAGTGGAGGAAGAGAGAGAGGGAGAGACACAGATAGACGTCTATCTTTCTCTCTCTCTCTCTCTCTCTTTTCCTTCTCTCTTCACCAGCAGACGGATGAGAGCGTAACAATGACATCATCCTCTTCCCCGCTGGCCTCCCCATCCCCATGCCCTCCTCCTCCTCCATCCATCCCGTCCTCTCCCACGCAGTCATCTCCTGCCCCGTCCAGCCTCCCCCTGCCTCCCTCCCTGCCACCCACCGGAGAGGTGATGGTTCTGGCTTTGGGCCGTAAGAAGCAATGGCTCCTCGTCGCCCTCTCTATACTGCCCATCCTCTTCCTGTCCTTTCTGCTGTCCTCTGACCCGCTCCTGACCCTAATGTCACCCTTCCGCTGCCATCTGCCAGGACCCTCGCCAGCTCCTCGGGCGCTCAATGCTTCGTTACGGGCTGAGAAAGGAGACGAGGGTCTTGACCAGTGCAAACAGTACGTGTTTGTCAATGGCACACCGTCTGGTCTTACAGACTGTAAGGCCGGGTTCGACTACAATGTCACGGAGGGACTCCGGAATAATATTGTCACAGAGGTAGGTGCGCTGTTTTCTAATTGGTCATTGTTGGTTGGGATGGGAATCATAAGGTATTCAGACAGCATTGCCTGTGTAGTCCGTTAAAGAAATCCGTGTCCTCTAAAGCGATTTTTGGTAACAGCCCAAAATGGAGCTCCTTTTTCACTATAAACATGTACACGGATCTGTGCATGTTTCAAGCGAGAGGAAGTTTAATCGAGCTACAAATCAAGATCTATCCTCGTGCGACCCTGTGCCCACATGTGTGGACGTTGTATTTTGGCTTCGCTATATGCAACGCATAATTTAAACCAGCTGAATACTGTTCACAAGTCTCTAAGGGTTAAACTTCTGGTGCACAGTCACGTGACACAACAACATGATGGTCATTTGCTTGAAGCGGTAACAAAAGTGCCTCTTTAGTTAAAAAACTCTCCGTTTTTTTCATTGAAACCTGTTTGGTTGTAAAGAGTCTCTAGTTTCATTTGATTTGCTGCTTTAAATAAATGTTTTATCGGCGTGTCAGCGTGATGTCCACATATGTGGATTTTGGGACATTATTCCCTCAAAAGTTTAAAAAACCTTGTCTGTCTGTCCGTCCGTCCATCTGTCTACCTAACTACGTGTCTGTCTGTCTGTCCATCCGTCTGTCCGCCCGTCTGTCTGTCTACCTAACTACGTGTCTGTCTGTCTGTCTGTCCATCCGTCTGTCCGCCCGTCCATCTGTCAACCTAACTACGTGTCTGTCTGTCCGTCCGTCCATCTGTCTACCTAACTACGTGTCTGTCTGTCCGTCCGTCCGTCCATCTGTCTACCTAACTATGTGTCTGTCTGTCTGTCCGTCCATCCATCCATCTGTCTACCTAACTGTCTGTCTGTTTGTCCATCCGTCTGTCTGTCTACCTAACTACGTGTCTGTCTGTCCATCCGTCTGTCCGTCCATCTGTCTACCTAACTACGTGTCTGTCTGTCTGTCTGTCCATCCATCTGTCCGCCCGTCTGTCTGTCTACCTAACTACGTGTCTGTCTGTCCATCCGTCTGTCCGCCCGTCCATCTGTCTACCTAACTACGTGTCTGTCTGTCTGTCCGTCCGTCCATCTGTCTACCTAACTACGTGTCTGTCTGTCTGTCCATCCGTCCATCTGTCTACCTAACTACGTGTCTGTCTGTCTGTCCGTCCATCCATCCATCTGTCTACCTAACTGTCTGTCTGTTTGTCCATCCGTCTGTCGCCCGTCCATCCGTCTGTTTGTCTACCTAACTACGTGTCTGTCTGTCTGTCTGTCCATCCGTCTCTCCGTCCATCTGTCTACCTAACTACGTGTCTGTCTGTCTCTCTGTCTGTCCATCCATCTGTCCGCCCGTCCATCCGTCTGTCTGTCTACCTAACTACGTGTCTGTCTGTCTGTCCATCCGTCTGTCCGCCCGTCCATCTGTCTACCTAACTACGTGTCTGTCTGTCCATCCATCCGTCCATCTGTCTACTTAACTACATGTCTGTCTGTCCGTCCATCTGTCTACCTAACTACGTGTCTGTCTGTCCGTCCATCCATCCATCTGTCTAACTAACTATGTGTCTGTCTGTTTGTCTGTCCGCCTGTCCATCCGTCTGTCTGTCTACCTAACTACGTGTCTGTCTGTCTGTCCATCCATTTGTCCGTCCATCTGTGTACCTAACTACGTGTCTGTCTGTCTGTCCATCTGTCTGTCTACCTAACTACTTGTATGTCTGTCTGTCTCTCTCTGTCTATTAAATATTTTGTTAATTTTTCACGTGTCAGTGCTGATAAACATGATGTCCACATATGAGGATTTTGGAATATTATTCCCTAAAAAAAAAAAAAACTGTCTGTCTGTCTACCTACCTAACTACGTGTCTGTCTGTCTGTCTGTCTATCCATTTATCTGTCTGAATGTCTACCTAACTACGTGTCTGTCTGTCTGTCTGTCTGAATGTCTACCTAACTACATGTCTGTCTGTCTGTCTGTCCATCTATCTGTCTGAATGTCTACCTAACTACATGTCTGTCTGTCTGAATGTCTACCTAACTACGTGTCTGTCTGTCTGTCAATCTATCTGTCTGAATGTCTACCTAACTGCATGTCTGTCTGTCTGAATGTCTACCTAACTACGTGTCTGTCTGTCTGTCCATCTATCTGTCTGAATGTCAAATTTGTGGGTCATTTAGCTTCATTTTAATATCATTTTGTCGCTGTAAAACACGGTTCTTTTCATTAACATTAATAAATGCATTCATGTATATTTACTGCATTTTCACATTGAGAATAAATGAGTTCATCCAAAAGCTGATAAATCTTAATGATAAGTCTTTATATGGAGTTTATATGGAGTTAGGATGAACATAAGATGCATTTCAAACTTTTCTGAGACCAGTGCAGACAGACAGCACACTGGAGGTTAAGTCATGCACTAAATAGGGAGCAAGGGAGCATCCTATAGCTCTCTATAACTGTTCTGAGACCAGTGCAGACAGACAGCACACTGGAGTTTAAGTCATGCACTAAATAGGGATCAAGGGAGCATCCTATATCTCTCTATAACTGTTCTGAGACCAGTGCAGACAGACAGCACACTGGAGGTTAAGTCATGCACTAAATAGGGAGCAAGGGAGCATCCTATAGCTCTCTATAACTGTTCTGAGACCAGTGCAGACAGACAGCACACTGGAGGTTAAGTCATGCACTAAATAGGGAGCAAGGGAGCATCGTATATCTCTCTATGCAGTTAAGTGCGTTCAGTCCTAAAATCTGATCAAAAGTTAATTATGATCATTTATGATTAATGTATCAATAACATGAATAATCAACACTCCTGCAAACATTATACGTTATTTGATGAAAATAATCAGACAACTTAATCCCGCTGTCCACATTTGAATCTTAACTAATGTGTATTAGCATCACGTTTCAGTGTTTGTTTGTTTTTTAAAACAGTTGCATTTTAATGAAGAATAAACGAGGTGGAACATCTTAAGATAAAGGCGCTAATGCTTTTGTTGAAGCTGCTCTTGTGGTTGGTTTTTGTGGCCAGAGACGTTCCCATATTAAAGACTGCTCATGTGTGCAGTTAAACTGGTTTGGTAACTTTTCTTCCAGCTGATTAACTCGTGATGTGACACAACTCTTGAGTAGCAGGAGGACCCACTCAGTGACAAATGTCGTAGGTATTTCTGCAACATGACTGCCACCACTATTATTGCCCTTGAATCCTGCTTATATTTGCCACTGTAGCGTTGAAGAAAATGATCAAATCTATAAACTCTGGAGTTCACTGTGTCCATATGGTTTCCTTTGAACTGTTATTAAATTACAGCTCACTTCCTGTCTCGTTCCAGTGGGATCTGGTGTGCACACGCTATTGGGTGGTTCCAGTAGAGGCGGTTTGCTTCATACTGGGTGTCCTGACTGGCAGTCTGGGATTGGGCTACATGTCTGACCGGTGAGAAACCAAACATCTGTCTGTCTGTCTGTCTGTATATATATTAAATCTCATTATATATTTGCAAATGATGTGACTCTCGTTTTATGTCCCAATCTATTAAATTATTCAAAAATACAATATTTGTTAAATACTATGAAATTATTATTTTTTTTCAGTTACTGAGATATTTTTTCTGGGGAAAAAGGCAAAAATGCAATGTTGTGTAACTATCTGGAGACTGCAAAAAATTTTTTTTTAGTCCAGAATGATCTTTTATTTTTTATTTTACTTTTGTAAATTTTTTATTTTATTTTTCTCCAAATCAAAGTCATGTGGTGTAACCAACACGCAAGTAGCCATTTTTTGTTTATTTTGAATAAGCCATAAACGAGAGATGACGCCTATGGGCCAGTGGTGGCTCAACGATTGAGGCTCTGGGTTACTGACCAGAAGGTTGGGGGTTCAAGCCCCAGCACCACCAAGATACCACTGTTGGGCCCTTGAGCAAGGCCCTTGACCCTATCTGCTCCAGGGGCGCTGTTTCATGGCTGACCCTGCGCTCTGACCCCAGCTTAGTTGGGATATGTGAAAACAATTGCATTTCATTGACTCTGTACTCTGCACAATGACAGTACAGTTGAATCTTCTTCTTCTTCTTTAGACCCTCAAGAAAAATAATTATTATTTTGTCATATAATTAAATATTCAAGGTGCAATGAATATTATATGGGATAATCGTCAAAATATTCATGAATACAGTCTTGATCAACACAAAATCTGTGTCGTTTGAAAGTTAAGAACCTCTTCTTTATAATGCATGTAGATATTATGAGCAAAACTGAACAAGTGCTTTAAAATGTACAGATAAATCCGAAGTGCTCCTGTGCACTGTACATATTACTGCAATCAGTAAAAACATCAAATTAATCAAATATCCATGTGTCATATGTTTTTGGAAAGCTCTTAAAGAGTCAAATACAACCAGACTATTTGTTTTACTCACAGACAAAAATATAGTGAGTAACAGCTAAATATATGTCTTTGATGATTATGTTGATGTTGCTTATATGCCGCGTTTTCACTTATAACTTCATGAAACATAAACAAAACATAAAACATCACATATGATTATTTAGAGTCTGTGATTATCTTTCAATCGAGTCCACACACAAGATAATCAGATGTATAGATCATTAGATAATCCACATGAAGCACAATGTTACATATGACCACCAGGAGATGGCGCCAAATACACGACACAGACTCAATGATGACTCAAATGACACAGAATGAAACTCATTCTGTGAAATCTCATGACTAAAATCATGTCTGCATGCTATGCAAACCTTTAGTCATTGTTGTGTTTGCATGTGTAATTAGTTCTTATGTACAATTATTATCTTTTATTTGTTTGGAGATGTTTTTGGACACTATGATTAATTTTATTTGATTTCTTTGTCGGATCAGCACATTTGCAGTTGACATGATTGGGATCAAAACAAAAACAGTTTTTCAGACCCACATTATTTACACCCAGATATAAATATATATAATATATATATAAGAAAAAAGTACATTTTTTGGTATCCCGTTGAAACAGGAAATCTGTAAAAACACCTTCAGAGCTTAAGGGGTCAAATCCATTTTGGTTTATGTTTAAAAAATATCACAATAAAATGACTAATGATATAAAATGAAGCAACACCATGAATATCATAATGATTGTAATTAGCCATTAAGTTTCCTAAAGAAACTCTTCTTACTTGTTTTGCGATTTGCAGATATGGTACTTTCATGCTCATATATATTTGGCTTCTCATTCTCAGTGCAGTATATATTACTCATATAAATCTTTTATTTCAGGATAGGCAGGCGTAAGTCTCTTCTGGTCTCTCTGACGCTCGCGGTGGTTTTTGGTGTGCTGGCGTGTGTCTCACCCTCACCGCCTGTCTTCATCACCATGCGTTTCTGTCTCGCTGCGGCGAGCACCGGTGTCTATCTCACGCTATATGTCACACGTAAGTCAAACACAAACAGAATAGACATGATGCGCATAAGAATATATCTTAATAGTGGACCCTTAAAGGAACAGTTCACCCAAAAAAAAAATTCTGTCATTTACTCACACTCATGTAGTTCCAAACCTGTAACATGGAACATGCTCATTGTAGAATCTTCATTCTGCTCTTTTCCATGAAATTATAGTTGATAGTGACCATGCCTGACAAGCTCCAAAAAGCAAAAAAGCACCACAAAGTATCATACATGTCGTGTACCATAATTTCCGGACTATTGAGCGCACCTGAATATAAGCCGCACCCACTGAATTTAAAAAAAAATATTATTTTGAACATAAATAAGCCGCACATGTCTATAAGCCGCAGGTGCCTACCGGTACATTGAAACAAATGAACTTTACTCAGGCTTTAACGAAACACGGTGTGGCAGCGGGGGGCGTGGTCAAGCGCCCGTCCGGGAGAGAAAAGCGGTAAGGGCGCTTACACCTGAGCTAAATTATGTCTAACACCGGTGTCTAATTTCAGTAAGCATGGGGAGAGCGGCATAAAAAGGCAGCAGCCACAGAGCTGAGAGAGTGACACACGTCAGTCGAGTGTTGAGGCATAGAAGACCAAGAATTGAGAAACATTGTAAACATTGCTGTGGCCATTATAAGCCTTACCTGGAACGTCAAGTGCCCTGCTGAAAACTGTCACACTGGTGCCCGTGTGACAGCTTTCCCAAGAAGGACACGTGAAGCAGGGCACTTGAAGTTAGACATAATTTAGCTCAGGTGTAAGCGCCCTTACAGCTTTTCTCTCCTGGACGGGCGCTTGACCACGCCCCCGCTGCCACACACGGCTTGTAATAAAACATTTGCAGTAAACAGTAGCCTACCAAGAAAGTCATTGGTCACTATCTTCCTCGTCCTGTGCACTGAAACCACCGAAGTCATCTCCTTCGGTGTCGGAGTTGAATAGCCTCAGATTTAGTTGTCTTTTTGCACTGAGTCAATTCCTCACGCTGCTGTTTCCAACGTCTTATCATCGACTCATTAAGACCAAGCTCCCGTGCAGCAGCCAGATCAATCGCCTTCAACTTGAAAGCTGCATCATATGCATTTCTCCATGTCTTTGCCATGGTGAGGGTGACAAAATTACTACCGTAATCAGAATGATGGGAAGTTTGAGCGCGCTCGATTTAATCTAAACAGTAAACAAAAAAGTTGTTTTGACCTTAACCCGTTCGGCAATTTCATTGGTCTAATGAAAGCTTCACGCCGCCAAAAAACTGAGCACGTCACAGAATGTTTTTTTGTTTTTTTAATAAAATTTGAAAGCGGGAAAAATCCATATATTAGCTGCGTCGTTGTTTAAGCCGCGAGGTTCAAAGCGTGGGAAAAAGTTGTGGCTTATAGTCCGGAAATTACGGTAATGTGGTATATCACCGGTCGTCGCAGGTTATATGATAGTTTGTGTGACTGAAATGTAACTAATGGCATTTTGGGTCAACGATTACAAGCATGGCACGACATGCAATATATGTAAAATCTGAATACGATTTTAGAACTGCAGCGGAGGGGAAGATTTTCTGTGAATTAATGTTCGACCGATATATCGGTGCCGATAGTTCTTTTTTTGGAACTATCGGTTTTTGTCAAAAATCAATGCTGATAATTATTTCTGATAATTATCTATATTTTTGTCCTCAATTTTGTGCATATTTTGATTAGATAAGCAAGTGTGCATAATTTAATCGAGGATAATCAATAGTTTAAAAAAGCAAAAAATCAGCATAGAAGTCTCCAACTTCATATTTTGTGATTAATAATAAACATATTCCTCATTAAACCTCATCTGGTGAATATATATATATATATATATATATATATATATATATATATATATATATATATATATATATATGCAACGGAGCAAAGTCTCTGTCGTTGCAAAATAAAAGTCCCTAGCATGTTTTTGGGCTTTTTGTAGTTAAAAGTCCTGCGTTATGGACCAAGTCTTCAGTTATTATTGGGATTTTGGTTGATTATTTTAGACCCTTGTAGCCTCAATGTCACAGTGTGGAACGACTAAGAATTTATTTTAAAAACTATCGGCCGATTAATCGGTTATCGGCCTTTCCCACCCCCTTAGTTATCGGCAAAATCCACTATTGGTCGACCTCTACTCTGAATAAAAACATACATTTCAGTCTGTTCCTCACACAAAGCTATCAGCTGACTTGAAATATAGTGCACAAGTCATATTGACTACGATTATGGAGCTTGAAAGCTGCGGTCACTCTGAACTGCTGTTGTATGGAAAGAGCTGCGGTAAAAGACTACATTAGCATTGATTGTTGGCAGTTGCACTCTCAATATAATGCCAGCACTGTGCATTATCTGTCAGTTCTGATACAGTTTTGGTTTCTGATTGATGTGTTGTAGGTCTGGAGCTTTGTGACCCTTCACTGCGACTGTTGGCAACGATGATGTCTGGACTGACGATGTTTGCGGGTGAACTTTTGCTGTTGGGTGTCGCTCTCGGGTGTCAGTCCTGGAGGGGGCTGTTAGGAACTGGAGCTGTTCCTCTGTCATTGTTCCTGTGCTATGGGTTAGTCCATAATCAACATTATCTTCATACTAATTAACACAGTCAATTAACACTCAGATCATGTCATATCTTCAATAGTTAAGCTCTTAAGAATACAATATTTTTGAGTTATATTTCTATTATAATGCAGTAAGATAAAACGTTTCTGTTACGCTAACCTTATTTGCTCTCTAAATTTCCCTGCTCTTAGGATTGCCACCCATCCTTTAAAATACAGGATTGTCCCGTATTTAAAGATGAAATTATGCGTCCCGTATCTAATTAGTACGGGACACAATTTGTCCCATATTAAGGTGGTCAGATGGCATCGCGGTGAAATCGTTCCAGATTGCTAATTTAACATTGATATAAGTTGGACATTTTGCCTATGGTGGGAAAGGGACTGTCTGAAAAGTCCAAAATTGTGCTAATACTTCAGATTCTCTGCTCTTTTGAACAATATGGACTAGAGGTCGACCGATAGTGGATTTTGCCAATACTGATAACTAAGGCGGTGGAATAGGCTTATAACCTATTAATCGCAGATAGTTAAAAAAAATAATTCTTTGTCATTCCATACTGTGATGGTACAGACAATGAGGCTAGAAGAGTCCAAAATAAATAAAATCTCAGATGCGGTTTATTAATCAATACCCAGAAAAAGAGTAATAATGCGTGACGTTAAACCCCAAAATACACCGGGACTCTTATTTTTCAATGAATAACACTCGATTATCTAATAAAAAGAACAAAATATGCATTGAAATGAGGATACCAATATGGATAAATATTGTCAATGATGTAAGATGTACATACAGCAATTTCCCATGTGATTGTATTTATTTGACCTATTAAGGATGCTGTTATACTGTATAACTAATTTTCCAGCACTGGTCACAGAGTAATTAAAACAAGCAACTATTGGCATAGATTTTCCGATAACCGCTTGTTTCAAAAAGCAACTAGCGGCATTGATTTTCTGATAACCGATTGTTTCAAAAAGCAACTATCGGCACTGATTTTCTGATAATCAATAGTTTCAAAAAGCAACTATCGGCACTGATTTTCTGATAATCAATAGTTTCAAAAAGCAACTATCGGCACTGATTTTCTGATATCCGATGATTTCAAAAAGCAACTATCGGCACTGATTTTCTGATATCCGATGATTTCAAAAAGCAACTATCGGCATAGATTAATCGTAATACCGATATATCGGTCTACCTTTAATACGGATGATCTACAGATTTTGGCTTCTGTCCTGTGGATAATACTGTGCGTGTTATTGAACTGTCTCAGCATCAAGAGACCTTCACTTTTTGGGCAGCTTGAGACAGGAAGTAAAGCTCCTCAGTAGTTTATTGGCCTAAATGCAATGTGACTGCACCTTCATTCAGGAATATTGATCTAAAATTCCCTGTGAAGCATCAAGGCAGTAAGTGCAGCCAGAGCACATTAGCACTCGTTAGTGTGATAAATTACCCTCGTTTCTATGGCTACTGTTGTGTCTCCCAGGGGTGTTGTTAGCAAAGCAGTTGATGTTTTTACTCTGTGAACTGAAGATCCATTGGTTTGCCTTCAGGATCCCGGGAGTTTTTCCAGAATCGCCGCGGTGGCTGCTGCTCTCTGAGCGGACGGGAGACATGAATTCCTTCAGCGAGCGACAGAGAGATGACGTCAGCTTCTCGGGTTCGTTTAAATATCATATTTCCCTGCATTTGTTTAGGAAAGGCAACCAGAGCGGCAGTTTCTTCATGCAATATTGGTTTCATTCTGAATAAACAATTTTTGTTTGTGTAGAGCTGGACACAGGTTCATCCTCATCTCCTAGACGTCCTCTCCTGTCCTTCCCAGAGCTGCTACACAGCAGAAACATCTGGAAAAATCTCTGTGTGCTTGGATTCACATCGTACGTCATTCATACTGATACATGCTCTTCCCTATGTGTTTAAATGATCAGATGCATTTGATGTATCTAAAGTAACATAAAAACAATTGTACAAAACAAGCACAAATGGGACTTGTGATAGAAAACTAGTGTTTTTCAGCATTTTAATTACCACAGAAGCACGTCAAGTCTTAAAGGTGCTGTAAGCGTTTCAGCCGTTGATTTAGCCACACCGCCTTTTTCCAAAACCTGCACTACAAAGATAACAAATGAGCTATTTCGAGACCGACATTGTGCAGAAACGGTTGTTTAAAACAACAGCAGCTAAACAGCGCCCTCAACTGACAACTGTTATGAACAACATGGCATAAAAATGGCGTTAAGCCTCAATAATTCGCAAATGATTGACAGGAAGAAAGCATCATTCTCGACGGCCCTCGGACACATATCCGTCACAGAGATCAGTGAGATATCTCACGACACTTATTTAATTAATATCTTTCTGCGAACATGGAAAATGTTAGTAAATTATTATATTGTTACATATGGGTTTGTTTTCTAAGATGGAAATAAATAAATTTTGACAAGCAAAGAAGTGTAAATATAGTGTCAAATTTCAGCACTTTCAAAATCTGCGATTAATCACGATTAACTACAAAAATTATGCAATTAATCGCAATTAAAAAATCCCAGAGCGGGATCGTGCTACTCAGTGACATGCAATTTTCATGCGATTTGCATAATTATGAAATATGTTAAAAATGTTGAATATGTTCAGGTTCATCGCTCATGGCATCAGTCACTGCTACAGTTCATTCAGAGGCGACGTCAGAGGCATCGTCCCTAGTTTCTATTGGACGTACATGCTGTCTGTATGTGCAGGGGGCGGGGCCTGGCTGTTGCTCTGGGCAACGGTGGACAGGTTTGGTCGTCGTGGAATTCTTCTTCTTGCCATGACTTTGACCGGATTGGCCTCATTAATCCTGCTCGGTCTCATGGACTGTAAGTCGAACATTATATTCACGTGTTCTCTTCAGTCAGTGTGTGTGATGGATTATGTACTTGTCATTTACTCTACTGTGTCTCCATGGTTACATTCACCTTAAATTAATGATATGATAAAAGGCCCAACAATAGACTAATCACCATAGACTAATCACCAATGATAATGTCTTTGTAAGTAACTTTTTAAAGGTTTGCAAATTCAGTACAATTATTTTACTGTGATAAGTACTTAGAAGTGTATTTACATATAAAATTAAATACTTGGTAACACTTTATTTTAATGGTCCACACTCCACAATAATGCCCTACTTAAGCATGAATTAGACATTAATTAATAATTAACTCATTATAGAGTAACTTAGTTCTAATTTACAATGAATTAAACATCTAATTTTAGTGTTGAAAGTAATGTAATTAATGCTCCATTTCAGAGATCCATCATAAATCAAGTTTACTAAACAATAATCAGCCAGTCATTAAGGATAATTAGTATTGGTTTTACAAACCTGTTACTAATAAATTGCTAAAATTGTCTATTAAAGACAAATTGACGGTACTACAGGGAAAATTTTACCTATTCAACTTGTTCTGCAATTATTAGGTGGCATTCACATTTATTTAAATATGTTTCGGCAGTAATTATAACTAATTATAAATTGCTATAATTTTGTATAAAAGACAACGTTTCCCCTGTTCTAAAATTACTTTTTCTACCTAAGATTATTGAACTATATTAAGAATAATTGTTACTAAATTGTTACTAATTAATTGCATTACTGAATTAATACTAATTAACACATTTTATTCAATGAAATTAATTTTAAAATTAAGATACGATTAATTCGTTCATACTTTTTGACATTTATTAGGTGGTTACAGTTTTTGCATTAAACTACAAAACTAGTTTTATTTTAATATAAAATTGCAAAGAAAAATTATTAGAATTTTATTTTTTAAAGATTTTTGGTAATTTATACGTAACATAATTAAAAACTACTAATTAGCCTTAATTACTGGCTTAATGTTGTTTAGTTAACTTGAGATTTTTTTCGTTAATTACTTGTTCCGTTACAAAAGTTCCGTTTGTTTACATGCGCTAAACGCTTTATTTACACTAAACTGGCGCGTCCTGCGTGAAGCGTTTTTATTATTATTATCTGCGGTAGCAGCATCGCAGTCTCCGCAAGGAACAGGTATTATAATAATAACGCAGAATACAAGATTGGGTATAATTCAAAACATCTTTATTAAATGATTGCAGAGCAAACCGCATTAACAGAAACACCTGTAGAGTCCAGAATCATCTCTTCATCTCTTCTCTTATCATTTGTTTACCTCTCACGAGAGAGCGTGTCGCACTTATTACAGTCCCCGCGGAAACAAGTGAAAGCGGAACTAATATTACCAACATCCAACACAATGAAAAGGAAGGAACATACATATAATAAATCTATATCAAATATTTAGTTACTATAATATAATGCATTGCTAAATTAAATATAATAAATTAATGAATACAAATAATTAAATTAAATGGTGACAAACTAACCCAATTATTCACTTTAAATGTAATTACACCAATGAGTCATCAGTTCAACTTCAGTTTGACATTAAGCCTCATTCTTTAGGACTATCTTATACAGTAAAGAATAGTTTGCGTAAGCCTACTAGTTTTTAAGGCCTAGAATAAAGAGTTACATTTATATTTTGTGTATACAGAATATTAGACTGACAGCAACAACTGGTTTTAGCAACAGGGAAATGTAGTTAACAGTGACATTGAGCAGAAAGTTGACATATAACAAGTTTTGATGGAGCTGCTGATAAAAGTGAAATGATCAGCATCGATTGATGAGAAGAAAAGAGAATTGGAGATCGTATCGGATGCTAAAATCCTGATTGGAGCATCCCTAATATTCAAGTTGACTGTTTAAAAACGAATGTTGATGATTAGTGGGCTGAGATCCCGTCACAAAATGGACAAAAACAGGTACACGGTGGACGGTAACATTTGTATATGAAGAGGAATTTGTTTCACTGTTTATATATTTATTTGTTTGTGGCTGAACTGAAAAAATATCTCAGTTTGGCTCTTTTTAAGAGGGCTCAAGTGTGAAATCCCCAGCAGCCTTTTTGCTGTTGAACATGTGGAAAACTTTACCATCATAATCGCAGTTCAAATTGCAATATTATCCAAAATAATGGATTTTTGTCCAAATCATGCAGCCGTATTTTAGATGAATTTGTGTCCCTGTAGATTTGAGTGAGTCTGCCATGACTGTGTTCTCTGGAATGGGCCTGTTCTCGTCTCAAGCGGCTGCGTCTCTCTCCATCCTCTTCACCGCTGAAATCATGCCCACCGTCATCAGGTAAATACACAACACCCGGACGGCTGGTTACTAACATTGCTCCAAGATCATTTTTCACATACCAAAAATCTAAAATACCAAAAAGTCGGTGATGGTTTTAATGGAAATCTCAAAATTCTGAAAAAAAAAAATATAAAAAAATAAATAAATATATATATATATATATATAATAATAATAATAATAATAATTGTATTATAGTTGCCTTAATATAATTTTATAAATATATTTTATAAGTTACAATGTTCATATTGTGATTGTATCTGCACAGTCCTGCATTGATATATTGCGATATTGTATTGATTATTTAGATCCTTATATCAATATTTATTTTAAGTGTGCATTCATATAATTTTCTACAGATCACGTAATGATTGAGCAGGTTTGTCTAAATAAGCACAAGCTCTGAAACAGACATTTCCAGTTCGGTTTCCAGCCGTTTGATTTTATGCTGTACAAGACAAAATCCAGTTATCGTAATGCATCAAACTGTATTGAATTACAACATAAATCACAATGTGAATCATATCAAGAAGTAGTTGGTGATAACTGGACCTAGTTTACATCAATCATTGCACCTGTAACATCTTCAACAAAAAGACGTTTCGCTAAAACTTTCTACGAAGCCCATATTTATAATGCATTTGTAATGTCTCATAATAACTTTTCATAAATATTATAATACCTATTCATAGTTATATTAGGTATGCTTTAACCTCATGTGACCCGCGTCCATATGCGTGAGGCTAAACGTAAGTGTTTATTAGAAAAAATCCCCCAAAAATTGTAAATACACAATTGATGCCCGGATCAAAATTGACCCAAGAATGAAAAAGTAAAATTTTGTAAAACATTTATCTCTTAAAAAACGTCTATTTTGATGGTCTTGACAAAGTCCCAAACGTAACTATCCATTGTTGTTGTTTCCGCAGAGGAAGTGGCGTTGGAGCCGTAATGGCGCTGGGTTGCGTGGGCCGCCTCAGTTCTCCCCTCATGGATCTGCGCAATCACCGCGGCTACTTCCTGCAGCACGTGGTCCTCTCCTCTTTGGCTCTGCTTGCGGTCTTATCCATCCTGCTTCTTCCTGAGAGCAAACGCAAACCACTTCCACAGACACTGGCGGACGGAGAGCAGTACCGGCGCCCCCCGCTGGTCAGGAGGAGGCGAGACAACGTTCCTCTACTCGCTACACCCAACCCAGAGACCTAGCCCTCAGCCTTCAGCCACAAACCTTGGAGTTGCGCTCGCTTACCTTTAACTTCTTAGTCCTAGAACGGGTCAATGGAGGCGTCACACGTGGACTCTGTCTTGAAGCGTGAGAGGTGAAAGGTCCCGCGTAGAGTACGCAAACGCTCCACCTAGTCACAGTGCACAGTGGTACAAACCATAAGTTAATAGTTTCGAAATCTGACCCATGTACTGTAGCATCCAGTGACTTCTTAGAACAGACTATATCAGACTTCACAGAGACAAGGGCTCAAATCACAAAGGTCATTATCAAACATATTTATCTTCTCTCAACAAAAAACAAGGTTTAAGTTCTCACTCGTGATGGAAGAGGAAAGGAATATCTTCTTTTTATTTGTTGTTATTGCTGCTCAGAATGGCAGGATTGTTAGGAATGGACTGCCGAGTATTTTTGAGGTTCCTCCACGTGAAGAATTCTTAAGCTACGTACACACTCCATACCATTCCTTTTCAATGAGAGCACAGCGACTTCCGGCGACACGAGCTGTCGCGACCGTTGGCGACTAGATGTGGGCGTGTCCAGCGATGCAACAAAGTTGAGACAAGTTCAACTTTATTCAAATGAAGAGCGACTTACGGAAGCGACAGCCAATAGGAGAGAAGACGGGAGAGCTCACTTGATCCTTCTCTCTCTCTCTCAGCTCCTGCAGTAACGGAAATATGGATGAAAGGCTAATTCTTGCTGTTAGCAATTTTCCAGTGATCTATGATATGGATATGGTATATCCAGCCGCAGCTCTTGCACCAGCCGGTGGTACTCGCCGTGCTGACTCCGAGATTGTATGGTTTTGTGGACCCAGACAGACCGGCGTTTGCGTTTTTGCCGCAGATAAACAGCCGCTATGGCAAACAGCACGCCTTGTTTCTCGTTCATCTTTGATATAAAGCATTTAATGTACTGATTCCATTTATATTTAGTCTTTTCCCTCCAAAATGTTTGCTTTTAGCGCCAAGAAAAGCGATTTGCTGTCAAGAGCAACGGAATGACATCCGTGAATATCATTTATAAACGTTACTAGGCAACCAGTAGTGGGAACGCCCACTAGCGACTTCACGGCCAGCCACTGGCGACCTGCAGCGACAAAGTCTCTGGCAGTGTGTACGCAGCTTTAATCAGGACTCCGATTAATCAATGCTGGACTGAAACATGAGATGAGAAATGTTTGACTCATATTTAACCTTTTCCAAATGACCCTCTTGGTTTCAGACAGTTATATTCCCGTGTTCTCCATTTCTTATCCGTAAATATCAAGCTTTTTGAAATCCACGAGGACAAAAGCTGTCAGATGGTACTCTTGTTCATTACGATGTTGAAACAGGATTGTCTAATATCTAACTCACATCTTTGCCTTTCCTTCCTCTTCCTGTTGCATTTTCCGACTATGAGAAAAGGAACACGGTAAACACGAGTGATGTTGCTTTCTCTCGTTAGCACCTCTTTGTGTTAGGTCCTTACAAATGCACTTAATAGTTTTTATTACTACAATATTAAATTATAATAGTAATAATGTGACGATTGCTCAAGAATTACCAAGTAATAACTAACGATGCTGTAATTATACTAATAAATATTTAACCGACATTAAAAATAAAATGTGGTCAAATGATTACAGGTCATGTGTGATTACGTTATTTGTTACATTTGTGTGGTTTGGTTGTGTTCCAGCTCCATATGTAAAAATATATTAAATTAAATATATATACACACTTGCAATCGTGCTATATTGCCCTATATCAGCACTGCTGTGATTCGGCTGCAGGACGAGTGCCGTAGGTCATTTTATGAGTGGTAATAATAATGAGGTGATATAGAGCCATATAGCACGATTGCGAGTGTGATATTGCTTATATACAACAGTTCAATGAACAAGTAAATTAAACCATTACAGTCATAAAAAAAGAATCTGCTGTTGCTGGTTCAAACCAAATGATGCGTCCAAACCTCTCAAAAACATCACTTTAGGACTGGTATCACGGCTTGGGCTGTTTCTAACAAGTTATTGGAGAAACAAGTGTGTGTCTGTATGTGTGTGTGTAGTGTAGCGGTTAGCGCGCTGCTCTACGAACCTGGCGACCTGAGTTCAATTCCCGCTCATGGCCAACACCAGTGACGATTATCTGAACCGGTCCCGGGCCTCCCCTAGGTCGACTCAGCCTAAAATGAGTACCTGGTGCGGTGTGTAAACATCGCCACTGGGGAGACAAAGGCGGTCGGGCGTGGTGCTGGCCACCCACCCCCTCGTGTACCGTTTCAGCACCTTCATAGGTGCTCGCTAACAGCACTTGCCCCTACAGTCTGTTAAGGCTAAATGTGTGTGTGTGTGTGTGTGTGTGTGTGTGTGTGTGTGTGTGTGTGTGTGTGTGTGTGTGTGTGTGTGTGTGTGTGTGTGTGTGTGTGTGTGTGTGAGAGAGATATGGCACGTGTGCGATCACCTCAGCTTTATTGCCAAGTATGCTTACACATACAAGGAATTTGTCTAGGTGACAGGAGCTTCCAGTCAACAACAATACAAACAATACCAAAAACAGCAGCAAGACATAGGTAATTAAAAACAAAAAAGAACACTAAATAATTATACATATACGTACATACACTCACCTTCATACATACCCACATACACACACGTAGTGCAAATCTAATACAATCTGTTATATAAAGAACAAAAAACAGTATAAATATACAGAGCAATGTAAGTAATGGCAGAAGTGGATATGTTGGATAATATAAATTAAAATTAAACTGTGTATTGCACATAATTATTGCTCAATGGGGCAGTTTTAATTGTTCATTAGATGGATAGCCTGAGGGAAAAACTGTTCCTGTGTCTGACGGTTCTGGTGCTCAGAGCTCTGAAGCGCCGGCCAGAAGGCAACAGTTCAAAAAGGTAGTGGGCAGGGTGAGGGGGGTCCAGAGTGAGTTTACCAGCACTTTCCCTCACTCTGGAAGTGTATAGTTCTTGAAGGGGGGGGGCAGGGGGCAACCAATAATCCTCTCAGCAGACCAAACTGTCCTTTGTAGTCTTCTGATGTCTGATTTCGTAGCTGCACCAAACCAGACAGTTATTGAAGTGCAGAGGACAGACTCGATGACTGCTGAGTAGAACTGTTTCAGCAGCACTGGTGGCAGGTTGAACTTCCTCAGCTGGCGAAGGAAGTACATCTTCTGCTGGGCCTTTTTCACAATGGAGTTGATGATGCTGTAGTGTGTTCGTCAGCTTTCTGAAGATAAAGTCATTTTGGTGATATTCTCAGTGGAAAAATAGCGTCCAAGAGGGGGTATTCCTGCCTATGTCAGGGTAGCCGTGCACAAGAGTCATTCACTATAGAAACAACAATCTTCTCTGACATTTTGAACAGTTGAATATTGGAGTGGCTGTGGCTCAGGTGGTAGAGCAGGTCGAACACTAATTGCAGGGTTGGTGGTTCGATTCCCGGCCCACATGACTCCACATGCCGAAGTGTCCTTGGGCAAGACACTGAATCCCAAGTGTGTAAAACATGTTGAGTGATCCAAACATCATCTGCAGCCTGAAACTGAACTTTTGATCAGATTTTAGGAGTGAACGCAGTTAACTGCATAGAGAGCTATAGGATGCTCCCTTGCTCCCTATTTAGTGAATGACTTAACCTCCAGTGTGCTGTCTGTCTGCACTGGTCTCAGAACAGTTTGAAATGCTCCTTATTTTCATCCTAACTCCATATTAAGCCTCTTAAAGCAACATTTATCAGCTTTTGGATGAATCCATTAATTCTACATTTGTAGAATTACAAATTACAATTGTACATTAAATATAGAATATTTAAGGAAAATGAGCCTATAGTCCACGTACATGTTCATTGTGTTCAGCAGCGTGCCATTTCACGATAAATCTATGAAATATTTCAAAAGACATATGGGATAAAATTAGAGACTCTGATCTTTTGACTCAAACAGGTTTCAGTGTAAAAACTTAATTCGGTTTCTTACCAGATGCAGTTTTGTTGCCGTTTCTCCCAAAGACAAACTCCGCTGTGGTCAGCGCCATGCTGTTTTGTCACATGACTCTGTCAGCACAGAGTCCCCTGAACGGAGATCAGTCGGTTTAAATTAAATCCAATTATGCATAGCCTATAGCGAAGCCAGAATGTAATGTCCACACTTGTGGACGTGGGGTCTCAGGTTAAAAATAAATAAATAAATAAAAAAAGACTTTTGTACCTTAATGTGATGTTAAAACATGTTGCTGTTTAGACTATTTTTGGTCCTTCAGTTTTGTAGGTGATGTGTTGGTGAACTTATTTCACACGTGCAATTCTGATCTGCAGTCCCTGATTGTGGAACGGTCACAAGGTCAGTCCATGTTTGTCCTGCAGCGTTTTAATACAGCGCCTCAAACTGTTTACATGAGTAACAATCTGACAAGTATGAAATAATGTACTGTAAAAAGATTCCTCTAGGAATGTCATTTTCTACAGCTGTAGTATAATTTCTATAGTGAACGTTATTTTTTTCTAGTTATGCTCAGCTCTAAATTATTTCTTCTTTTTATATTTATTATTTTAACCCTTTGTTAAAAAATCAAAAACGCATTGCTTTGTATGGGCCAAAAAGAGCCAGTTGAGTACAGAAGATAGAAAGCTCCTCCCTATTGATTATTAACTTAAACATTGCCTAGTCTTGTTTTAACCGCATTAAACACAAGCTTTTTAAAATAGTATTTTATCCGGAAAGAGTGCCACCGATGTATCAACAGTGATAAGGTACAACGGCGCTAAAGGCACTTTTGACTTCTCTAAACACCAGTTTGTCATTTATGAACTGCAAAATATTCCTGATCCATAAAAATGTTGCATATTGGATATATATATATATGGAGTGGTGGTGGTGTAGTGGGATAAAGCACATAACTGGTAATCAGAAGGTTGCTGGTTTGATCCCCACAGTCACCATCATTGTGTCCTTGAGTAAGGCACTTAACTCCAGGTTGCTCCGGGGGGATTGTCCCTGTAATAATTGCACTGTAAGTCACTTTGGATAAAAGCGTCTGCCAAATGCATAAAAAATTTTAAAACATTTATGTAGCTAATGAGATCGCTGAAATTTAATTTGAGACAAAATACTTATTTGTCATTTTTCAGTTTTGTTCAAGGTGATTCAGTCACAGTTTTGTAATAACACTGAAAAGTTAAAGGATAATATTTGGGGTAAAAAACACCCATAAAACACATTTTCTTAATGTTCAAGTTGGGATCACATTGGGCCTCATTCATGAAACATTCGCAAATATATCATTAAATTCAGAGTAATTTGTGTGTACATTTCTTCCGGATTTACAAATGCTTCATTCTCCCCATATTTGTTAGTAAAACGTGCGTGTTTGTGAATTCCTAACATTCGTAAATACGAGGCGTGTGCCCATTCATTTCCATTGATCATATAATCCATGCCCATGAAAACACCATATAAGGAAGGCACCCGACTCACAATGCTTTTAACATCTGTGCATAACAGTAATGATATCGTTTTTATGACTGAAGTGCATTCACAACGCACAATAGTGTCTCAAAGTAGGGATTACTGTCATTGCATGTTTTTGCTGTCATATGATGCTCTTTTGTGAATCAAACAGTTCAAGAAGTCAATAAAAATAGTTTGACATGAAGCTTTAGTGTAAAACATGTTCAGTTCAATTGGGGAGGAGGATACGCAGCACCATTAACCTTCTCTGGTTCAGCTCGCAGAGCATTGCCAGTATCGCTCGAGAAACTTCTCAGGTAAATTATAATGGTAACCGTGATTTACTTGCACCTGGAAGAATCTTCAGAGAAATAAATAGAATGCTTAAAGAAGATCTTTTACCTAAACAATGCAAGATATACGACAATGTACAGGCTTTTTGTATTTTTCCCCCATTGCGCTGTGTCTGCACCTGACCACAATGTGTTTATTTATAGGTTTAACAGCATTAGCATTGACCATACTTTATCAACTGAACGTGATTTACCGACGCCTATTAAATAATGAAACCTAAATAATTTCTAAATCACCTAAAGCTCATATAAAATAATAATGATGAAGAATAACTGGCCAAAATCACATTAGAGGGCATTACATTTTCTGGGAAACATTATAAGTTTGGATGTCTTACACATGATTTACACGTGGTCTAGAACAGGTGTACATTTTTGTTTGTACCAACTAACTAATATGAAAAAATGAATTAATCTGAGAATTTACGTAGAACGGCTCTACAAATGATTTACACAAAAATTCATTCTGCTCCTTGTTCATGAATGAGGCCCATTGACTGAGCTAATCTTAATTGAGATTCATTTGTTTATATAATATTTGAGATGTTCTGCAATGCCAAATGTGTTTGAAATCAACCTTTAGCCCCATTGTGCCCTACTATTCTTTTACAGTAGATATACAGTAAACCCTTCATTATGAGGAAAAAATTATCCATCCATCCATCCATCTTCAACCGCTTATCCGAAGTCGTGTCACGGGGGCAGCTGCTCCAGCAGGGGCCCCCAAACTTCCCTATCCCGAGCCACATTAACCAGCTCTGACTGGGGGACCCCGAGGTGTTCCCAGGCCAGTGTGGAGATATAATCTCTCCACCTAGTCCTGGGTCTTCCCAGAGGCCTCCTCCCAGCTGAACGTGCCTGAAACACCTCCCTAGGGAGGCGGCCAGGGGACATCCTTACCAGATGCCCAAACCACCTCAACTGGCTCCTTTCGACGCAAAGGAGCAGCGGCTCTTCTCCGAGCTCCTCACGGATGACTGAGCTCCTCACCCTATCTCTAAGGGAGAAGCCCGCCACCCTTCTGAGGAAGCCCATTTCGGCCGCTTGTACTCGCAACCTAGTTCTTTCGGTCATGACCCAGCCTTCATGACCATAGGTGAGGGTAGGAACAAAAATTGACCGGTAGATCGAGAGCTTTGCCTTCCGTTCCAACTTCTAACGGTGTGATAGCGCGAGTGCAATACCGCCCCCGCTGCACCGATTCTCCGGCCAACCTCCCGCTCCATTGTCCCCTCACTCGTGAACAAGACCCCGAGGTACTTGAACTCCTTCACTTGGGGCAATACCTCCTTCCCTACCTGGAGTACGCACTCCCATCAGTTTCCTGGAAAAAATTATGTTAATTATAATTGTATGTTTGAAACAAATACAGAATCATGGTTTTATTCAAAACATTTTAATTCAGAATATAAATGTCTGCCTGGTGGACGAAAAAGCAGTCTTGACTTCCATTAAAAAGGTCCCCACACTGATCGAGGCATCAAGGTATCATATAAACTTGTGGATGGTCTCTTTTGACTTGGGCCAGTGAGTAACCATCTTGCAACCATTTAGTATCGCCCTAGCAACACCTTAGTATTCACCCAAATCAATTGTATACATTATTCTTTTTTACAAATTAATTAATTGTTGTGGAGACTCCAAATGCATTTTTTCTCCCCGTCCCCTATAAAGGGGTCTGAATACTTTCTGAACGCACTGTGTATATATATATTACCATATATGTCAAATATAGTCTTTATTAGTTAAAACATCACAGACTAACACCACAAATGATCATTGTTAATCCATTTAATTACTATTACAGACAGTTTGCACAATGACCCCTAGTTTCCTTTCTCATACTGTTAATCCTGTCGGTCAATTGAGTAATCCCAAGAGATTCCTGCTCGTCATTTAATTTCATCAGCCTTTCAGGGTGTGCTTGTAGACACTCAGAAGGAATTCGAAATGAAAGCGATCTCACTTGTTGAACACTTGCACCTTGTTAAATGGTGTGACCTTTGCTTCTCAGCTGTCTTCACTTGTTGGTGCATCTAAAAATAGTTTCTCTTTAGATGTCACATTGGGTTGCAACCATACTTGTCTGTTGGCAAACACTGAGTTCTAATAATAGTGCCTTAAAAAAATGGCAAATACAAAAATGGTCAATGCACAGCAAGAGACGAAAAGGCCAACTAGACTTTATTAATTTAACCTCGTAGATAACTTATGCCTTTGACGGGCACATAAGCAGCATTACTGGGAAGGCATCCAAATGTTTGACCTGACAGAAAGACGATACCACCATAGCATAGATTCCCATATATCTCACTTGTCTTGTGACAGTGGAAGCATGCAGAGGATGTCACAGTAAGACCATCACTCTCCAGCAATGCTTTAGTTTCACCACTGCAATAAAACAAAGTTGTACACTGCACTTACCTTTATTTATATTCATCTTTCTGTGAAGCGTTCCACCATGTTACATAAATGGATCTCTATCATGAGCATCCCTTTCCAGGAATCTCACAGGGTTATCTTTGTACCCATGAACAAATGAGGGGACATTCTTGTGCCCAATGATGCTAGGAATCATTTCATCTGTCGTTCACTGACCTTGAAGCGGACTTAAACTGTGATAACTATGACAGTTATCTGGCACTGTTTGTGAGCAGCAAATGTGGCATTTCTAATGTGTTGAGTTTTGTTTTCAAGTTTCCAATGAAGACCAACATTTGAATATAATTGTTTAGTGTTTATACAAGTCATAACTTGGGAAATAGTAATCTGGAGACTGTATATTGATGCATTATGAGATCAGGAAAGACAGCAGATGGTGAATCTCAACAGTTACTTTATTAGGATTACTTACCTCTGTGGTTATGAAGCCTGTGATGTTTTCAGACAATTACAGATGTCATGCTGGTGAACACGTGTTTTATACTTTTAAAATTATGGTTTTAATCACATCTCTCCAAATACGTTCCATTATGGGATCAGCAGTTGGCAGTGGTCAGAGAGCAGTCTTCATCTAGTGGAAGGACTAGTGTATATGAAAACGTTTGCTTATCCCTCCCTACCTCTGCTGAACCAAACACAATAGTTTGGCATAAGTGCCAGCTTCCTTATTTAGATAGATAGTCACTTTATGAAAGAGAGGAAGGGCACACTGCTGAAACTCAATTGCTTATTCAACTGTAAAGTTTCCCTTGAAGTTACAACTTGTAAGTAGTATGCAAATATATGATTAAGGGTCACCATCTTTAAGTTTGACTGCATTATCTTTAAATTACTCTTCAAGGATGTAAGAAACTTGAATTCTTGGTTGGTAAGAGTTATGATTGATTGTGTTTTTGCAACAGTATTCTGTGGAGTGTCAACTTTCAGAGGTACGCAATGCACCATATATTGATATTTCATGGTGGTTCTGATTGATGATGTGTGATATGGATGTAGTTTATTGCATGCTATTAACTGACAAATACGCATGAAAGATTTCAATGTGCTTAATTTACATTTATGAATTTAATGGATGCTTTCATCCAAAGCTCCTACTAGGTCAAGTTCTAAAATAGGAGCAGCTGTGTCTCAGGTGGTAGAGCAGGTCGGCCACTAATCACAGGGTTGGTGGTTTGATTCCCATCCCACATGACTCCACATGCCAAAGTGTCCTTGGGCAAGACACTGAACCCCAAGTTGCTACCAATGGCAGTGTGTGTGTGTGAGTATGAGGAGGAGCTATATATATATATATATATATATATATATATATATATATATATATATATATATATATATATATAGCCAATTAATCAGCAGTGATAGCTTCTTTTGGAACTATCTCTATAAATCAACAACAGTAGTTTGTTTTCCTTATCTGTTAGTGTGAGTAGGTTAGAGCACAAACATTTCAAAATCCCCAGTGTCCCACGTTATGCACCGATCTCCATTTTTTTTGGTAATCATTGGGATCTTGGTTGCACAATAAAACGCATCTTGGGTTGTTGAACAAACTGAGAGCCAAGAGCTGTGATACTGTATCTAAGGTATATCGAGATAAGGTCTTGAGATTTTCTAAATTTTTAAACCACGTTTAACTTGACACATTTACCTAAAACAAAGACAATTTCCTGACACATGCTGTCCTTTTATCTGTTCCATTCAGTGTAGCTCTTACGTAACATCGATGCATTGCAAAACCAAACCCTATAACAATAACAAATCTTTGCCTTGTCTCCTCCTCCTACAGAAAGGGCACAATGAAGAGTGAAGCTCTCATTCGAGTCTTTCTGAAATACTTGCTTGGTGTGACTTCTTGACATCAATACCTGTAGTTCTGTAGAATAAAGTGTGCAAATGAAACTTTTCCTGTGGTCATTGTCATATTTGGATATGTTTCAATATTAGTTATTTGATAGACACTTTCTTATTTAAAGCAATTTACAGTCCATGTACTACAGAGACAGTCATCCTAAATTAAACTCCATAGAATCTCACTGATCGCTATGTGCATCTATATTTACCTCCATTTATAATAAGAGATGTTTTAAAAAAGTATTCGAAAATGGCATTAGCATGAGGACAGTTTTCATTTTAATTTAATAAAATAAATGTACTCAACAAAAGTCATCTTTACTGAATTGCATGGCACAAGATAACTTACAGAAAGTAGGACCAGAACAACTGTGCTCCCCCAATGTTGACTGATGTTGGGCTAAAGGTGTTTTACACTAACAGGTAACAGTGTTTTGCAACAATAACGTGACCCTCTCCTTTTTTTCAACGAGAGTTGAAGATAAGAAATGACATGGGTGAAAGAGATTGTTTGCGATGCTACAAGTTGTGGTAGCTCAACTTCATACAGACGCACAGTGACATGATGTGGTGACCACAAATCTTAATGTATTTACAACAATCAAGTCGGAACACCTACTAGCATCAAAGGGTTCAGCAACCTCAAAAGGTTGAATTACTGTAAGTGTGAATGCTGTAAAATTCATAGAAGCAAAAGAAACAAAATAGCATCCTACACATATAAACTGATGAGCCAAAACATTTTGACCACTTACAGCTAAAGCAAATAACTTTGATCATCTCCTAACAAGGTCACATGTCAAGGTCTAGGTAGATTAGATGGTAAGCGAACAGTCAGTTCTCGAAGTCAACGTCTTGAATGCTAGAGAAATGAGCAGGAGTAAAGAACTGAGCAACTTTGACAAGGGCCAAATTGTTATGGCCAGAAGACTGGGTCAGAACATTTCTCAAATGGCAAGGCTTGTGGGGTGCTATTTTGGAAGCACACAGAGGACCAACGAAATGCAGTTGTTTTCGCATTTCCCAACTAACCTAGGGTCAGAGCGCAGGGTCAGCCATGAAACAGCGCCCCTGGAGCAGACAGAGTCAAGGGCCTTGCTCAAGGGCCCAACAGGGGTATCTTGGCAGTGCTGGGGCTTGAACCCGTGACGTTTCGGTCAGGAACCCAGAGCCTTAACCGCTGAGCCAAATAAAATACAATTGATGTATTTGGTTACTTTTAAAATTCAGTCTTCTTTTATCAAATTATAATTTTGTTGATGTAGCAATATTGAAGTAAATTTAAAAAACCCATCATGGATTTTATAGACATGTAAGTGTTTTAATTGGCAGAACTACATGATTCATGATTAGAGAAGTTACTTCAGCTTTGATGCCACCATAATATACAACAAGACAATATATACATCACGCGAATGCATTGCATTTGTTATAGAAACTTCTATATTACCATCATGACCATAATATTGATTTAGTTTGACAGAATATGGTATAAAACTGCCATATTATCTTGTAGATAGAAAAAAAACCTACATACCATATATTTTTTCAAGTGTGAAATGTACTCTCATGTAAGGTCATGTTTCTTTGGAAGATCAAAGCTGTTGTGTCTTCCTCTGTGAGCATCCGGGAACGTTCTGTAATAGGAAAAGTGCATCTTTGTCAGACAGTTGAGTCCAAAGTGTGTCCTTCAAACATCCAAAATCCAAAGTGTGTCCTTCAAACATCCTCTGCTCTTAAAGTATTAGGTGGAAAATATTTGTATGTTAAAGCTTAAAGCATCCAAATACTCGAGGAAAAAAGATACCAGTCACAGTATGACTGTTAATATAATACAATTCGTCTTTCAGCTTAAGACTCACCTGTTGATAATGATACTCCTTTCCTTTTGACCGCTTATGACTTTACTCCCTCAAAATAAATAAATGAAAAGAATCATTCATTCAACAATACATAAGTAAAAACAATGAAGAATAAGCAAAACTTTGATGAAGACCCACTGCTTGGCAGGTTGAGCACTGAACGCCTGATGGGAAAAATGGTGAAGAGCAGGTGGAGTCTAACAGCTGATATTGGGGAGGAGCTTCTCAAAGGTTCACAGAGGAACCAACAATCATGCAACCTTAAACCACAGCACAATTTGCTTGAGATATATCAAGATATATTACCATAAGAAATATCACAGCAATCTTAAACTTGACCTTTCTACTATTTGGCTAAAAATGACCTTAGCAGTTAGTTGACTCTTTTAAACACCCAATAACAGGTGCGTAATTAGAAAAACTGAGGAACAACAGGATTGCTTATCATTAGCATAATGATCATTGAATTTTCCTTAAGCAAACAGAACAGAAATGTTCACCGAATAGACCTTTCCACTTATAATACACAATGCAATAATGTGTGTCCGTTAATAATAAATGTTTGTCTTGTCACCAGACCGTCATCGCTTTTCCTCAATTGGCCATGTAACTTAAGCAGCATGTATATGGATTGGAAAGGCGACAACATCAATGTTTATTTATGCGCTTGGAGACCTTTACAGATGAGACATCTGCTTCGTGTGAGGTCTCAGTGTCCTCATCAGTTGCTTTCATTTCGTCAGGGGCATAGGAGGAACTTCACAGGTTTATGTTTGTATTCAAGGACAATGGGAAGGAAACAATGTGGAACAAACAAGACAGTGGTAAGAGTATCGCGTTTGGCCATCTGTGAGTGACTGTAGGCAACCCAAAAGCATCAATACAGGTGCTGCATATTCACAGAATGTTCTACAGTGTTTGTCAACATTTCTTTTAAGGGTTGATGATACAATTTTCAAAAGCTTTCCTTGCCTTAACTTGACACACCAAGTGTTCAAAAGTGAATTTGTGCAACTA
The DNA here is from genome assembly GCF_025860055.1 of Xyrauchen texanus. Classification (NCBI taxonomy): domain Eukaryota; kingdom Metazoa; phylum Chordata; class Actinopteri; order Cypriniformes; family Catostomidae; genus Xyrauchen; species Xyrauchen texanus. Next base: position 1,793,264 of record NC_068316.1, read on the forward strand.
GACGCCTCCGAAGGTCTAAAAACAATGCACCTATGTTCTTGGGAGGTGTGCTCAAGTTACCTATGTTCTAGATAACCCATGTTCTCTAGATATACAGGACGGAGCAACTTCCAAGGATGACAATCTGGGTGTAACCTGATTGAAAAGTGACTATGCAAATAAACACATTCAAAGGTTCAATCAACACCATGTACCTCTGTTCATGGTTGATGATGCCTATTTGCATGAAATGATCTCGATGTCAAACAGTACACTTTGCAATTTTACTGTCCCCAGCACTGGAAAATTGGAACCTATTGCTAAAACAACGTGATTAATAAAAAAGTAACTTTACTTTGAGGAGAGCTTGTATGTCCATTGATTACAGCAATAATTTTCTTGGCAGTGACAGCTGAAGAAAGAGATAAATGGATGTTGGTCACAGAGATCACGCAAGCTGTTCTTCTCAATCATTGAGAAGCAGCCATTAAGAATTTCACAGGTTATCTTTGTCCTCAAGTGTGAAGGCAAAGAAACAATGCTGTGTCAACAATGAAGGCCAGAGTGAAGCATTCGCACCAGCTGGAATCTGACCTTGAGCCTTATAGATTGGATAAAAAACATCTATCAGACAAAGTGAAATGACACTTAGCTTGTCCTTGAGCAAGTTACACAGATCAGTTGCTTCAAACAATCAGATGCCTTCCCTTTTGAGTCAACATTTACTAATTATTCATACAATGTAGCAGACATTTGTGATCCACAAAGTTTCCCAGGATCAATAAAGGGTTAAGTACCTTGTTGCACCATGAATACGGCGTGACTGTTTCAGTAACTTTACGGTTATTTGAAAAGACCCCAAAACTTGGTGCCAGTCGCCAAAGCTCCAAATACTTCACCACATATGTACTCTTCTCAATAAATGTTCATACCTCAATAAACAATGTACAATAATCCATGCCATTATGGTTTAAACATAATTTTCTGTTTTGTCTATAACTATACATGATACATTGATTCTTTTTGTTGTGTATTAAACATATAATAGGACTGCAGTTTGTCCTCACTGGCATGAATTGCACCCTATATAAAATAAACACACCCCTGCCTCCAGCAGTCACCCAGCCCATCTGTATCCTCACCAAACTCTAATATGCTTCATAAAATTCCTTCTCCATATTTAGAGGAGCTCTTGCATTATAAAAGAGGTGGAGAGTAAATGACCTCAGACAGGTTTTCTTCTGTATCATCAAACGGTAAGCCATCAAGAATGCATTCAGATTAACCCATTTAGCAGACACTTTTATCCAAAGGACTTACAAATGAGGAATGATTCATTGTGCTCCTCATTTGTAAGTCGCTTTGAAAGAATGCCTCAAACTTTCTGAATGCCTGATCTTATTAACAATGATGAAAATATGAAATGTATTTGTTGTATATTTCCTCCCAGCCATAGAATGGTATAGTATTTTAAAATGGTGTTCTTGTACTCTAGGTCTATAATGACTATAATGCAGACTCTAATGATAGGTGACACATGTTTGATGTTCAGTACAAGTAACACTGCTTCTTGTTTGTGTTTGATCCTAGGATGATAAATCATCAGTGTCTGTTGAACTAAAAAGGTACTGTGACCCTGACCACACTCAACACAACATCAATAACATCATATCTTATCTACATACATGCATACATATAAATATACAGTATATTAGTAGAACATATACTGTACATGTAAAAATTCCCCTATTAAGTGGCTCCAAAAAAGTAAGACACTTTAAGAGACAATTGAACTGTGAAGGAAGGTGATGTTCATCCTCAGTTCCCACCAAAGTTCGATAAAATTGAGGACATGGCGATGTTCACCTTCCTGCAGGAGCCTGCTGTGCTGTTTAACCTCAAAGAGCGTTACACAGCCTGGATGATCTACAATAAAACTTGCAGTTTGAGATCATAGATGACCATACAACTACCCACAGCATCTTATTATCTCTTTCTCTCTCTTCTAGACCTACTCTGGGCTCTTCTGTGTCACTGTAAACCCCTACAAGTGGCTGCCAGTGTACAACCAGGAAGTTGTCTTAGCTTACAGAGGCAAAGCTGCAGCGTAGTCTCTCCAAAGCAAACTCTGAGGTGGCTTAGTGGAGAACCAAGTATGAAACCGATGCCATCAAGAGGACTGAGGAGCTGGAGGATGCCAGGTATGAAACAAGAAATTCATTATTTAAGTTTTATCTTATCGGCAGGCAGCAGAAGCCCAGAAACAACACAAGAGTTTTCAAGGACATCTCAAAGTATTAAATCGAAATTTGTTGCCAAAGTGAAATCCCACACATTTTTTCAGTGTTTTCTGTCGTCAAATATGTACTTCACAGGATGCCCAACTCCAGCTGGATGATGCTCTTCGTGGTAATGATGATCTCAAAGAGAACATCGCCATTGTGGAGAGACGCAACAATCTGCTGCAGGCTGAACTGGATGAGTTGAGAACCTTGGTGGAACAGACTGAGAGAGGAAGGAAACTGGCTGAGCAGGAACTGCTGGACGTCAGTGAGAGGGTTCAGCTGCTGCACTCTCAGGTATGAACATCTATACTAGTCCTGTACTAGAGAGAGTCTTTAAACTTCTAATCTAAAGACTATATAAATGTGATTACTCTTAATGTTCAGAACACCAGCCTGCTGACGGCAGTAACCAGATAAAACTAAATCTACATTTGGATCATTTGTTTCCTGAAATCCTCACGATGGTATTAATGGTTCTATTGGAGGAGAAGATTGGTTTTGATTATTTAAACATCAGTTTTTAAAAATCAGCACTTACTTTAATGCATACCCAGTGTATAAGGTGATGCACATGAGCAGTATTGTTTTATTTTTCTACCACTTAACACTTGGCTCACCAAAGATTTGAAGACACCATTGCATTCACTGAATTAGCTTGAAGAGGTCCTGCCTAACAAAACTAAACAACATTAAAAGACTACAAGATAATACCTTCAACCCAATATTGTTTTCATTTCTCTTCCTCTCACAGAAAGGGCACGATGAAGAGTGAAGCTCTCACATGGATCTTTCTGAAAGTGTGCCTCTTCATTATCTGTAGTTCTGTAGAATAAATGAATATGTAAATAAGTACCTGCTTCTGCACTATTGATGTTGTTTTAACACTGAGATGCCATTGCATTCACCTTAAATACATTGGGGGAATTCATTATATACTGTACACTATAAAGCTACTCAGCAGTTTATTTGAGACTTTCAGTGGTGATTATACACCATATTTAACATCCGATACAAAAGTACACATTTTACATCGTCATAAAGTAAAAACAAAAGATGCAATTTACATGAAAAACACTTTATTTATTAATTTACCTTAAATTTGAGGTGGGGACATTGCATGTGACAAGGGAATGTTTTTATGTAGATTTTGTTCATTTATGGTCTTATTACGACATTCCCAAATACCATCTTTTCACTTATTAGACAGTTATTTAAAAACTCTTGATTTAACCTTGAATTCGGTGCATACATTTGCAACATTTAAAAAAGTATAAACAATGAGATCAAATTGCCTCAAAATAAACCTTAGACACCACACACAAAGATCTCATGGATCAGGAATATTTTGCAGTGTATAGAGACAAACAGGTGTTTAGAAAAGTAATGTGGTAGTTTTTGTTACTAATTAGTGTTTTAGGAAAAAATAAAATCAAAGGTGCTTTTTACTCCTGTGTGTAAACGTGTCTTTATGTGACACACATGTGAATGTGTTCAGTAAGAAGCTATGAGGGGCAGTAATGATCCCAGTGCAACTTCACAGTCTTCACAAATAGTTTTCATGGTTTGACAACAATTGGATGTTTTAGCAAGAAATCAAACAAATGCTTTAGTTGATTTGCAGATGATTTCTTACCTTACAAAACGAGATTTATCCAATGTCCTTGAATCTGAAAAAGGCAATCAAGGAACTTAAGTGACATTAATTGTGTGTTTGTGTGTGTATGTATGAGTGTCTGTGTGAGTGTGTGTATTTGTGTGCTTGAAATCGTAGATGTAATTCAATGTGATGATCAGATCAATGATGGGCAGATGATTGACGTTGAAGTCAACACTGAACAGCTGAGAATGGAGAGAAGGAGGGTGTTCCCCCTCTGATGGACATGTAACTTTAATAAAGTGAAGTGTGCCAACTTCTATAACTAGATGCTCTTATTTCTGTTCATGGAGCTCATTACAAAGAGACCACCTGCTTCAGTCGAGATCTCAACATGTGCCCGATCTGTCCTCAATCATCCAGAAGCACACAGGAACAATTTCACACCGTTATCTTTATACTCAAGGGCAAATAGAAAGATAAATAAGAGTCACAAAGGCCGAAGTAAAGGTGTATCCTTTTGTCATCTGATTGGTGCCAACAGTTTAGTGGTCACATTGTTTTTATGAAGATCAAACCAATTATACACACAAACCAAATGACTGAAACAATTATATAAACTCCATAATAGCCGCATACTTTAGCCTTTAGATCAGGTTTGTTTGCCATATTTAACATGTTGTCTTTATAATATTACTATTTTCCTCCCACAGTAAAAATGGGTCTTTACGCATGAAATATAAAGCTGCATTAATATTTTAGGAAGGGGGTCTCTCGCAATGGCTTCATTGCGGTCCTTGGCATCAAACAGTTTTAAAAACTCTGCCTTAGATAACATGCATGGGTTGAAAGGGTACCTTTTTAAATTCCAAACATAAGAACAACTTTAGAGTCTCAGTCTTTGTTTTATGCTTACAAACTATCACAAAGTAGAAAGAAGGACGGGCAACGCTGTTAAGTGTTCCTAAGCATAATACTGGAACTGAAGTGTGGCACCTGACCACTTGTAAACTCTTGAAGAATCTCACAGGAAGCTTCTAGAATGTGTCTTCATTGGGCTTCATAAATAACACCCTTTAGACTATTAGACACTATTGTAGCAGGTGTGAGATTGTGAGTAATTAACACTCATCACACACTTCTTGCTCCTTGTTAGACCGAATGTCTTGACCCCGATTTATCAGCTATAAGTCTTTGAGTACAAATAAACAGTCTAATGGAAAACTGCTGCAATTATCTGTGAGATCACAGAGGAATTAGTAATTAAGCAGATACTGAGTTTTTTAAAGAAAGGAACCCCAAGATAATATATTTTTCGAGGCATAAACCTCAATATAAAAGTTGAAATGATTTGATGCACAAGAGAACATTGAAGTATATTTTCTGTGAAACCTTAAAAATCAGGGAGGAAAAAAAACTAGACATTATAAAACCCCCAGTCAAATATATTGGGAAATATACAGTATGTAACAACACCTACTGCTCTTAGTATTAAGCAGATTATGTCCAGAAAGGTCACTCGCTCTTTGTTCATGGATATAGTTTGTTCGCTCATCCAAGCTGTTCCTCTCAATCATGTTGCTCATACAAACTGAAATATTCACACCAGCCAGACATTGACCTTGACCATGCTAAACCAATACCTGTTAAACTCTTGAGGCCTCTAGTGGAAAGCACAGGAACATGTTAGTGTCTAAACATGTACTTTTAGCCAATCTCTCAAGAGATGACAAAACAATTAATAATAAAACATAGGGCCAAGAATAAGACACTAATATACCGTAGCATTTGGGCTTTTGACTATTCTGTAATTCAGATTAATTTGGTACCAGATAGGTCCTTGTCCTTCCATTTCATTACTTTTGTAATTTAATATAGGCTATCAAGTCCTACCAAATGAGTCTTAGGTAATAAATCGTAATTCAATTAATATTAGAGCAAAACACTGTCTACTTTATCAGTCATGTCTGCATAAAACCAGTGCTCAAGTTGAAGGGTTCAGTATACTCTTTAGTTATTGATTTGTTCATATTTGGTTCAACAGCGACTGCACATGAATTAAACATGTTAATGTTTCTGTTTAACAGACATACGGTGAGTGAAATTATCAATTCGTGAAATAATGTTTTCGTGAGCACTTGACCATACACTCAAAACAAATGTGTCTTGGCTACTACATTTCTAACGCAATTGAAACTTAGCGATGCTGCACTTTTCTTGTTACCGCTTATGTTGTATCCTTCCTCACATTGCTAGTTGCTCTGGATAAAAGCATCTGCTACATGAATGAATTTAAATACATGATTTGTGTGATAACATACTGTAAATGTGAATAATTACAACATACATTTTTGATACTCATTAACCGTTAATATTTCTCAGCCTGGCATGAATGACATGCAACACAACAGAAACTGCCCCCCACTTTTCCCCATCACACCCAACCCATTATTCCTAACCAAACTGGGTGAGCAGTATGCTTTGTGTGATGCCATGACCATATTTAGAGGAACAATTGGTCTATAAAAGGAGACGTGGCTTGTTTTCAATTGTGCCATCGTTAACTTTCAACTGTGTACAGTAAGTTGTGGGGAGCCTTGTTTCTTATTAACAAACTAACTTTATTTTCATAGGGATCTTTACTGGTGACAGTATCACTGAGTAATTGGCAGAAAAGAGGAATTGGATTGCTTGGTCCTTGGTTATTTTATCTGTATTGATCTGGGAGTAAATACTAGGTGAACAGTAGTAGAAATGGGTAAACGGTGATACAATTGTTCTTTCTTTTGTGTAGAACTACTTCACTGACCCATCAGTCTTTGGACAAGTGAACAGCAGAGGTGAGTGGGTTTTAATAGTTTAGAAATATAATTATTTTACATTAGTCAAAGCTTGAATAGCATAAATCATCAGTTTTGAGTTTACTTTCAATCCGACAGGTTGAAAGATGGGGGATGCTGCGATGAGGGACTTTGGACCTGCGGCTCCGTTCCTCAGGAAGTCGGATATAGAGCGCCTGGAGGCCCAAACTCGCCCCTTTGACATGAAGAAAGAATGTTTCGTCCCTGATGCTGAAGAGGAATTCCTTAAAGCATCTATCATCAGTCGCGATGGTGATAAAGTCACCTGTGAGACGTCTAAAGGGAAGGTAAATTCAAGCTTTAACAACTGGATTATAATTAATAAAATGGATTAAAATGAATCTTAAAGTACAGTTGCCAGATCAATTCTCTGTCATAAAAGAGACCCATAGTTTTAAGCTCACAGTGTTATGTTCATGACGAGGGCTGATTTGGGTGATTGGAAAAAACATACATGGTTGGATAATTACAATTTGTAAAGTATTCATTAATATTATAATATAATAATACATTTTTTTGTTCTCTTTCGAAAATCTATTATATAAAGATCTCTGTTAAATCATCGCCCTGATTAAATATGCACACAGTAAAAAGCAAAATAAAATAAAATGTCAAAAATCTCATGTGCCCACAGACAGTAACTGTGAAGGACGTTGATGTTCATCCTCAGAACCCGCCAAAGTTCGATAAAATTGAGGACATGGCGATGTTCACCTTCCTGCACGAGCCCGCTGTGCTGTTTAACCTCAAAGAGCGTTACGCAGCCTGGATGATCTACGTGAGTCAAAACCTTCACTTCGAGATCTTAGACGCCCATAAAACTACTCAGTGTCTTATTATCTCTTTCTCCCTCTTCTAGACCTACTCTGGGCTCTTCTGTGTCACTGTAAACCCCTACAAGTGGCTGCCAGTGTACAACCAGGAAGTTGTCTTAGCTTACAGAGGCAAGAAGAGGAGTGAAGCTCCTCCTCACATCTTCTCCATCTCTGATAATGCCTACCAGTACATGCTGTCAGGTAAGTGTACTTGAAATGGCATCTTAGAGAAATGTACTTTCTGTTTATACTCTATATGACCTTGCTGACTGAACAATAATAAAGAACCAACATTTCGGTTAGCCATATTACAACAAAAAATGATTTCTATGTTGCAGACAGAGAAAACCAGTCCATTCTTATCACGTAAGTCTTTTTGTGTTTTAATTAGCTGCTGAGGATTTACTTGAAAATGTATTTACTTAAAGTAATTCTTAATGGTTTTCTAATAAATGAATGATGTTGACAGTGGAGAATCCGGTGCTGGAAAGACTGTGAACACCAAAAGAGTCATTCAATATTTTGCCAGTATTGCTGCTGGTGGAGTCAAGAAGGATGCCAAGGATGACAAAAAGGTTAGACTTTAAATTCACTTTTACACTATTTTGCCAAACTGCATTGTTTTGAAAGGAATTTGTTAATTTGTTATTTTTGCTTCTAGGGTACTCTAGAAGATCAAATCATCCAGTGTAACCCTGCTCTAGAGGCTTTCGGTAATGCCAAGACCATCAGAAATGACAACTCATCTCGCTTTGTGAGCGCTCACTGCTTTTCGTTGCAAATTATTTTAATTTTGTAGATTTCTTTACTGCATTTAAAGATAACATTCCTTTCAAACAGGGCAAGTTCATCCGAATTCACTTTGCTGCCAGTGGCAAGTTAGCATCTGCTGATATTGAGACTTGTAAGAATTATCTTTGATTACTTTTGGAAATGTCATTTATGACTCTTGACCTACTCGATGCTAGGGATGGACACGAGTACTCAAACACTCGAGTACTCTGACATGACAGCAATAATTGTAATGATCATGAGTGATGTGACTTTTGACTCAATTCGAAATCCAGTGACAACTACATGGCAACAAAACACAAACGTTTCAAACAGGGGACTTATTTTAAATTTTGAGATTGATTACATCGTAATTGCAACCAAGAGATATCTCATTGCAACCGATCTGATATATGGCGCTGCGACGCTAGCGTTTGTTCTACAGGTTTCCGATAATCAAAAGAGAGTATAATTAACCGTGCTTTGAACACCTGTCTCTGCAAATGTTTACTAAACAAGCTTTGTTATCATTTAATGCAAGAACTTTGGCTCATTAATTGGATATTTTTAATAAAAGTGAATGTTTATCATTTACTCTGTAAATCTCCCAGGGTGCCGACGTGTTTGCGTGACATCACACACCCGGATCTCGGCGAAATGGGAGTTCAAGATTTCCGCATGAGTTTCCAAGTAAGAAGTCTGACGTAAAGTGTCATTCCATTGCTATTTTCCAAGTAGAAAGGTGGAAATTCCGACTCTCCGAGTTAAAGGAAATGCATCATGAATCATCACAGCAACAAAAACACAGAGCACCAGTACTTAAGTTCTCGAGTAATTATTTTGAGTACTCAAGTAGACAAAATAACCAAAATGCCCATCCCTACTCGATGCATGTGTCAAAATAGTTTGGATAAAGTGTACTTGGTACTATTGACCAAATCTTAACTTGTGAATCCTCTAAACAGATCTTCTGGAGAAGTCTCGTGTGACTTTCCAGCTCAAGGCTGAGAGAGACTACCACATCTTCTACCAGATCCTGTCTCAGAAGAAACCAGAACTATTAGGTGAGTAGAACATGTTACAGCAAGACATGCCTATAACACGTCACAGAAAGATGTCTAAGTGTTTTGTGTCTTCTCTCACAGAGATGCTCTTGATCACAGCGAACCCTTATGATTATGCCTTCATCTCCCAAGGAGAGACGCAAGTGGCCTCTATTGATGATGCTGATGAGCTGATGGCTACTGATGTGTGTTATCCAATGCATCTGCAGTTCACATTAACATAAGTTTGATAGAACATTCTTAAGGTTTAGAACAAAAGTGACTTGTACTAAAAGTACAATATTAGTCATGTTAAGTATTATACATTTTCTCTAGGAAGCTTTTGATGTGTTGGGCTTCACCCAAGAGGAGAAGAACAGCATCTACAAGCTGATTGGTGCCATCATGCACTACGGCAACATGAAGTTTAAGCAGAAGCAAAGGGAGGAACAGGCAGAGGCTGATGGGACTGAAGGTCAATATTAGGAAACATTATGATATGCATGAAGTTATTGATTGATGGATGATAAATTAAGATCTAACCACCTTCTATTATTGACTACAGATGCTGATAAATCAGCTTACCTGATGGGCCTGAACTCTGCTGACCTCATCAAGGCTCTGTGCCACCCAAGGGTCAAAGTAGGAAATGAGTGGGTCACCAAGGGACAGAATGTCCAGCAGGTGGAAACTACTTCTTGACATAAACCAAAAAAGTTGTTTGTTCCTATGCAGTGACATTTGATCAACTTTTATTAAACTCATTCTCTCAAAAAGGTGCAATATGCCACTGGTGCTCTGTCAAAATCGGTGTATGAGAAGATGTTCCATTGGATGGTTGTGAGAATCAATCAATCCCTGGAAACCAAGCAGTCACGGCAGTATTTCATTGGAGTACTGGACATCGCTGGATTTGAAATCTTTGATGTAAGTATATGATTGTTAGCTTAACATCTAATCTACCCAGACCTTGACACTTGGCCTTGTTAGCAGATGAGCAATGTTAGTTAATTCACCCGAGAGTGGCATAATGTTTTGGCTCATCAGTGTATCTTTTCATTCACAAAGAAATATTAAAATAACAACAATCCTTAGGCAATTTATTTTATGACGTTTTAACATAGAACAGAAGTTTTTGTTTGCCAGTTTGCAGCATTTCTTTACAGAAATGCATATAAGATTCACATTAGCCTAGTGTTCTTCTCCAGAAGATGGCAACACAATAATGTTTTAATGCTATTCTGATGTGAGAAGGTTCTCACCGTGGGAATATAATGCAGGGTGATTTTGCCAGTGTGTGGGATACAACCCACTTTAGTTGCAGAACTTTGCAAGCTGTTGGGAAAGTTTAAACCCTTGTGGAAGCGAAGTGCTATTATCACTGGGAGTCATGCTGTAATATTTTCACTGGAAACTGTGTCAGACAATTTGTCATACATTGGGACCTTTAACGGTCAAAAACCCTGCTCGACAGTCTTGAAAACAAATTCCAGTGGGCCCGGTCCAGTATCCATAAATACTGCATTAGAATCTACATTGTTACCAAAATTAATTGATACCTAATGGCTTGTTATTTTTTTTCTATAGCCAATAGCCTCCATATCCTGGGAAAATGCTGAATTGCTACTTGCTATTGCTAGTCTGTGCCAGGTGGTATTAGAAGGATGGGACATTATCATTTTATAGAACATTTTTTTGGGCAAAAATTTGTCACCAATATTTTTAGTTCATTTTCCCAGAAAAGAAGACAATTTAATATTAAATGTGTACAGAAGATCTCCTAAAGTTTGTCAACATTTAGGACTGCACTAGCATAGAGATGACCTAACCACCACAAAATTCCAAATTTGAGTTAATTGTGTAACGACGCTGGAAACAGGCAGTGATGATGATGTAAAGATGAACCCAAGTGCAGTTTATTTTTCAACCATTAAATCCCAAAAACCCTGACTACAAACGTGAACTAAACAAAACATGAACTTGACATAAACATAACTTGATTAGACTTAAACAAAACTAAGTTACATTCACAATGCCTGACACCAGACAATGGCAAACATGAAGGCTTAAATACAAGGACATTGTATGACATCCTTGAGATGTGGCCTGGCAAGACATGGCGTGGAGCATGGGAACAGCTGTTTCTGCCGTGGCTGTGACGTGGCCTGGAGCTGACTCTGCCGTGGCTGTGACGTGGCCTGGAGCTGACTCTGCCGTGGCTGTGACGTGGCCTGGAGCTGACTCTGCCGTGGCTGTGACGTGGCCTGGAGCTGACTCTGAGGACCCGGGGCAGAAGGTGGCGCAAGCTCAGTGAAACGTGGAACTTGGGCTTGGCGGCCATGATGTGGAGCAAAGTCGTGGAAGGCGGAGCCATGGGAAGCTCATGACAGAGTCCTGGATGACTGGGGAAAGACCTCAGTGGTTGTGAACATGAGCAGAGTCTAGGGAGTGACCTCTGTGCTCGTGGGCATGGACAGAGACTCAGGAACAGCCTCTGTGGTCGTGAACATGGGCAGAGACTTGGAGACGAACTCTGTGGTCGTGAATATGGGCAGAGACTCGAAGACGACCTCTGTGGTCATGAACATAGGCAGAGACTTGGAAACAAAAGCCTTTCTCCTCTTCCTTCTCCGAAAGTCCGAAGTTGGCAGACTCTGGGATGGATGAGGCTTACAATGCTGGCTGTGGCAGGCATGGGTATTGGCTCCTTGGCTGTGGCAGACGTGGGCGTTGGCTCGATGGCTGTGGTAGGCGTGAGCACTGGCTCAGCATTCGCCTCCCCCACAGTGAACGTAGAACCCATAATCTGCAAGGCAAGGTCGATATACTGGACCAGATTGAGGGAACTGTGTCCACCAGGCATTAAAGATGAGATTGTCTCACTTAATCCAAAATGGTCTTTGACCGCATTAAAGTCCACCAGACTGGCCAGATCGCAGAAGTCCTCTACATAACTCTCCAGGGGACGACTCCCCTGACGTAGCCAAAGAAGCCGAACTGCTGGGTTCATTATGGGCAGTCAGGTGTTCTGTAGTGATGCTGGAAACAGGCAGAGATGATAATGTGAAGATGAACCCAAGTGCAGTTTATATTTCAAACATGGAATCTCAAAAACCCTGACTACAAACGTGAACTAAACAAAACATGACTAAAACTGGACTTGACAAACATAACATGACATGACTTTATTAGACTTAAACTTTATTTGACTTGACTCGACTAGAACAAAACATCAAAGTTACATTCACAATACCTGACACCAGACAATGGCAAACATGTGGGCTTAAATACAAGGACATGGTAGAACACATGAACAGGCGAAATACATGACAAGATCACATGAGGGAACAGTAAATCACATGACATGAACAGTAACTAAACTTGAAATTAAAAGACATGAAAAACATGAAACAACAGAATAAACATGACACAGGGTGTCATGAGAAGTTGGCGCTTGAACAGAGACCTACTTATCAGTATAAGATCATAACATGTCACACTTTCATTATTGGTATTACATATCTGTTCTAGTATAACACCTTTGAGCAGCTGTGCATCAACTTCACTAATGAGAAGTTGCAGCAGTTCTTCAACCACCACATGTTTGTGCTGGAACAAGAGGAATACAAGAAGGAGGGTATTGAGTGGACCTTCATTGACTTTGGCATGGACCTGCAGGCGTGTATTGATCTCATTGAAAAGGTGAGTTTTTAAAATGGAGAGATCTGAAGTATAGGACAAATATTGTTGAACTAATCTGAAACACCTCATTTGATTTTTCACTAGCCCATGGGTATCATGTCCATCCTTGAAGAGGAGTGCATGTTCCCCAAAGCCAGTGATGCCACATTTAAAGCTAAGCTTTATGACAACCACTTGGGTAAATCCAACAACTTCCAGAAGCCCAGGATTGTCAAAGGTAAATCAGAGGCCCATTTCTCCCTGGTTCATTACGCTGGCATTGTTGACTACAACATTTATAACTGGCTGGTGAAGAACAAGGACCCTCTCAATGAAACTGTTGTGGGCCTGTATCAGAAGTCCACCATGAAACTGCTGTCTATCCTGTTTGCAAACTATGCAAGTGCTGATTCAGGTAAGAATATTTTGAATTGATTTTTAGTTACCAAAACGTCATGGCTGTGTGATTAAGCTTCAGTCACTTCCCAGGAAATCTTTATCACCATTCTTTAACACCTGCTTCAGAATTGGTTTGCTAATTATTCTGGAACAGACTTGGGTGTATTGTGCTGGCAATGTCACAGTGGAATATAATCCTTGAAACATATCAAGATTTTATATATGGTTCATTTTATCTCATAAAGAAAACAAATCTTTCAACAGCGGAAAGTGGAGGTGGCAAAACTGGGAAGGAGAGGAAGAAAAAGGGCTCTTCTTTCCAGACTGTGTCTGCCCTTCACAGGGTAAAAGACAGATTAATACTGGACACCATAACATAGTTTTTTAATCTCTCTTTGACAACATGCCAACCTAATATACAGTACATGGGCAGTGTCCTAAATAAACAATATCCACAGGAGAATCTGAACAAGCTGATGACCAATTTGAGGTCAACTCACCCTCACTTTGTGCGCTGCATCATCCCCAATGAGACCAAGACTCCTGGGGCGATGGAGAATCCTCTGGTCATGCACCAGCTGCGCTGTAACGGTGTGCTGGAGGGCATCAGAATCTGCAGAAAGGGCTTCCCCAACAGGATTCTGTATGGAGATTTCAAGCAGAGGTGCATCCACTTACTTTGAAAGCTTGATAAAAAAATGTATACTTAGTTGTAACACTATGACCATTTTTCCAATGAGATGTCTGACACAGCCATAATGATAAGAATATGAAATATCTGAGTTACACCAACGTGTTACATTGTGTTCTCAAATCAACGTCTGATTTGAGAACACAATTACAAATTATGCAACTAATGTTAAATGTTTCATGTATTCTTTTGTTTTGTGATTATAATAATCACCTTATAATAGTTATTGGAAATAGTTTTTATGTTTTTTATCTACTAAATTACAGAAATTACAGGCAATTTAAACTAAATGGCTTGTTTAAACAAACACGTTAAAATTGGCACTGCATAAACTGCAATTACTATCCTCTTTCTGATATATATAAAAAAATGCAACAATAGATATCGTATACTGAATCCTGCTGCAATCCCAGATGGTCAGTTTATTGACAGCAGGAAAGGAGCTGAGAAGTTACTGGGGTCTTTGGAAATTGACCACAACCAGTACAAGTTTGGGCATACTAAGGTACCCTTATAAAAGCTAACATTTAGGTTTATTATTTCAAGGGTCTGTATTTATTTTAACATCACAGAAATAAAAGACAAAAGTAAATAAGAAAGAAAAAAGAATGATTAATAATGAAACAATATGACAACCATGCATGCAATGATAGTCACTTTCACAGTGTTACACTAACAAATTATGTCCCTTTTATTCCCCAAGGTGTTCTTTAAGGCTGGTCTGTTGGGTACTCTTGAAGAGATGCGAGATGACCGTCTCGCTCTCATAATCACAAATATTCAGGCTCGAGCTCGTGGCCTTCTTTCAAGAAATGAATTCCAAAAGATTGTTGAGCGCAGGTGAAGGTTTTGAAAGACCAGAGTAATGCTGGTACAGATCTGGTACATTTCATATTTGAATACTTTTTTAATCATATTGCAGAGATGCATTGCTGGTGATCCAATGGAATGTACGTGCCTTCATGAGTGTCAAGAATTGGCCCTGGATGAAGCTCTACTTCAAGATCAAACCACTGCTAAGATCCGCTGAAGCAGAGAAAGAGATGGCAAACATGAAGGAAGAATTCCTCAAGTTAAAGGAAGCTTATGCCAAATCTGAAGCACGCAGAAAGGAGCTTGAAGGAAAGATGGTTTCTCTTCTCCAAGAGAAGAATGACCTGCAACTCCAAGTCCAAGCTGTGAGTTCATGAGATTTTGATTAGTAGATTGTATTGATATTATGAGTGAAAATAATGTATATGACAACAGAGAAAAGTACACCATCTGTAAATAAAACAGGAGCAAGATAATCTTTGCGATGCTGAGGAGAGATGTGAGGGTCTGATCAAGAACAAGATCCAGCTTGAGGCCAAAGCCAAAGAGCTGACCGAGCGACTGGAGGATGAAGAGGAAATGAATGCCGAGTTGACGGCAAAGAAACGAAAGCTGGAGGATGAATGTTCTGAGCTCAAGAAGGACATTGATGATCTCGAGCTCACTCTGGCCAAAGTGGAGAAAGAGAAACATGCCACGGAGAATAAGGTTTGTTTTCAACAATGATGACGCTAGAGACTTAAGAATGGTGTTTTATTACGAGTCCCTGATACAAAGACACAATTCTACAGGTTAAAAACTTGATAGAGGAGATGGCAGCTTTGGATGAAATTATTGCCAAGCTGACTAAGGAGAAGAAAGCTCTACAGGAGGCTCATCAGCAAACGCTGGATGATCTCCAGAGTGAGGAAGACAAAGTCAACACACTCACAAAAGCCAAAGCCAAGCTGGAGCAACAAGTGGATGATGTAAATAGTTTGATGACCTTTTCTTTTAAACAAAGAAGCTAAGCCATTTGCCATTAAAAAAAAAATAAAAATATTGAGGAGTACTCTATATTTTTTATTCCAGCTTGAGGGTTCCCTGGAACAGGAAAAGAAGCTTCGGATGGATCTAGAGAGGATAAAGAGAAAGCTCGAGGGAGACTTAAAGTTGACCCAAGAGAGTGTGATGGACCTAGAAAATTACAAACAACAGCTGGAAGAGAGGCTTAAAAAGTGAGTTTTCCAGAGGGTGAAATAATTATTTGAGAATACAACTTGGTTTATATGAATTATTTCTTTCAACACAGGAAAGATTTTGAGATCAGCCAGCTCAATAGCAAGATTGAAGATGAGCAGATCATGGCAGCCCAGCTCCAGAAGAAACTGAAGGAACTGCAGGTAAACTTTAGTCTTCTTAAGAAAAAGGCTAGTTGGGAATTTAGGAATGCTATATTTAATTTGTGTTTTCTTCACATTACCAGGCTAGGATTGAAGAGCTTGAGGAAGAGCTAGAGGCTGAGAGAGCTGCTCGTGCCAAAGTTGAAAAGCAGAGGGCAGATCTGTCCAGAGAACTGGAGGAGATCAGTGAGAGGTTGGAGGAGGCTGGTGGTGCCACTTCTGCCCAGATTGAGATGAACAAGAAACGCGAAGCCGAGTTCCAGAAACTGCGCAGAGACCTTGAAGAGGCCACTCTGCAACATGAGGCCACTGCTGTTACACTGAGGAAGAAACATGCAGACAGTGTGGCTGACCTGGGAGAGCAGATTGACAACCTTCAGAGAGTGAAGCAGAAGCTTGAGAAAGAGAAAAGTGAACTGAGACTGGAACTGGATGATGTTGTCTCAAATATGGAACAGCTTGCCAAAGGCAAGGTAGGAAATTCTCATTTTCAATTAAACTTTTTTAATTGCTTGTCTTCAATTCAGGTGTTTGTTGAACTATGCTTTAACTTGTTTTTCATCAGCAGTTTTTTGTGATTCAAATCTGTCCAGGCAAACCTTGAGAAACTGTGCAGGACCCTTGAAGACCAGATGTCTGAATATAGATCAAAATTTGAGGAGGGACAACGTAGCATCAATGACTTTACCATGAAAAAAGCTAGGCTGCAAACCGAGAACGGTATGCACTTTGATAAGGTATTAAATGGTCCTATGTTATTCCACTGCTTTTTGTAATGTATTGGTTATACTTCCATCTAGGTGAGCAGGCTAGACAGCTTGAAGAGAAGGATTGCTTAGTCTCTCAACTAACCAGGAGTAAACAGTCTTATATCCAGCAGATTGAAGACCTCAAAAGGCAACTTGAAGAGGAAGTCAAGGTATTTCTACTATCACTTCTCATTCACTTTTATTCAGGCTGCATAATCGTTTATGAAGCAATGCTATAATACATGGAGAGTGCCCTCAAAGCAACCATGGGTCAAGCCATAGTGGAAGCATGATAGTGAAAGCACAAAGATTACTCCTGAGGTATTGAAACATACCAGCTCAGATAGTGGTCTATCCCTGCCAAAATTAAACCTTAGTTTAATCAAAAGTCCAGCAACAACAACCAGAAGTTGGGCTAAAAAACACAAGGTTAAAGTAACACTGTTTAGCAATCATTCATCTAAACCTCTGTGCCACCTTTTCACCCAAAAAGCCCACCTAGCAGTGGTAGGTTTCGAACCCACAACCCCCAAGACCATAAAAGCCTGATGTCAGTGCCTTGGGTCATTTGGTAACCCTACCTCTCCCTTGCAGAGGTATAACAGAAAACCTTAATTTTAAATATCTTCTAGGCTAAGAATGCCCTGGCCCATGCAGTTCAGTCTGCTCGACATGATTCTGATCTGCTGAGGGAGCAGTATGAGGAGGAGCAGGAGGCCAAAGCTGAGCTGCAGCGTAGTCTCTCCAAGGCGAACTCTGAGGTGGCTCAGTGGAGAACCAAGTATGAAACTGATGCCATCCAGAGGACTGAAGAGCTAGAGGAAGCTAAGTATGTGAAAGGAAATATTTAGTTTTTAACAGATAGACTTACTAAGTTGTTTTTGAAACCAATCCTCTTTATTCATGAAGGAAGAAACTTGCACAGCGTTTGCAAGATGCAGAAGAAGCTGTGGAAGCGGTCAATGCTAAATGTTCCTCTCTGGAGAAGACCAAGCACAGACTGCAGAATGAGATTGAAGATCTCATGGTTGATGTGGAGAGATCCAATGCTGCTGCTGCTGCTCTGGACAAGAAGCAAAGAAACTTTGACAAGGTGGAAAAGACATGCTTGTAAATAAACAGCTTTTTATTGTTGTACCTTAAGATCCAATTGCAGTTGGTCAAAATCTCTGATGCTTATATTACAGGTCCTAGCTGAATGGAAGCAGAAATATGAGGAGTCTCAGTGTGAGTTGGAAAGTTCCCAGAAGGAAGCCAGATCTCTGAGCACTGAACTCTTTAAACTGAAGAACTCTTATGAGGAATCTCTGGATCATTTGGAGACCATGAAGAGAGAAAACAAGAATCTCCAAGGTATCATTGATTTATTAGTTAAATGACCATTCTATGGCATTAGTGGGATATTTGTCTTAGTTTTTTATGTATTAACCATTTCCGTCTTGCTGATTAAAACAGAGGAGATTTCTGATCTCACTGAGCAAATTGGTGAAAGTGGGAAGAACATTCACGAACTGGAGAAAATACGTAAGCAGTTGGAGCAGGAAAAGTCTGAAATTCAAGCTGCTCTGGAAGAGGCGGAGGTATTTTGTGTTATCTAATGTTATCGAAGGTAGAGGTCAACCAATATATTGTTTTTGCCAATTAATCGGCAGTGATAGGTTTTTACAATTATATTTTGTTTTCCTTATCACTTAGTGTGAGCAGGTGAGAGCACATACATTTCAAAATAAAAGTACCCAGTGTCTCACGTTATGCACCAAATCTCCAATCTTTTTCTGGTTATTATTGTGATTTTGGTTGCACAATAAATTGATCTTGGGTTTCAGTCTCTCATAGTCTCTATATCTGTGCCCGTAACAATAAGGAAACATACATTTCATTTTAACACAATCAATATATGGATAATAAAAACTTCCATCAGCTTTATCCACCACCTTAGTTATCTTTATCAGCAAAGTCCTATATCCATCAGCCTCTAATGTGAAGTACTTTGTGTTTATCTAGTAGAACTGAAAAGTAATACACTAGTAATAGTACTTTTTAATAGATAAGCTATTTGATTTGTCAGGGCTCTCTCGAGCATGAAGAAGGAAAGATCCTCAGAGCTCAACTGGAGTTCAACCAGATCAAAGCTGACATTGAACGTAAGCTGGCTGAGAAAGATGAGGAGATGGAGCAGGCCAAGAGGAACCAGCAGAGAACGATCGATACCCTTCAGAGCTCACTTGAGTCAGAGACTCGCAGCAGGAATGAAGCCCTCAGACTGAAAAAGAAGATGGAGGGAGACCTCAATGAGATGGAGATTCAGCTCAGCCAGGCAAACCGGCAGGCATCAGAAGCCCAGAAACAACTCAAGAGTCTTCAAGGACATCTCAAAGTATGCTAGATTATATATTTTAATATAAATTACTGCTACTTAATTGAAAATCACACAAGATTCTGTGAACTTTTCATGCGTAAATCTTGCACTTCACAGGATGCCCAACTGCAGCTGGATGATGCTCTTCATGGTAATGCTGATCTCAAAGAGAACATTGCCATTGTGGAGAGACGCAACAATCTGCTGCAGGCTGAACTGGATGAGTTGAGATCTCTGGTGGAACAGACTGAGAGAGGAAGGAAACTGGCTGAGCAGGAACTGCTGGACGTCAGTGAGAGGGTTCAGCTGCTGCACTCTCAGGTAGGCCACATCTAGTCAAAGGCAAAGAAGGCCTTTAAACTCTGTCTTAGTTAATAATGTCATTTTAAGACTATATAAATGTGATTATTCTCAATGTTCAGAACACCAGCCTGCTGAATCAGAAGAAGAAGCTGGAGGGAGATAATTCTCAGCTTCAGACTGAGGTTGAGGAGGCTGTGCAGGAGTGCAGAAATGCTGAGGAAAAAGCCAAGAAGGCCATCACTGATGCTGCCATGATGGCAGAGGAGCTGAAGAAGGAGCAGGACACCAGTGCTCATCTGGAGCGCATGAAGAAGAACATGGAGCAGACCATCAAGGAACTGCAGCATCGTCTGGATGAAGCTGAGCAGATCGCCTTGAAGGGAGGCAAGAAGCAGGTCCAGAAACTGGAAGCCAGGGTCAGTTTATGAAACTCATACCACTGCATTCCTGTTGTGAAGATCACTTTCATGACTATTTAGATTGGGAGATTATTTGGATTCTAAAACATTGGTAAAAAATTTTTTTTTTCGGTTTTCCTAGGTGAGAGAGCTGGAAAATGAGGTGGAGGTAGAACAGCGAAAGGCGAGTGAGTCTGTGAAAGGAATCCGTAAATATGAGAGACGTATCAAGGAGCTCACCTACCAGGTTATTTGGGCTTTTAATATGGTTTTGACATATTTGTTCAGGTTGTTTAAAGTTAAATTAATCAAAAGTCTATTTTCAGACTGAGGAGGATCGTAAGAATCTGGCCCGTCTGCAGGATCTGGTGGACAAACTTCAGCTGAAGGTCAAGTCCTACAAGAGAACAGCTGAGGAGGCGGTCAGTACACTGTGGATGCATCCAAGTACTGCATGTATATTAACTTCTATATTGTTTTTGCCAACAACTGTTCTTCTTTTTTTCCAGGAGGAACAGGCAAATGGTAATCTGGCCAAGTTCCGTAAACTGCAGCATGAGATGGATGAAGCAGAAGAAAGAGCTGATATTGCTGAATCTCAAGTCAACAAACTGAGAGCCAAGAGCCGTGATACTGGATCTAAGGTATATCATCTCAGTGACTATATTTTATATACTTGATATCTAAGAAGGCTCATCGGAACAATGGCAAGTTTTACCTTGTGAATGATTAAATGCTAATGGTAACAAGTTTAGAGACTGTAAATATTAGGGCTGTCAATTTAACATGTAAATTGTTTTTATAATATACAGGTCAATTATTTGTATAATTATATAATCATTTTATATTAAATTATTGTTATTTAAGGAGATTTCTCAGCAAATATTTATGTGATTAAATTAATCGGCGTATCATGCATTAAATTCAATTAAACATTTTTATAAATTGACAGCCCTAATAAATATATATGTGTTTCACCTTTCAGACATGACAGATGAACTATAAGTAAATCCAAAGAGAATTATCTGACACATGCTGTCCTTTTATCTGTTCCATTTAGTGTAGCTCTTACGTAACATCGATGCATTGCAAAAACCAAACCCTATAACAATAACAAATCTTTGCCTTGTCTCTTCCTCCTACAGAAAGGGCACAATGAAGAGTGAAGCTCTCATTTGAGTCTTTCTGAAAGACTTCCTTGTGTGAATTATTTTTTGTAATTTTTATTTATTGTTTTTCTCCACAATTTTGGAATGCCCAATTCCCACTACTTGGTAGGTCCTCGTGGTGGCGTGGTTACTCGCCTCAATCCGGGTGGCGTTGGACAAGTCTCAGTTTCTTCCACTTCTGAGACCGCCAATCCGTGCATCTGATCACGTGAATCGTTGTGCATGACACCGTGGATACTCACAGCATGTGGAGACTCATGCTACTCTCCACGATCCACACACAAATTACCACACACCCCATTGAGAGCGAGAACCACTAATCACCACAAGGAAGTTACCCCATGTGACTCTACCCTCCCTAGCAACCGGGCCAATTTGGTTGCTTAGGAGACCTGGCTGGAGTCCCTCAGCACGCCCTGGATTCAAACTCGTGACTCCAGGGGTAGTAGTCAGCGTCAATACTCGCTGAGATACCCAGACCCCCCTCTCGTGTGACTTCTTGACATCATTACCTGTAGTTCTGTAGAATAAAGTGTGCAAATGAAACTTTTCCTGTGGTCTTTGTCATATTTTGATATGTTTCACTATTTTATAGAGTGGGAGTAAACTCCATAGACTCATTCAGTGATCACTATGTGCATCTATATTTACCTAAACTAAACTTATAAGAAAAGTTGAAAAGCATGAATTTGTTGAATACATTTATTTTATGAAATTAAAAAGTAATCTTTACTGATTTGCATGACACAAGATAACTGACAGAAAATAGGACCACAACAACTGTGCTCCGACAACGTTGACTGATGTTGGACAAAAGAGGCGTTCACACAAAGAGTGATTTGCTGTTGACGATAAGAGGTGACATGGGTGACAGAGATTGTGGCAAGGCTACAAGTTTGGTTGAGTTCAACTTTATGCAGATGCACAGTGACATGATGTGGCAACTGTGAATGTTAAGCTTCTGAGACCCGAGTGTGACTGCTGTGTGCATTTTCCATTTCCTTTATGATTTGTAACTAGTAGCACCTAATAAATAAGCAACAACAACAACAACAACAACAACAACAACAACATCAACAACAACAACAAAAAAAACGTTCTAGATAGACTAGCTCACATAGTTTTCCTAAAAATGTATGTCCACATATGTGGACAGCAAGACTATGTTGTGACATTTTCAATAATACCAAGCTATAGAAAGTCTAATTTTTTTCATTAAATAATATATTATGTGTCCAGGAGTGTTGCTTATTCATGTTTTTGAGACGTTACAGACATTACATCATAAATTAGCATTATTCAGATTCAAAGTAATGGCCAGCATCATCCAGTCACTGCCAACCATGTTAAAATAAAATGATCCATTATAAATGGTGAATATATCTACTGATGATCATTGTCCCATGTGTGTCAAACATGTTGAGTGATCCAAACACCATCTGCAGCCTGAAACTGAACTTTTGATCAGATTTTAGATAGAGAGATATAGGATGCTCCCTTGCTCCCTATTTAGTGAATGACTTAACCTCCAGTGTGCTGTCTGTCTGCACTGATCTCAGAACAGTTATAGGAGAGCTATAGGATGCTCCTTGCTCCCTATTTAGTGCATGATTTAACCTCCAGTGTGCTGTCTGTCTACACTGGTCTCAGAACAGTTATAGAGAGATATAGGATGATCCCTTGCTCCCTATTTAGTGAATGACTTAACCTCCAGTGTGCTGTCTGTCTGCACTGATCTCAGAACAGTTATAGGAGAGCTATAGGATGCTCCCTTGCTCCCTATTTAGTGAATGACTTAACCTCCAGTGTGCTGTCTGTCAGCACTGGTCTCAGAACAGTTATAGAGAGCTATAGGATGATCCCTTGCTCCCTATTTAGTGCATGACTTAACCTCCAGTGTGCTGTCTGTCAGCACTGGTCTCAGAACAGTTATAGAGAGCTATAGGATGATCCCTTGCTCCCTATTTAGTGCATGACTTAACCTCCAGTGTGCTGTCTGTCTGCACTGGTCTCAGAACAGTTATAGGAGAGTTATAGGATGCTCCCTTGCTCCCTATTTAGTGAACGACTTAACCTCCAGTGTGCTGTCTGTCTGCACTGGTCTCAGAACAGTTTAAAATGCTCCTTATTTTCATCCTAACTCCATATAAAGCCTCTGAAAGACACATTTATCAGCTTTTGCATGAACACATACTCAATAAGAAAATGCAGTGAATATAGTTAATGAATAGAACCGTAGTATCCAGTGATAAAATGAAATATAACAAAATGTATATTAAAATGAAGTGAAATGACCCACAGATGTGTTCATGTTGTAATTCATTCAAAATAACTAAAGTCCCAATTTCCACATATGTGGACATAGTGTTTATCAGTGCACTGAATTAAAGTCAGTGGAGGAATTAAGTGCATTTAACAAAACAACAACATAAGTTTATGAAATGGAACAAATAACTTATTCACTTGATGCATGATGGAACGCATGCATGTGTGCACAGCCACACAATTACACACTCGGTATGTTACCTCGCAAGAAGATAAATTAAATATGATTTTCCTTCGATATTTATTTCCTTACTTTTTTTTCTTTTTAATGTCCCGCACCTCTGTTCAGTGTTGTACTGTATTTGTACTTCTGGTGGTATTTAAAAATGATTGGTATGTCATTTCTGTACAATGTTCAAAAGCTGTTGCTGACAGAAAAAAAATAGTTTAAAAAACAAATAAACCATAATGGGTTTTAAAGACATGTAAGTGTTTTAATAGGTAGAACTACATGATTCATGATTAGAGAAGTTACTTCAGCTTTGATGCAACCATAATATACAACAAGACAATATATATACATCACGCGAATGCATTGCATTTGTTATAGCAACTTCTATATTACCATCATGACCATAATATTGATTTAGTTTGACAGAATATGGTATAAAACTGCCATATTATCTTGTAGATAGAAAAAAAACCTACATACCATATATTTTTTCAAGTGTGAAATGTACTCTCATGTAAGGTCATGTTTCTTTGGAAGATCAAAGCTGTTGTGTCTTCCTCTGTGAGCATCCGGGAACGTTCTGTAATAGGAAAAGTGCATCTTTGTCAGACAGTTGAGTCCAAAGTGTGTCCTTCAAACATCCAAAATCCAAAGTGTGGCCTTCAAACACCCTCTGCTCTAAAAAAAAGAGGTTAGTTAAAGATAAGTTAAAGCTTAAACCATCCAAATACTCAAGTAAAAAAAGCTCATATCAGTTTAAAAAAGTTAATACAATTGAATTTGTTTTACAGCCGCAGTCTCACCTGTTGACAATGATACATGCTGAGTCCTCCTTTCCTTTTGACCACTTATGACTTTACTCCTGCAAAATAAATAAATAAATTCAACAATACATAAGTAAAAAAACAATGAAGAATAAGTAAAACTTTGATGAAGACCCACTGCTTGGCAGGTTGAGCACTGAACGCCTGATGGGAAAAATGGTGAAGAGCAGGTGGAGTCTAACAGCTGATATTGGGGAGGAGCTTCTCAAAGGTTCACAGAGGAACCAACAATCATGCAACCTTAAACCACAGCACAATTTGCTTGAGATATATCAAGATATATTACCATAAGAAATATCACAGCAATCTTAAACTTGACCTTTCTACTATTTGGCTAAAAATGGCCTTAGCAGTTAGTTGACTCTTTTAAACACCCAATAACAGGTGCGTAATTTGAAAAACTGAGGAACAACAGGATTGCTTATCATTAGCATAATGATCATTGAATTTTCCTTAAGCAAACAGAACAGAAATGTTCACCGAATAGACCTTTCCACTTATAATACACAATGCAATAATGTGTGTCCGTTAATAATACATGTTTGTCTTGTGACCAGACCTTCATCGCTTTTCCTCAATTGGCCATGTAACTTAAGCAGCATGTATATGGATTGGAAAGGCGACAACATCAATGTTTATTTATGCGCTTGGAGACCTTTACAGATGAGACATCTGCTTCGTGTGAGGTCTCAGTGTCCTCATCAGTTGCTCTCATTTCGTCAGGGGCATAGGAGGAATTTCACAGGTTTATGTTTGTATTCAAGGACAATGGGAAGGAAACAATGTGGAACAAACAAGACAGTGGTAAGAGTATCGCGTTTGGCCATCTGTGAGTGACTGTAGGCAACCCAAAAGCATCATTACAGGTGCTGCATATTCACAGAATGTTCTACAGTGTTTGTCAACATTTCTTTTAAGGGTTGATGATACAATTTTCAAAAGCTTTCCTTGCCTTAACTTGACACACCAAGTGTTCAAAAGTGAATTTGTGCAACTAGACGCCTCCGAAGGTCTAAAAACAATGCACCTATGTTCTTGGGAGGTGTGCTCAAGTTACCTATGTTCTAGATAACCCATGTTCTCTAGATATACAGGACGGAGCAACTTCCAAGGATGACAATCTGGGTGTAACCTGATTGAAAAGTGACTATGCAAATAAACATCTAAAGGTTCAATCAACACCATGTACCTCTGTTCTTGGTTTCCTAGTTGTATGAAATGTTCTAGATGCCAAACAGTACACTTTGCAATTCTTGAAAAACAAAAAAGTACTGTCTCCAGTACTGGCCAAAAATATTAACACAATATAATTTTTCAGATCGTTTGATATTAATCACAATATACATTCACATATGCACATTGCACTTTAAAAAAATATAAAAATCCTAAACAGTCAAAATAGTCATTGGGGCCCAGAGACAGCCAAAGCAGTGTTGACTGAGGGAGCTTCTACCAAAATATTCAAAAGTTTTATAGATTTTATCAAGCAAAGTGAAGTTAAAAGACCATCTGTAATTTTTACATTCAAATTATTTTTATATTTTGTTACATGGGGGCATAGAAGCCCTTTTCACTGAGGAATGATACTGTATGGGGGCTCATAGGTAGGCATATGCTCTGAGGGAAAAGTCTGAAAATGTAAAAAACTGAATGGACCATTTTTATATTGTCATTAAAGTGAAAAGGTCTAGGTTACAATCTAGTAATTTTATTTTCTTTCCTTGTCATCCATGCCAGAAGTGATGACATCCGATTCATTTCACAAAATTAGAACCAAAATCTATTTGTTTATTATTAAAGGTTGTAACATGCTGATTAATAATGTTCAATTCAGAAGGAAACATTTTTATGTCTAAAGATGCTATGGAACCGTTAACTTATATGGCGCCTCATGTCTACTCACATGCGGGGAAAAGAGGCAATGCCGGAGCAGGACAGGGCATAAATGAAGCATGTTTGGTGCTAGCTGTAGATTACTAAATTACTCAAAAGTTTATCGTGGATTTTCAACACAATAAATATCAAAATCATTTTATCGCCCAGCCCTAGTCCCCAGCACTGGAAAATTGGAACCTATTGCTAAAACAACGTGATTAATAAAAAAGTAACTTTACTTTGAGGAGAGCTTGTATGTCCATTGATTACAGCAATAATTTTCTTGGCAGTGACAGCTGGAGAAAGAGATAAATGGATGTTGGTCACAGAGATCACGCAAGCTGTTCTTCTCAATCATTGAGAAGCAGCCATTAAGAATTTCACAGGTTATCTTTGTCCTCAAGTGTGAAGGCAAAGAAACAATGCTGTGTCAACAATGAAGGCCAGAGTGAAGCATTCGCACCAGCTGGAATCTGACCTTGAGCCTTATAGATTCAGCGGGGCCTAATGAAGTGGATAAAAAACATCTATCAGACAAAGTGAAATGACACTTAGCTTGTCCTTGAGCAAGTTACACAGATCAGTTGCTTCAAACAATCAGATGCCTTCCCTTTTGAGTCAACAGTTACTAATTATTCATACAATGTAGCAGACATTTGTGATCCACAAAGTTTCCCAGGATCAATAAAGGGTTAAGTGCCTTGTTGCACCATGAATATGGTGTGACTGTTTCAGTAACTTTACGGTTATTTGAAAAGACCCCAAAACTTGGTGCCAGTCGCCAAAGCTCCAAATACTTTCTCAATACTCAATGTACAATAATCCATGCCATTATGGTTTAAACATCATTTTCTGTTTTGTCTATAACTAAAACATGATAAATATTTTTTTTTTGATTGTGTATTAAAACATATGGTAAATGGTCTGCACTTATAACCTTTTTTTTTTAACCTTGGCGGTTTTCAAAGGCTTTGCACTGTAACTCATTCACACACACACACACACGCACACACACACACACACACACGCACACACACACACACACCATATAATACGACTGCACAGTTTGTCCTCACTGGCATGAATTGCACCCTATATAAAATAAACACACCCCTGCCTCCAGCAGTCACCCAGCCCATCTGTATCCTCACCAAACTCTAATATGCTTCATAAAATTCCTTCTCCATATTTAGAGGAGCTCTTGCATTATAAAAGAGGTGGAGAGTAAATGACCTCAGACAGGTTTTCTTCTGTATCATCAAACGGTAAGCCATCAAGAATGCCTCAGACTTTCTGAATTCTTGACTTTGTTAACAATTATGAAATTAAGAAATGTCTTTTTTGTATATTATCTCCCAGACATAGAGTGGTACAGTATTTCAATATGGTGTTTGTTGTACTGTAGGTCTATAATGACTGAAATGTAACTGATAGGTGACACATGTTTGATGTTAAACACAAGTAACGCTGCTTTATCTTGTTTGTGTTTGATCCTAGGATGATAAAGCATCAGTGTCTGCAGAGGTGATCTACAAAGGTACTGTAAGTGATCCTGACCACACTCAACACAACATCAATGACATATCTTTTCTACAATGGAGTAATACATAATATACATACAAATATACAGTAAATTAGTAGAATATATACATGTTCATATTACTATATAAGAAACAAATAAACATCTTAATGTCATTGCACTGCATTTCAAACGATTTGTGAAACATATTTTACTTTAAACATAAATACCAACTGCTCACAGTTTTGTTATCTAATGCAATGACATTCAGACATTTGCAAGCGTGGCTTAACCGTGCATATACATTTTGGGGCTCTTGTGTATACATATGTGTGTATAGTTAAGCACCACTTTATTATTCACAGGGTGAAAGATGGGGGATTTTCAGATGGAGGAGTTTGCACCTGCCGCTCCGTACCTCAGGAAATCAGATAAGGAGCATCTAGAGGCCCAATCTTGTTCACCTTCCTGCACGAGCCCGCTGTGCTGTTTAACCTCAAAGAGCGTTACACAGCCTGGATGATCTATGTGAGTGAAAACCTTCACTTCGAGATCTTAGACGCCCATAAAACTACCCAGTGTCTTATTATCTCTTTCTCTCTCTTCTAGACCTACTCTGGGCTCTTCTGTGTCACTGTAAACCCCTACAAGCTTACAGAGGCAAGAAGAGGACTGAAGCTCCTCCTCACATCTTCTCCATCTCTGACAATGAACACCAGTACATGCTGTCAGGTGGGTCGACACTTCTTAACTTGGTTAGAACGGTGCTTTCCTATAAAATATTTTATATGAAATCATGCCTTTTCAACAGCATAGTCTATTAATTAAGTCTGATAGGTGGAAATGAATGAATGGTATGTAACTTTGTGTATGATTTAACACAGGGTTTTCAAACTTTTTGATGCAAAGGACTAATGTTAACAACAAACTGCTTCTTTCCACTTCAAGGTCTGCACAGATCCAACATTGTAACACGTATGCTTGAATTTCTTACTGCACCTGTTTGCATTAAGTTAACACATAACCGTTCTGACATTAAAAACCCACAGTACGGGCGAAGCTCATTTCAGCAGTTCATGCACGCAGCCGCATTACTTACTTAATCAAGAGCACTCGCGGTACATGCTGTAATGCATCCTTTCACAAGTTCATCAGTCAGAAATGAGTGGGTCACCAAGGGACAGAATGTCCAACAGCTGGAAACTACTTCTTGATATCAAAAACACACTCTTGGGCCTAGGTAGCTCAGTGGTAAAGACGCTGGCTACCAACCCTGGAGTCGTGAGTTCGAATCCCAGGGTGTGTCTCTGTGGTAACACGCTCAACAGGCCACACGATAAGATGCGTGGATTGACGGTCTCAGGCGCGGAGACAACTGAGATTCGTCCTCCACCACGGAGGCGAGTCACTACACCACCACGAGGACTTACAGCAAAAAATTGGGAATTGGACATTCCAAATTGGGGAGAAAATAATAAAAAAATCACTCTTAACAAAATTACCATTATAATACACTTTCTGTAACATGTATTATCTTTGTTGGACTGGTGTACTATGCCACTGGTGCTCTTTCCAAATCGGTGTATGAGAGGATGTTCCTTTGGATGGTTGTAAGAATCAACCAATCATTGGACACCAAGCAGCCACACCAGTACGTTATTGGAGTACTGGACATTGCTGGATTTGAGATGTAGGTATGAGTTTTACTTTTTTTCCCCCAGGTCACAAAGCTGTATATTATTCTCAATGTAACAGAAGAAAATAAAAATAAATAAATAAAATAAAAATGACAGAGCATATTGACCTTTTTTTTCTAGACTGTAGTTTTGTCATTAATCATCATAATTTAAATAAATATTCTGGTTAAGTTAAACTCATTCCACAGCATATGTGGCATAATTTTGATCACCACAAAAATGATATCAAAAATCTAGGTTACAGTGAGGCACTTACAGTACAATGGAAACGAATGGGGCCAATCCATTAATGTTATAATACTCACTGTTTCAAGAGTATTGCCACAAGACTTAAACATGATATTAATGTGATAAAATTGCTTTCTAACCTTATATGTGTAAAGTTATATCCAATTGTACAACTTCGTTGCCTTGATAACAAAATGCTGTAAATCATGTTACCCTCCCCCCCTTCCAAAATAATGCTTTAAACAACTTTACATCTCAAATATTAGACAAGTTTTAACAAAAGAATGAATGTAATGTAAAAAAAAAAAATTATAAGCTTCACAATTTTGATTTTAAACCCTCAAATAATTGGCCTCATTCACTTCCATTGGAAGTGTCTCACTGTAGATTTTTTATTTATATATATATATAGAAAAGGAGGGATGAGTAGAAATACATTTTTGAGGTAAATGTATTACCTCAAATACTGCCATAATTTCTGTCAATTGAGCTTCAATTGTATTGAACCAGAATAATCCTTTAAATCCTTAAAAATACAGATGATTCAGATGTTCATTTCTACCTGGCTCACTATGCTGGCACTGTTGACTACAACATTAAGTTGACTACAACTGCTGTCTAACCTGTTTGCTGGCTATGCTGCTGCCGATTCAGGTGTGCTGCAGCAACCCAATTGCTTAGGGGAAAAAATAGCTTTTTAAAGGTTAATTTATACATATGACACATGAGCATGATTTATATTTCTTCCAATCGCTGCATAGGGTGGAGGACGTGGCAAAGGTGGAAAGGAGAACAAGAAAAAGGGCTTTTCTTTTCAGGTGGTGTCTGCCCTTAACAGGGTAACATACAGAGCATTTAATATTGGAATACAACATTCTAGTAGTTTCTATGTCTACTGACAGCCTAAAATATATTACAATCCTCAGGAGAATCTGAACAAGCTGATGACCAATTTGTGGTCACTTTGTGCACTGCATCATCCCCAATGAGACCAAGACTCCTGGGGCGATGGAGAATCCTCTGGTCATGCACCAGCTGCGCTGTAACGGTGTGCTGGATTCTGTATGGCGATTTCAAGCAGAGGCATACTTAACTATGACTTAAGATTTATTTAAGCATCAAAGACTTAAATGCTAAAATGAGCATAAACATCCATTCAAAAGGATAATGATTTACCGTACATTGAAGGTGAATCTCAAAAATGATTATTAATCTCTTGATTGTGAAAGAGACCACATCATGAACCATTTTGCTATCCTTGGGGGACAGTTTATTGACAGCAGGAAAGGAGCAGAAAAACTACTGGGATCTCTGGACATTGACCACAACCACTTTTTTACATTTTCATTCCATGTATTGTCTAACATTAGATTATCTTGTTTCTTATTAAGGTGTTCTTCAAGGCTGGTTTTCTGGGTACCCTTGAAGAGATGCCAGACAATCGTCTTGCTCTCATCATTACCGGAATTCAAAGAAGAATTCACATTGCTTTATCACATTAAAGAAGGAATTGAATCCTGAAGCTCGTTTGACTTTGGGGAAATGCACTGAGGCCCTTGGTGGGACTTTTTGGCAGTGAGTTTTGCCACAGCAAGCACCACTCATATTTTCTTTAGGTAATGTACATATGTAATTTCCATTGTATACAATGAAAGGGGAGCGTTCAAGGCAGCTGGAAGAGAAGGATTAAAAATGATGAACTCTTATGAGGAATCTCTGGACCATTTGGAAACCACGAAGAGAGAGAACAAGAACCTCCAAATTGAGTTAAATCAGGTCAAAACTGACATTGAACATAAGCTGACCGAGAAAGATGAGGAGATGGATCAGGCTAAGAGAGACCAGCAGAAAGTTGTGGATACTCTGCAAAGCTCACTTGATTCAGAGACTCACAGCACGCATGAAGCCTTCAAGCAGCTCACCTACCACGTCACTATCTGATATAGAAATAAACGTCTTTGTATTCATACTATCACTACTGAAAGCATATGGGTAACAAGAAAGTCACTTCATACCCTGAGACAATTTGTAGACTGATGAGGACTGATGCAGGAGTCTTCTGCAGGACCTGGTGAACAAATTGCAGC
Source organism: Xyrauchen texanus (assembly GCF_025860055.1). Taxonomy (NCBI): domain Eukaryota; kingdom Metazoa; phylum Chordata; class Actinopteri; order Cypriniformes; family Catostomidae; genus Xyrauchen; species Xyrauchen texanus. The sequence continues at coordinate 1,825,283 of NC_068316.1, forward strand.
AGAAGTTCAAGTCTCACAAGAGAGCTGGATAGGAGGCAGTATGTTTAGGAGAACTATTTCTATTCATTTATGTCTTCTCTGGAAATATATTTTACATTTTAATAGACAGAGAATACGTATCTCTGAAACTGGAACATAATAATACTGCATATGTGTAAAATTGGAATTTACCATATCGTTTATCAAACTCAAAAAATCTAAATATGCCCAATCACTTCCTGACAAGAATACATTGTTGTTTAGGAGGAACAGGCCAACTCTAATCTGGCCAAGTTCTGTAAGCTGCAGCATGAGATGGATGAAGCAGAAGAAAGAGCTGATATTGCTGAATCTCGTCAACAAACAGAGCCAAGAGCCGTGATACTGGATCTAAGGTAACTGACATCTGTTTTCCTATATAGTTTATGGCAGTAACCAGATAAAACTAAACCTACAATTTTTTTTCCTGAAATCCTCATGATGGTATTAATGGTTCTATTGGAGGAGAAGATTGGTTTTGATTATTTAAACATCAGTTTTTAAAAATCAGCACTTACTTTAATGCATACCCAGTGTATAAGGTGATGCACATGAGCAGTATTGTTTTATTTTTCTACCACTTAACACTTGGCTCACCAAAGATTTGAAGACACCATTGCATTCACTGAATTAGCTTGAAGAGGTCCTGCCTAACAAAACTAAACAACATTAAAAGACTACAAGATAATACCTTCAACCCAATATTGTTTTCATGTCTCTTCCTCTCACAGAAAGGGCACGATGAAGAGTGAAGCTCTCACATGGATCTTTCTGAAAGTGTGCCTCTTCATTATCTGTAGTTCTGTAGAATAAATGAATATGTAAATAAGTACCTGCTTCTGCACTATTGATGTTGTTTTAACACTGAGATGCCATTGCATTCACCTTAAATACATTGGGGGAATTCATTATATACTGTACACTATAAAGCTACTCAGCAGTTTATTTGAGACTTTCAGTGGTGATTATACACCATATTTAACATCCAATACAAAAGTACACATTTTACATCGTCATAAAGTAAAAACAAAAGATGCAATTTACATGAAAAAGTCAACATTTTCCTCTAAATTTAACACTTTATTTATTAATTGAGGTGGGGACATTGCATGTGACAAGGGCATGTTTTTATGTTTTATTTATGGTCTACATTTACCCAACATTAAATGAAAGTATACAGTGTCTAACATTGAAAAATAATTGAAGACCAGATATAAAATGCTGTTCCATGACAACAACCGCACTCACATTGAAGAACACATTGTCCTCAAATGGAATGTCTCAGTTCAGATTTCTTGAGTGTGAAAGTGAGTATGTGTTTGTGTCCGATGTGAACACATTTGTAAATGCGTTCACTTAATGCTATATGATGGGCAGCAACGACCCCAGTATACTTTAACAGTCCTCCCAAATAGTTTTCACATTTTGACATTTTAGCAAGAAATCAAACAAATGCTTTAGTTGATTTGCAGATGATTTCTTCCAATGTCCTTGAATCTGAAAAAGGTTAGAAATCAAGGAACTTTTTAAGTGACATATTAATTGTGTGCTTGTGCTTGTGTGTGTATGTGAGTGTGTTTGTGTGAGTTTGAGTGTGTGAGTGTGTATGTGGGTGTTTGTGTGAGTGTGTGTGTGTGAGAGTGTTTGTGTGAGTGTGTTTGAGTGTTTGTGTGTGTGAGTGTTTGCGTGTGTGTGAGAGTGTTTGTGTGAGTGTGTGTGAGTGTGTATGTGAGTGTTTGTGTGAGTGTGTGTGAGTGTGTGTGAGTGTTTGTGTGAGTGTGTGTGTGTTTGAGTGTTTGTGTGAGTTTGTGCGCACGCTTGAAATCATAGATGTAATTCAATGTGATGAGCAAATCAATGATGGCAGATGATTGAAGGTGGAGTCAACACTGAGAATGGAGAGAAGGAGGAGAGGAAAATAACTATGCTTCGACTTTCAATGATCCCATAAAATATTCATGTTATTTTAAGGCTTCAATGACTAGGTTTCTTACTGACGGTTTTTCACAGGTTAAGCAACCAAGACTGGCTAACCTTACATACTGTACTTAGAGACAAAATCTAAGTTATCTTAAACTTTGACAATTTATTGGATTTAAAGACAAAGGTCTCCGCTCAGGGTCTATTTATAAATTAAAAATAGAAACAACTGTGTTTGCGACTGTTTTCTATTGTAATATTCATATACTGAATTACTGTCATTTTTTATTGCAGTTTTTCCTAGATATTACTTTTAAACAACGTTATTTAATTGCATAAGGGAAGCTAATAATACAATTCACCTTGTGACCAGCACCACATTGTTCCCCCTCTGATGGACATGTAACTTTAATAAAGTGAAGTGTGCCAACTTCTATAACTAGATGCTCTTATTTCTGTTCATGGAGCTCATTACAAAGAGACCACCTGCTTCAGTCGAGATCTCAACATGTGCCCGATCTGTCCTCAATCAACCAGAAGCACACAGGAACAATTTCACACCGTTATCTTTATACTCAAGGGCAAATAGAAAGATAAATAAGAGTCACAAAGGCCGAAGTAAAGGTGTATCCTTTTGTCATCTGATTGGTGCCAACAGTTTAGTGGTCACATTGTTTTTATGAAGATCAAACCAATTATACACACAAACCAAATGACTGAAACAATTATATAAACTCCATAATAGCCGCATACTTTAGCCTTTAGATCAGGTTTGTTTGCCATATTTAACATGTTGTCTTTATAATATTACTATTTTCCTCCCACAGTAAAAATGGGTCTTTACGCATGAAATATAAAGCTGCATTAATATTTTAGGAAGGGGTCTCTCGCAATGGCTTCATTACGGTCCTTGGCATCAAACAGTTTTAAAAACTCTGCCTTAGATAACATGCATGGGTTGAAAGGGTACCTTTTAAATTCCAAACATAAGAACAACTTTAGAGTCTCAGTCTTTGTTTTATGCTTACAAACTATCACAAAGTAGAAAGAAGGACGGGCAACGCTGTTAAGTGTTCCTAAGCATAATACTGGAACTGAAGTGTGGCACCTGACCACTTGTAAACTCTTGAAGAATCTCACAGGAAGCTTCTAGAATGTGTCTTCATTGGGCTTCATAAATAACACCCTTTAGACTATTAGACACTATTGTAGCAGGTGTGAGATTGTGAGTAATTAACACTCATCACACACTTCTTGCTCCTTGTTAGACCGAAAGTCTTGACCCCGATTTATCAGCCACCACGAGGACCTACTAAGTAGTGGGAATTGGGCATTCCAAATTGGGAGAAAAAGGGGGTAAATAAATAAATAAAAACTCCCTAATGCATCTAACCTCATATACAAAGTACTTTTTTGAAGTGGCGTGCTAGTTATTTTTGCATTAAAAGTTTTCTTACTCTCACATGGCTGCGCGCACTCTCATCTCTCTCACATGCATGTAGAAACAGAGAAAGAATAAAACCCTAAAAGAAGACATAACACATAAATAAAGTTTAAGCAGAGTTTATTGCTTGTTATTTTATCTGTCAAAATGAAGGACGGCATTTTGAATTATGACGAAATGACTGATGTCTTCATGGCGCTTATGTGCAAGATTCTGAGACAAACATTGAGACATGGTGCAATGGTCAAAGACATCCATCTAGCACAGGTGAAAATAGAAAAACAATTAAAAAAATATATAGCTGCAAGCAGCGATACCGGGGTCAAGTCAATTATCAGCACCATGAGCAGCAAAAGAAGCTTTGTGACATGTGTTTGGTTAGAGTCCGATAAACAGTGTATGAGGAGTTAGAAAAAGTAAACTTTAAATCATAAAAATATATGGCACTGTTCTGAAACTGCTCAAGTAATATCTGGGCATGATGGTTATCATGCTGGAAAGCGTTCAAGAGTTATAAGCCAAAATAGCAATGTTTCTATCTCCTGACCATTAGGGGGCAGTGCGCCAAAACGCTGCAGGTAACCTTAGGGCCTAATGCCGATGACACGTACCAAGTTTCGTCCCAATCCCTAAAAGCATTGCAGAGATACAGCCTCAAGTTCAACTTTGCGCATTCTTCATCAAATTCGTTGAAGCGCCATTCGAAAACGGTATGGTTTATTAAAACTCTGCGAATTAAATTTTGTCGTGCTTGCCTCTAGATGATGCAGGCCAATTTTCGGGCAAATCAGACAAATGGCCTAGGACAAGTTCGAAAAAGTAGGTTTTTCAGAAAATTTTAAATGGCAATCGAGTTGCCTTGAGCCAAGGAATCAGAGGAAAAAAAATATTTTGTTTCTAGGAATCGCGGTTCAAAAGGTATTAACATAAATGTTAGTGCAAATTTAGGCAGTTGGTGGCACTAGAGGGTTTGAAGTAGAGATGCCAAATTTGCTGTGGTAACACATCAAACTGTCCCCTATCTGTGCGCCAAATTTCATAACTTTCCCGCAAGCTGTTCTACGGGATGCCATAGACTCAAGAGCGGAAGAAGATAAAATTGAAAAAGGTTTATCAGAGAAAGTGTCCTTATGCTAAAACATTTAGCGTAGAGCCCTGCTGTGAGATCTATTGTTGCTGCAAAATAATTAGACATTTGAAACCTTAAAAAACATCTAGTAGGGGAAAAACAAACCCCCAATCAATCACATTTATTGGGGTATATATCATCTTTAACAACACCCACTGCCCTTAGTACTGAGCAGATTCTGTACAGAAAGGTCGTTCCCTCATCCAAGCTGTTCCTCTCAATCATGTTGCTCATACAAACTGAAATATTCACACCAGCCAGACATTGACCTTGACCATGCTAAACCAATACCTGTTAAACTCTTGAGGCCTCTAGTGGAAAGCACAGGAACATGTTAGTGTCTAAACATGTACTTTTAACCAATCTCTCAAGAGATGACAAAACAATTAATAATAAAACATAGGGCCAAGAATAAGACACTAATATACCGTAGCATTTGGCCTTTTGACTATTCTGTAATTCAGATTAATTTGGCACCAGATAGGTCCTTGTCCTTCCATTTAATTACTTTTGTAATTTTCTCTCTCGCTCTCTCTCTATATATATATCAGTGATTAAATCACATTTCAATTAGTATTTAAGCAATATACGGTTTACTGAATCAGTCAGTGCACATGAATTTTAAATGTATCAATGTTTCTGTTTAACAGACATTTACAGATCAAATTTGATTTGTGTGATTTTTGATACTCATTCACCGTTAATACTTCTCAGCCTGGCATGAATGACATGCAACACAACAGAAACTGCCCCCCACTTTTCCCCATCACACCCAACCCATTATTCCTAACCAAACTGGGTGAGCAGTATGCTTTGTGTGATGCCAACAACCATATTTAGAGGAACAATTGGTCTATAAAAGGAGACGTGGCTTGTTTTCAATTGTGCCATCGTTAACTTTCAACTGTGTACAGTAAGTTGTGGGGAGCCTCGTTTCTTATTAACAAACTAACTTTATTTTCATAGGGATCTTTACTGGTGACAGTATCACTGAGTAATTGGCAGAAAAGAGGAATTGGATTGCTTGGTCCTTGGTTATTTTATCTGTATTGATCTGGGAGTAAATACTAGGTGAACAGTAGTAGAAATGGGTAAACGGTGATACAATTGTTCTTTCTTTTGTGTAGAACTACTTCACTGACCCATCAGTCTTTGGACAAGTGAACAGCAGAGGTGAGTGGGTTTTAATAGTTTAGAAATATTATTATTTTACATTAGTCAAAGCTTGAATAGCATAAATCATCAGTTTTGAGTTTACTTTCAATCCGACAGGTTGAAAGATGGGGGATGCTGCGATGAGGGACTTTGGACCTGCGGCTCCGTTCCTCAGGAAGTCGGATATAGAGCCTGGAGGCCCAAACTCGCCCTTTGACATGAAGAAAGAATGTTTCGGTCCCTGATGCTGAAGAGGAATTCCTTAAAGCATCTATCATCAGTCGCGATGGTGATAAAGTCACCTGTGAGACGTCTAAAGGGAAGGTAAATTCAAGCTTTAACAACTGGATTATAATTAATAAAATGGATTAAAATGAATCTTAAAGTACAGTTGCCAGATCAATTCTCTGTCATAAAAGAGACCCATAGTTTTAAGTTCACAGTGTTATGTTCATGACGAGGGCTGATTTGGGTGATTGGAAAAAACGTACATGGTTGGATAATTACAATTTGTAAAGTATTCATTAATATTATAATAATTTATTGCAATACACTATCAATTTTAAATATATTATTCTATTATATATTAATTTATAAAAATATAAACAAAAATAATACAAATAAAACAAATAATAATATATATATTTTTTTTATATAAATGTAATAAAAACATATATGTCTTATGAGTATACTAATTAAAAAAAGCTAAAAAAAACCTTGTTTTTAAACTACCTCTTCATCTAATCTTATAAATTCATCTTTATATTCTCATATGAATGTCACAAAGATGTATTTTATATGTATAAATGTAAATAAAAACATGATTAAATATGCACACAGTAAAAAGCAAAATAAAAAATGTCAAAAATCTCATGTGTCCACAGACAGTAACTGTGAAGGAAAGTGATATTCATCCTCAGAACCCGCCAAAGTTCGATAAAATTGAGGACATGGCGATGTTCACCTTCCTGCACGAGCCCGCTGTGCTGTTTAACCTCAAAGAGCGTTACGCAGCCTGGATGATCTACGTGAGTCAAAACCTTCACTTCGAGATCTTAGACGCCCATAAAACTACTCAGTGTCTTATTATCTCTTTCTCTCTCTTCTAGACCTACTCTGGGCTCTTCTGTGTCACTGTAAACCCCTACAAGTGGCTGCCAGTGTACAACCAGGAAGTTGTCTTAGCTTACAGAGGCAAGAAGAGGAGTGAAGCTCCTCCTCACATCTTCTCCATCTCTGATAATGCCTACCAGTACATGCTGTCAGGTAAGTGTACTTGAAATGGTATCTTAGAGAAATGTACTTTCTGTTTATACTCTATATGACCTTGCTGACTGAACAATAATAAAGAACCAACATTTCGGTTAGCCATATTACAACAAAAAATGGTTTCTATGTTGCAGACAGAGAAAACCAGTCCATTCTTATCACGTAAGTCTATTTGTGTTTTAATTAGCTGCTGAGGATTCACTTGAAAATGTATTTACTTAAAGTAATTCTTAATGGTTTTCTAATAAATGAATTATGTTGACAGTGGAGAATCCGGTGCTGGAAAGACTGTGAACACCAAAAGAGTCATTCAATATTTTGCCAGTATTGCTGCTGGTGGCATCAAGAAGGATGCCAAGGATGACAAAAAGGTTAGACTTTAAATTCACTTTTACACTATTTTGCCAAACTGCATTGTTTTGAAAGGAATTTGTTAATTTGTTATTTTTGCTTCTAGGGTACTCTAGAAGATCAAATCATCCAGTGTAACCCTGCTCTAGAGGCTTTCGGTAATGCCAAGACCATCAGAAATGACAACTCATCTCGCTTTGTGAGCGCTCACTGCTTTTCGTTGCAAATTATTTTAATTTTGTAGATTTCTTTACTGCATTTAAAGATAGCATTCCTTTCAAACAGGGCAAGTTCATCCGAATTCACTTTGCTGCCAGTGGCAAGTTAGCATCTGCTGATATTGAGACTTGTAAGAATTATCTTTGATTACTTTTGGAAATGTCATTTATGACTCTTCACCTACTAAATGCATGTGTAAAATTAATCTGGATAAAGTGTACTTAGTACTATTGCCCAGATCTTAACTTGTGAATCCTCTAAACAGATCTTCTAGAGAAGTCTCGTGTGACTTTCCAGCTCAAGGCTGAGAGAGACTACCACATCTTCTACCAGATCCTGTCTCAGAAGAAACCAGAACTATTAGGTGAGTAGAACATGTTACAGCAAGACATGCCTATAACACGTCACAGAAAGATGTCTAAGTGTTTTGTGTCTTCTCTCACAGAGATGCTCTTGATCACAGCGAACCCTTATGATTACGCGTACATCTCCCAAGGAGAGACGCAAGTGGCCTCTATTGATGATGCTGATGAGCTGATGGCTACTGATGTGTGTTATCCAAAGCATCTGCAGTTCACATTAACATAAGTTTGATAGAATATTCTTAAGGTTTAGAACAAAAGTGACTTGTACTAAAAGTACAATATTAGTCATGTTAAGTATTATACATTTTCTCTAGGAAGCTTTTGATGTGTTGGGCTTCACCCAAGAGGAGAAGAACAGCATCTACAAGCTGACTGGTGCCATCATGCACTACGGCAACATGAAGTTTAAGCAAAAGCAAAGGGAGGAACAGGCAGAGGCTGAGGGCACTGAGGGTCAGTTTTAGGACAAATAGTGATATGTTACATGCAGTTATTGGTTGATGGATGATTCTTTAAGATCTAACCACCTTCTATTATTGACTACAGATGCTGATAAAGTTGCATATCTGATGGGTCTGAACTCTGCTGACCTCATCAAGGCTCTGTGCCACCCAAGGGTCAAAGTTGGAAATGAGTGGGTCACCAAGGGACAGAATGTCCAGCAGGTGGAAACTACTTCTTAACATAAAAAGAGATGATAGTCTGTTTCTATGCAGTGACATTGTATTGTGCTAATTTGCTCCTCATTCTCTCAAAAAGGTGTACTATGCCACTGGTGCTCTGTCAAAATCAGTGTATGAAAAAATGTTCCTTTGGATGGTTGTAAGAATCAATCAATCCCTGGACACCAAGCAGCCAAGGCAGTATTTCATTGGTGTACTGGACATTGCTGGATTTGAGATCTTTGAGGTAAGTATATGATGGTCCTATTAGTCACTTTTCTCAATTTGGACAGAATTAGCATTTAATTAAGAAAGAAATAAATATATTTTAGTCTTGAAAACAAATGACATAAGACCCTGTTGTGTAGACATACAAAAATCTTATGTCCATCTTCAGTATTGGCGTTACGTATCTGTTCTAGTTCAACACCTTTGAGCAGCTGTGCATCAACTTCACTAATGAGAAGTTGCAGCAGTTCTTCAACCACCACATGTTTGTATTGGAACAAGAGGAATACAAGAAAGAGGGTATTGAGTGGACCTTCATTGACTTTGGCATGGACCTGCAGGCGTGTATTGATCTCATTGAAAAGGTGAGTTTTTAAAATGGAGAGTTCAGGTGTATAGGATAAATATTGTAAAATAAAACATTTTTAATTTTCACTAGCCCATGGGTATCATGTCCATCCTTGAAGAGGAGTGCATGTTCCCCAAAGCCAGTGATGCCACATTTAAAGCTAAGCTTTATGACAACCACTTGGGTAAATCCAACAACTTCCAGAAGCCCAGGATTGTCAAAGGTAAATCAGAGGCCCATTTCTCCCTGGTTCATTACGCTGGCATTGTTGACTACAACATCAATAACTGGCTGGTGAAGAACAAGGATCCTCTCAATGAAACTGTTGTGGGCCTGTATCAGAAGTCCACCATGAAACTGCTGTCTGTCCTGTTTGCAAACTATGCAAGTGCTGATTCAGGTAAGAATATTTTTAATAGATTTATATTTACCAAAATATCATGGCTGTGTGATTCAGCTTCAGTCACTTCCCAGGAAATCTTCTTAAACACCAGCTTCAGAATCTGTAATAACCTGTTTGCTAATTATGGTGATGCCATAGACAAATCAGAATTTTTATATTGTCATGTTGTCTCATAAAGAAAACAAAAAACGAATTTCTTTCAGTAGCCGCGGAGGGTGGAGGAGGTGGCAAAGGTGGGAAGGAAAAGAAGAAAAAGGGCTCTTCTTTCCAGACGGTGTCTGCACTTCACAGGGTAACATACAGATTGATACTAGACAACATGATGTACAGTAATCTCTCTCTGACAACAAGCCAACTCAGTGTCCTGAATGAACCCTACCAACAGGAGAATCTGAACAAGCTGATGACCAATTTGAGGTCAACTCACCCTCACTTTGTGCGCTGCATCATCCCCAATGAGACCAAGACTCCTGGGGCGATGGAGAATCCTCTGGTCATGCACCAGCTGCGCTGTAACGGTGTGCTGGAGGGCATCAGAATCTGCAGAAAGGGCTTCCCCAACAGGATCCTGTATGGAGATTTCAAGCAGAGGTGCATCCACTTACTTTAACATCCTGTTTGAACAGTAAAATTTCATAGATTCCTGGGAATCAGTCACACAGTGTGAAAGTGGATTATACTGGATACAATATAAAGATTTTTTATATTGTATGATTTTTTTTAAGATTAATTGTGCCTTACAGATATCGTATTTTGAATCCTGCTGCTATCCCAGAGGGTCAGTTCATTGACAGCAGGAAAGGTGCTGAAAAGTTATTGGGTTCTTTGGAAATTGACCACAACCAGTACAAGTTTGGGCATACTAAGGTACCCTTATAAAAGCTAACATTCATGTTTATTAATTCTAGGTTCTATATGCATTTGCATCAAACAAAAATAAAAGACAAAAGCAAATAAATAACACATTTAATAATGAAACAATATGACACAACCATGCATGCAATGATAGTCACTTTCACAGTGTTACACTAACAAATTATGTCCCTTTTATTCCCCTAGGTGTTCTTTAAGGCTGGTCTGTTGGGTACTCTTGAAGAGATGCGAGATGACCGTCTCGCTCTCATCATCACAAATATTCAGGCTCGAGCTCGTGGCCTTCTTTCAAGAAATGAATTCCAAAAGATTGTTGAGCGCAGGTGAAGGTTTTGAAAGACCAGAGTAATGCTGGTACAGATCTGGTACATTTCATATTTGAATACATTTTGAATCATATTGCAGAGATGCATTGCTGGTGATCCAGTGGAATGTACGTGCCTTCATGAGTGTGAAGAATTGGCCCTGGATGAAGCTCTACTTCAAGATCAAACCACTGCTAAGATCCGCTGAAGCAGAGAAAGAGATGGCAAACATGAAGGAAGAATTCCTCAAGTTAAAGGAAGCTTATGCCAAATCTGAAGCACGCAGAAAGGAGCTTGAAGAGAAGATGGTTTCTCTTCTCCAAGAGAAGAATGACCTGCAACTCCAAGTCCAAGCTGTGAGTTTATGAATATATGAAAAATACTTTGAACAGTGAGTTGCAAAGGAATGAAAATAAAAAAAAATTGTATCTCTAAACATAACAGGAACAAGATAATCTTTGCGATGCTGAGGAGAGATGTGAGGGTCTGATCAAGAACAAGATCCAGCTTGAGGCCAAAGCCAAAGAGCTGACCGAGCGACTGGAGGATGAAGAGGAAATGAATGCTGAGCTGACAGCAAAGAAGAGAAAGCTGGAGGATGAATGTTCTGAGCTCAAGAAGGACATTGACGATCTCGAGCTCACTCTGGCCAAAGTGGAGAAAGAGAAACATGCAACTGAGAATAAGGTTTGTTTTCAACAATGATGATGCTAGAGACTTAAGAATGAGGTGTTAAGAGTCCCTGATTCAAAGGCACAATTCTACAGGTTAAAAACCTGACAGAGGAGATGGCAGCTTTGGATGAAATTATTGCAAAGCTGACCAAGGAGAAGAAAGCCCTGCAGGAGGCTCATCAACAAACGCTGGATGACCTCCAGAGTGAGGAAGACAAAGTCAACACACTCACCAAAGCCAAAGCCAAGCTGGAGCAACAAGTTGATGATGTAAGGAGTTTGATCTCTTACTTATATAAATGCAAAAATTATAACACATTTAATGACATAAAATACTAAACAAAATGACTTAATTATTTCCTTTCAGCTTGAGGGTTCCCTGGAACAGGAAAAGAAGCTTCGGATGGATCTAGAGAGAGCAAAAAGGAAGCTCGAGGGAGACTTAAAGTTGACCCAAGAGAGCCTGATGGACCTAGAAAATGACAAACAACAACTGGAAGAGAGGCTTAAAAAGTGAGATTTGCAGAGGGTTAAGTCATTTTCAGAAATTTAAATCTTTACCAATAGCTGTAATTAATAATTTTCTGCAACACAGGAAAGATTTTGAGATCAGCCAGCTCAATAGCAAGATTGAAGATGAGCAGATCATGGCAGCCCAGCTCCACAAGAAACTGAAGGAGCTGCAGGTAAACTTTAGTCTTCTTAAGAAAAAGGCTAGTTGGGAATTTAGGAATGCTAGCTTTATTTTGTTTTTTCTTCACATTACCAGGCTCGAATTGAAGAGCTTGAGGAAGAGCTGGAGGCTGAGAGAGCTGCTCGTGCCAAAGTTGAAAAGCAGAGGGCAGATCTGTCCAGAGAACTGGAGGAGATCAGTGAGAGGTTGGAGGAGGCTGGTGGTGCCACTTCTGCCCAGATTGAGATGAACAAGAAACGTGAAGCCGAGTTCCAGAAACTGCGCAGAGACCTTGAAGAGGCCACTCTGCAACATGAGGCCACTGCTTCTACATTGAGGAAGAAACATGCAGACAGTGTGGCTGATCTGGGAGAGCAGATTGACAACCTTCAGAGAGTGAAGCAGAAGCTTGAGAAAGAAAAGAGTGAACTCAGACTGGAATTGGATGATGTGCTCTCAAACATGGAACAGCTTGCCAAGTCCAAGGTGTGTGATCTATATATATACATACATATTTTTTTATTTTATTTTCCCCCACATCCGCAGAGTTACATTTCTAACTGGTCTTCTAACTTCTTCTAAACCTAGTCAAACCTTGAAAAAATGTGCAGGACCTTTGAAGACCAGATGAGTGAATATCGGACAAAATATGAAGAGGGGCAACGCAGCATCAATGACTTCACCATGCAAAAAGCTAGGCTGCAAACTGAGAATGGTATGTTTTATCATATGGTACCATCATGCAATCTGGTATTGAAAAACATTGGAAGTGAGACAGAGGGAAAAAGCAATTGAGAGCATCTCCGTAGGGATTTCATGACTGTAAAACTCAGCATATGAGGAACTGTCACTCCAGCTTATGAGAAGCATTAGATGTGGGGTTAGACATTATTTTAGAAGCCATCTTACCTTAAGTGTTACTTTCACAAGACAAGAATCATAAATTACACCAATGCAACAGTTTTGAAGGTTTGCAGTTCAACATGGTTTGTTGAATAATCCTGTTTGCACTGGCAAACACAGTGATCTATGTATGAATGCAAAACCAAAAACATATATTTAAAGTTGTAAAGCCATTGTAATGTATAACAGGGGAACTTACAAGACAGCTAGAAGAAAAGGACTCCTTGGTCTCTCAGCTGACCAGAGGCAAACAGTCGTCTACTCAGCAGATTGAGGACCTCAAGAGACAACTGGAGGAGGAAGTGAAGGTATGTTTGCTCTTTCAAAGTACAATATTTGTCTCTACTCTCTATTGTATATCTATGTATACTTAACAGGATATTTCCTATCTTTATAGGCTAAGAATGCCCTGGCCCATGCAGTGCAGTCTGCTCGTCATGATTCTGATCTGCTGAGGGAGCAGTATGAGGAGGAGCAAGAAGCCAAAGCTGAGCTGCAGCGTAGTCTCTCCAAGGCGAACTCTGAGGTGGCTCAGTGGAGAACCAAGTATGAAACTGATGCCATCCAGAGGACTGAAGAGCTGGAGGATGCTAAGTATGAAACCAGAAACACAATATTTGACTTTCCCCATACTTGTATACAGAACTTGTTGTTTTACGAAGACTAAATCCTCAATTGATTGGAATTAATCAAAATTTATTTATGAAGGAAAAAACTTGCTCAGCGTTTGCAAGACGCAGAAGAAGCTGTGGAAGCAATTAATGCTAAATGTTCCTCTCTGGAGAAGACCAAGCACAGACTGCAGAATGAGATTGAAGATCTCATGGTTGATGTGGAGAGATCCAATGCTGCTGCTGCTGCTCTGGACAAGAAGCAAAGAAACTTTGACAAGGTGGAAAAGACATGCTTGTAAATAAACAGCTTTTTATTGTTGTACCTTAAGATCCAATTGCAGTTGGTCAAATTCTCTGATGCTTATATTACAGGTCCTAGCTGAATGGAAGCAGAAATATGAGGAGTCTCAGTGTGAGTTGGAAAGTTCCCAGAAGGAAGCCAGATCTCTGAGCACTGAACTCTTTAAACTGAAGAACTCTTATGAGGAATCTCTGGATCATTTGGAGACCATGAAGAGAGAAAACAAGAATCTCCAAGGTTTCTTTGATCTTTGAGTCTATTTATTGTTTGTCATTGATAGTGTCTAAGCATTCAAACACATAAATGGAAGTATTGACCATTGTTGCATTGCCCATTACAACAGAGGAGATTTCTGATCTCACTGAGCAAATTGGAGAGAGTGGAAAGAACATTCACGAACTGGAGAAAATACGTAAGCAGTTGGAGCAGGAAAAGTCTGAAATTCAAGCTGCTCTAGAGGAGGCTGAGGTATCTTAATTGTGTTATCTATATATCTCATTGTTGTAGATTTTCCAGCGGTACCTGTGTATTTCTTTGAAAGAATAAAAATAAGTGGAATGCTTAACATGACCAATATGCATTTCATTTTTCAGGGCTCCTTAGAGCATGAAGAAGGAAAGATCCTCAGAGTACAGTTGGAATTTAACCAGGTCAAAGCTGACATGGAACGTAAGCTGGCTGAGAAAGATGAGGAGATGGAGCAGGCCAAGAGGAACCAGCAGAGAATGATCGATACCCTTCAGAGCTCACTTGAGTCAGAGACTCGCAGCAGGAACGAAGCCCTCAGACTGAAGAAGAAGATGGAGGGAGACCTCAATGAGATGGAGATTCAGCTCAGCCAGGCAAACCGGCAGGCAGCAGAAGCCCAGAAACAACTTAAGGGTCTTCATGGACATCTCAAAGTATGCTACATCAGATCTTTGAATCAAACATAGTTGGAAATTCAACAAAGCATAGTTGGAAATTCAACAAAGTGTTTTCATTAAAAAATCTTGTACTTCACAGGATGCCCAACTGCAGCTGGATGATGCTCTTCGTGGTAATGATGATCTCAAAGAGAACATTGCCATTGTGGAGAGACGCAACAATCTGCTGCAGGCTGAACTGGATGAGTTGAGAACCTTGGTGGAACAGACTGAGAGAGGAAGGAAACTGGCTGAGCAGGAACTGCTGGACGTCAGTGAGAGGGTTCAGCTGCTGCACTCTCAGGTATGGCCATGTCTAGTCAAAGGCAAAGAAAGCCTTTAAACTCTGTCTTAGTTAATAATTTCATTTTAAGACTATATAAATGTGATTATTCTCAATGTTCAGAACACCAGCCTGCTGAATCAGAAGAAGAAGCTGGAGGGAGATAATACTCAGCTTCAGACTGAGGTTGAGGAGGCTGTCCAGGAGTGCAGGAATGCTGAGGAAAAAGCCAAGAAGGCCATCACTGATGCTGCCATGATGGCAGAGGAGCTGAAGAAGGAGCAGGACACCAGTGCTCATCTGGAGCGCATGAAGAAGAACATGGAGCAGACCATCAAGGATCTGCAGCACCGTCTGGATGAAGCTGAGCAGATCGCCATGAAGGGAGGCAAGAAGCAGATCCAGAAACTGGAAGCCAGGGTCAGTTTATGAAACTTAGTAATAATGCATTTTCTTATTCATTCATTTTGTGAGGATGACTTTTATTATGGAATTAATTATGTGCCACTGGGTCTTGAACTTGAATTTTAGGACTTGAATTTGAACATGTTTACTTGAACTCGAATTACATCAAACCTAAAATTCAAATGTACGTGGCACAAATTCAGACAAAAAATTTGCATACACTGATTCAGGTTTTATATTCAGATTCTGGTAAATTTGATGAAGACATCTGAGATAGTTAGGAAAAGCAATCGAGCCTTTATGTAATCAAACTCTTTCTTGACCAATCACAGCGTAGCTCACAGTTCACATTTAGAAAAGGAAGGGTCTGCTGTGAAATAGTGCCGACATGGGATCATGGCTGAACTAGAGCCACCACCTCTCTCTAGCTTAAGTTACTTGTTCTGCCCTGATGCAAACTCCAGAAGTAATTAGTGTGATTGGTAAACAGGCTGTTTGATATCTGATGTGCTTACTTTTCATTATCAGATTGACCATTTTAGCATTAACATTTGCGACCTGTGTTGTAACTACAAGGCAGTAAGCTCATCTTTTCTGCTGTTTTTTATATTAAATTTTGTATTAATGCATTACATAACACCCAGGGGATAGATTAATCCTTGCTGCTGTTTTGTTAGCCAAGCAACTATTGTTTCAGTCAACACTATATTGCCAAGTTAGTAGTAGTAAGTAAGGTCTATATATGTGGAAATAGTAGATTTGTGCCAACAAACATTCTAGCTACCTAACTTACTTCTACTAGTATAGTACACAGATTTAGCATACTGTATATTATGCCACAAGAGTTATGGGTGTCATCAAAATTGTGCACCAAACGGTTTGTTGAGAATTTTCACCCAATTTGGCATGCCCAATTCCCAATCTGCTTTTAAGTCCTCGTGGTCATGTAGAGATTCGCCTCAATCTGGGCAGCAGAGGATGAATCCCAGCTGCCTCCATGTCTGAGACCGTCAACCCGCACATCTTATCACGTGGCTTGTTGAGCGTGTTGCCACGGAGACATAGCTCGCGTGGAGGCTTCACGCCATCCACGCACAACTCACCACGCGCCCCATCGAGAACAAACCACATTATAGTGACCACAAGGAGGTTATCCCATGTGACTCTACCCTCCCTAGCAACTGGGCCAATTTGGTTACTTAGGAGACCTGGCTGGATTCACTCAGCACGCCCTCTGATTCGAACTAGCGAACTCCAGGGGTGGTAGCCAGCGAAGACCTGACTACTGTTAAGATAACAATTGCATTTGCTACAATTTGGACAACTACACTCGAGGTACTTCCAACTTAACTTTTATTTCATTTTTCGAGTTTAGATGGTGAGTTGGCTATCTAGCAAACATGACATTACACAGAAGGTGGCTGGCATGCAAAACACAAGGCTTTGCCTTTTGAAACCTGTGGCAAACATTTATCTGATAAAAATGTATTTCATGCATAAAGCCGCCTGTTTACCAATCACACTAATTACTTCTGGAGTTTGCATCAGGGCAGAACAAGTAACTTATGCTAAAGAGAGGTGGTGGCACTAGTTCAGCCATGATCCCACATCGGCACTATTTCACAGTGGACCCTTCCTTTTCTAAATATGAACTGCGAATGTGAATCTACGTTGTGATTGGTCAAGAAGGAGTTTGATAACATAAAGGCTCAATTGCTCTTTCATGGATGTACCCTGGATGTCTTCATCAAATTTACTCAAATCTGAATATAAAACCTGAATCAGTGTAATACATTTTTTTTAATCTGAATTTGTGCCACGTACATTTGAATTTCAGGTTTGACGTAATTCAAGTTAACATGTTCAAATTCATGTCCTAAAATTCAAGTTCAAATCCCAATGGCACATAATTCATTCCATATTTTATTAGCATTTGGATAGGGTTTCAGAATCCAAAAGTTTGACATTTTTGGTTTTGCTAGGTGAGAGAGCTGGAAAATGAGGTGGAGATAGAACAGAGAAAATCGAGCGATGCTGTAAAAGGAATCCGTAAATATGAGAGACGCATCAAGGAGCTCACCTACCAGGTCACTATCTATGATATACAAATAAATATGTTTTTATCCACACAAGCATTTTCTAAAGCAACCCACATTTTAAAGAAGTTAATGTGTTCCCTTTAACTTCATTTGCAGACCGAGGAGGATCGTAAGAATCTGGCTCGTCTTCAGGACCTAGTGGACAAACTCCAACTGAAAGTCAAGTCCTACAAGAGAACAGCTGAGGAGGCGGTAAGATAAAATCATCAATATCCTAATCTTGCAGGTAAAACTAGGGCTGTTAGTACAATTAAGAACATATTTCATAAAATGTGTCATTTTGGTTGCACAAAGAAATACAAAATCTGACTTAGGGAATCAAAATCTGCCTAATCAAATGACACTGCTAATGGAACATTTCTTCATATTTTCAGGAGGAACAGGCCAATGCTAACCTGGGCAAGTTCCGTAAGATACAGCATGAGCTAGATGAAGCAGAGGAGAGAGCTGATATTGCTGAATCTCAGGTCAACAAGCTGAGAGCCAAGAGCCGTGATACTGGATCCAAGGTAACTGTTTTCCTTGATGCAACAGATTAATCTTAGCTTGTGTGATAGCTGCAAAATCACATTTTAAAGGACTTGACAGATAAAAAGGATACAAAAGGAACCATTTATTTAAGAGAAAAAAAACAAATGGTGTTGCCATGAGCTAAAAACAAACCCTTAAATGACTATTGAAATGGGCGGAATTAATGACATTTTCTAATACAGTTTTGTCTTGCCTTGTTTTCTTTTCTCCTTTGAACAGAAAGGACATGATGAGGAATGAAGCTCTCCAAACATATCTGGTGTGCCTCTTTGAATCCATTAGTCTGTAGCATAATAGAATAAAGCAAATGTGCAAATGAAACTTCTGCCATGTTGTCTTATTTCAAAAATAAAATGGATCACCCGGTCTACCCAACAACAACTCCCATTGATTGCACAGAAAGTCAACTACAAATTTTGTTGTCTAGGCTTAATACTTGAATGAGTCCAAATACTTACTAGTCTTACTTTGTAATCAGCGACAACTGACATATCTTGCAGTACAGCACTAATTCTTGCCCAAGGTCAGACCACTCACATGCAACAATCCAAACATAGTCTTAAACATGTTTAAATAAACTAGTCTAGAGTTTTACCATCTGACTTTGACTTACCATCTGAAATGATCCCAAAACAAAAATATTGGAGAAAACATATTTCGCCTTCAAGAACAGAACTACTCTATAGGTTGGAGCGATGTGACAAGAAGTGGGTTCTGTTGCTCAAGATGATGCAGTGGCTCATCCAGAAGTGTTGAATAAAGGAGGAGTCTACAGTAGAGCAATATGGAGTATGGAGGGGGTTACTCAACACTTGAGACTGAAAAAAATATGGCAACCTCAGCACTTGTTACTTGCGCTATATTAAGCTCCATCAAGCTTAACACAAATTATATTTTAAAGATGCTTTTGACCAGTATACAATTTTAAGTTTGTCATTTTAACATTCGATTTTAAAGATGTAAAGGCTCAAACTTTAAAAATACTTGAAAATGCTTGGATTTTTCTGTGCATGTTTCCTAGATTGATTACATGAAATAAAGTACAAAAGTACAATGACAAACATTCCTGTAAAATCAAGATGAAACCATGACCTCCTGTGAAGATCTCACAGTGATCATTTGTAGCCAACCCATACATTCATGACAGACGTGATGCAATCTCAGCTTTTGAGAGTTCAAAGAGGTTACACCATACGTCATATATGACATGGACGGAGCATTGTTCTCCCTAAATAGGTCATGAAACATAAGCAGTAAGTATCCTTTCCAAGTAATGGAGGTCTACAGATGAAACATATCCTAAATATTGGACCTCAATGTATGACACTGGCTTAGATGATCTCTTCCACGAGTCACTGGAATTTAATAGGTTATCTTTGTCCTCAAGGCTACAGTATAGGAAACAAAGCCATGTAAAGAAGACAACTTGAAAGGTATGTCCCCACAGTCAGCTCCCTGTGGGACAGCAACAGACACCATGCTATGTCACTCAGCGGTGTAAGGCATATGGGGCTAACATCAAGTTTTTAGCATGGGCACATGATGCATAATAGTTATTATAGTCTCTCACTCTCTTCCATGAGCTCTTTACCAATGCACTAGCATAATAGCACTAAAATCTTACACTAATTTTATTTAAAAACTTTCCTTGTCTGTCTCTTTGTTCTACTCTAGCTACTCTAACAACTTGGCAGTGCAATACTGTAGATATTGTTGACTTTTGCATGAAAAATGGCTTGTTATATACCTAATTTGAATTAAAAGTGTCTGCAAATGACTAAATGTAAATGTAAAAAAAAATACAGAACGCAAACCCTGAAACCTCAACCCTTTTGAGTTAATTAATGGTCCCATCACAGGTATATTCTGAAAGCTCATGAATGAAGATTCTGATGTTTAAAAAGTCACAACTATGCACATTCAATTTAATATGAAATAGTTTGTATTTAGGGAAATAAGCATGAGATACATGCAAATATAACCATTATATGAAACAGTGTTGTGCACAATGGAGTTATGAGTCTGGCTCATATGATGCTCCATTACTTGCTGATAATCATGACAATCGTAGTGCACAGATACAACCACCAGAGGGTGTCACTAAGGGACAAATGCACTAAAACTCATACACAATATACCCTATGTCACTAAAACTTATATAACCATAAATCATATCTTTTGACTCTTATTACAAGAAATGTATTTCCAATATATTTGCACATATCAGTAAAATAAGAGCCATTATTATTCATTTGGGAAGGATTTAAAAACTGCCGAAACAATTTCTCAAGAAACGAATGTTGAGAATTGTAATATGAATAGAAATAATTTCACATTGGTAATATAACAGTAAACTGTTCCAGGGTAAATTGTGCAGTGAATGGGAGTCCACAGCAATTAATTTAATTCCATTTAGCTAAAATAAAATAAATATTCCAAATATTAAAAAGCTTGCTAGATTTACACAGCTAAACAAGGTCGTTGAAAAGGCTCCATACTGATAGATATAGTATAACCTTGAATTTTCAAAATGTGAATATTAAGAATATACTCAGTAAAGCTATGACGAAGAAACAAAACATTTCACAAATAAATGAAGGCCACTTAAAGGGAAAGTTCACCCAAAAATGAAAATTCACTCATCATTTACTCATGCCATCCCAGATGTGTATGAATTTCTTTCTTCAGCAGAACACATTTAAGAAAAATTGAAAAAAATATCATCTCAGTAGGTCCTTAAAATGTAAGTGGATGGTGATCCGACCTTTGAAGCTCCAAAAAGAACAGACCGTCAGCATAAACGTAATCCTTTCAACACAACTGGTTAAATTAATGTCTTCTAAAGTAAAGCGATCACTTTTGGTGTGAAAAATTTTAACTATAAAATATCGCTGGGGGCCTGGGTAGCTCAGCGAGCATTGACACTGACTATCACCCCTGGAGTGGCTAGTTTGAATCCCAGGGCGTGCTGAGTGACTCCAGCCAGGTCTCCTAAGCAACCAAATTGGCCCGGTTGCTAGGGTGGGTAAAGTCACATGGGGTAGCCTCCTTGTGGTCGCTATAATGTGGTTTGCTCTCGGTGGGGCACGTGGTGAGTTGTGCGTGGATGCCACGGTGAGTGGCGTGAAGCCTCCACACGCTATGTCTCCACGGTAATGCACTCAACAAGCCACGTGATAAATGCGCAAATTGACGGTCTCAGACACAGAGGCAACTGCGGAACCACGAGGACTTGGAGTGCATTGGGAATTGGGAATGCCAAATTGGGGAGAAAAAATAAAACTAATTCATGAGAGGGTGGCGTTCACGCGGTCTTTCGTTGGACGTATTTGCGTTGAAATGTTAGGTTGTAATTTCATGTTTTTCTCTTGGTTGAGAAATCCAGGATGAGCACAGAAATGCCCCATTGTGAATAAACATACAGATACAAATACAGATCTAATCAAAACCAGCGACGTTTCTGTACAGCGTTCCTCCTACTCAGTTGTAAACAGTGTTGCTCTACCGGGTGTCTTGCATGTGCGTCAGTTTTCATGTGAACATGTCAATGTGATTATGTCGCACATGTGTACTGCTGCTGACTGGAAGCAATGATTTATAGTTAAAAAGTACTTAAATGTTGATGTAATTCTCATCGTTTCACGATAGAAGACATACCGCTGGAGTCGTATGCTCGTAAATGACATTTATGCTGTCTGAAGCTTCTTTTTGGAGCTTCAAATGTCGGATCACCATCCACTCAGCAGCAGTACACATGTGTGACGTAATAGCGTTGAATGTTCATGTGAGAACTGACACATGTGCAACCAGAGGCGCAAAAAACATATATCCAAGCTATGCAATGAATAGGGGCACCATATTTTTTTGGAGCTTCAAAGGCCCATCCACTTTTTCCAATTTTAAGGGCCTACTGAGCAGAGATATTTTTCTATTTTTCTTAAAATGTCTTCAGCAGAAGAAAAAAGTCATACACATCTGGGATGGCATGAGGGTGAGTAAATGACAAGAGTATTTTTATTTTCAGGTTAACTAACCCTTTAAATAAAATAAAATATAAAATCCAATATAAAAATAATTTGGGGAAGAACATGTACACGGCACAATTAAGTAAAAGACAAATGAAGAAGCCAGAGTTCATAAAAATGCATTAAATCTCTTGTTTAAGAATGCACCATTTCAAAATGTTATCCTATTTATGGTGGTAAAAATAGCTGCGAGCTCTAAAGTGGCAGAAGACATAGAATGTAAACACAAAGAATTTCTCTTTAACTTTTTGACTGCAACAGATGCAAGACAATACTAGTCTCTTTGACAAAAGGAAACTCAGATTACACATTTCTAAGTGCTACTGTTTATTCCATTCTTACGCCGCAGTGCTGATAACCCAGGGTGAGAAGACAGCTGAGAATGAGGGTCTGTAAAGGATGATGGGACTAAAATAGACTGCCCAAGTGTTAAGACTAAGTAAGGTGCTTGATGAAAGGGTTCAGAATAACTGAGGGAAAAGACGTCAAGGCAGGCCTGATTATTAACTTGAGTGATGTCTCACGCGGCTCGTCAACAAATCAACGTTGCCGAGCTTACAATACGTTAACACTGTATACGAAGAGATCAGTGGCTAAGACGGTTAGTTTGACCTGGTCAACATGTTTTTCGTGCTAAGACAAGTGTGATTCCAATTAGTAAGCACCTTCTTGTTTCATGGTAAACAAACAAAAAAAAAGGAAGCAAGCACAGCTGTTATATGTTAGGGCAGTTGATGCATAACATTTCTAAGAACTTTTCTTTATTAAAGATTTCAATAAAGATTTTAGGGTTTAAATTTAAATGAATGTATATAATGAATATATAAAGGAAAGTATATTCTTTAGTACTGTTACTGGTCACCAAGTTTTACAAGTTTAAAAATGCAAACTTTCCTTGTAGCCGCATGCATTATTATACGCATTATTTTGTAGTATCTGTATTTGGTAGCATTAGATTTATATATAGCTGGAGCAAAAGCAGAATAAATATGGTGCATGATAGATATCAAAAAAGTGAAGAAGCTGCTGTTTGTTCAATTTTCAATGAATACCCATGAACTTGGTACAATGTACACACTACAAGTGATGGACATGTCATTGAGTTGTCAAGAAAGGTCAAAGCTGAAAACAAGAGCATGCAAAAGAGAGTTGCAGCTGTCTCTCCATAAGGCAAGAACGAAAGGTCGCCAGTACAGATATCCATTGTTGCCATTACAGCTGTCTGCGGAGAATGTTACAGTCCCTGATTTCCATCTTGCTTGTGCAGCATTGTTACCTTGCCTTTATCCTTGAGCACAAAGATAAACCTGTGAAATTCCTAGTGCATGCCTTTCTCTGTTTGAGGACAGCTTGAAAATGACAGACCATTCTAGACA
Source organism: Xyrauchen texanus (assembly GCF_025860055.1). NCBI lineage: Eukaryota > Metazoa > Chordata > Actinopteri > Cypriniformes > Catostomidae > Xyrauchen > Xyrauchen texanus. The sequence goes on from NC_068316.1 coordinate 1,848,762, forward strand.
ATCATCCTACCACAACCAAGTGTGTGACAGGAGAAATGTTTACTGTCCATTATCTGAGATAAAATGAAGATGACGGGGATTTGCCTTACAGGGAAAGTACGCCTCAAGGCCGAAAACTAGCTAGCAATTAAGCTTTGCATAATCATGATTTTATTTATAATAAACTTTAAATAAATTATACACAAGGTTGTCCACACCTAAAAATGCTTTACCTACATAAAGAAACTCTACACCGTTAATATGCAATATAAGACTAATTACAAGGTGAAAATTGATGTGAAGAAATAGACACACTTCAGAAAACTGAAGTAAAGCGTGCAGTCTTAAAACTGATATATATGTTTACATGTGACCAAAACAGCATCATTGTGATTTAGAACCTTTTTGATCTATCACAATAGCAGCACACATCTCATGTTAAATACTGTGACTCACACGAAGATTTTTTATTTTTTTCTGGCACCCAAAAAAAGAGCTACACACGATAACTGACCCTGGCCAAACACAGAGGGTCAACGTCACAGTGCCACTATATAAAGAGGTACTTTACAGCCCTTTGTTCTAAGCTAACCTCATTGTACCACCTAAAGGTAAGATGGTTTGCATTTTGAAATGTTTAAATATGACCTCTCTTACTTGAACTTGCACAAAGAAGAAATCAGATTCAATAAGGACATGTGTGTGTGTGGACTCCTAAATAGAATAAAATGCAATAGAATAACATAACTTTTTGTTTCTGATTAAATTAATATTCTGTTCCATTGCCAGGACCAGCACTTTCTTGGACTTCTTTGGAGTAAAAAAAGGTAAGGCATGTCTTTAATTTACAGTCAAAAGAGTTTTTAAGTTGTTGTTTTAATATTTATGCAATACTTACTGAATTTTGTTTGTTAAAGGAACAAGTAAGGGATTAGAAATACATTTATTCTACCACCCCTGAAATTGTGAGTTTGAATCCAGGGTGTGTTGAATGACTCCAGTCAGGTCTCCTAAGCAACCAAATTGGCCCGGTTGCTAGGGAGGGTACAGTCACATGGGGTAACCTCCTCGTGGTGGTGATTTGTGGTTCTCTCAATGGGGCGTGTGGTGAGTTGTGTGTGGATCGTGGAGAGTAGCATGAGCCTCCACATGCTGTGAGTCTCCGCGGTGTCATGCACAACGAGTCACATGATCAGATGCGCGGATTGACGTTCTCAGAAGCGGAAGCAACTGAGACTTGTCCTCCGCCACCCGGATTGAGGTGAGTAACCGCGCCACCAAGAAGACCTACTAAGTAGTGGGATTTGGGCATACCAAATTGGGAGAAAAGGGGAGAAAAATTAAAAAAGAAATACATTTATTGAAACCAAGAGTCACATTAAGCCTATCTTGTGGACATTACATATATTATCATCATTAATATTTATATTATAGGCCTACAATTATTTTTTGGATTACAGTACAACTGAATTGCCTTAGTCTGCTGAAAAGATGGGGGATGCTGTGATGGCGGAGTTTGGGGCAGCTGCTTCCTTCTTGCGGAAGTCGGATAAGGAGCGTCTGGAGGCCCAGACTCGCCCCTTCGACATGAAGAAAGAATGCTTTGTGCCCGACCCTGAAGTTGAGTACGTCAAAGCCTCCATCACCAGTAGAGACGGTGACAAAGTCACTGTTAACACTGAGTTCGGGAAGGTAATTAAGCCATGGTTATTAGGATCTTATCTCTGGATTGCTTATTTAACAATTTTCGATACAGATATAAGACTATTTAGATTTGTAGTGTGATATGATAGTTAAAAATAAAATGTTTGTGTGTTATCCACAGACAGTAACTGTGAAGGAAGGTGATGTTCATCCTCAGAACCCGCCAAAGTTCGATAAAATTGAGGACATGGCGATGTTCACCTTCCTGCACGAGCCCGCTGTGCTGTTTAACCTCAAAGAACGTTACGCAGCCTGGATGATCTACGTGAGTCAAAACCTTCACTTCGAGATCTTAGACACCCATAAAACTACCCAGTGTCTTATTATCTCTTTCTCTCTCTTCTAGACCTACTCTGGGCTCTTCTGTGTCACTGTAAACCCCTACAAGTGGCTGCCAGTGTACAACCAGGAAGTTGTCATTGCTTACAGAGGCAAGAAGAGGAGTGAAGCTCCTCCTCACATCTTCTCCATCTCTGATAATGCCTACCAGTACATGCTGTCAGGTGATGACCTATCTGGCTTGTATAAATGGTTACAGGTTTAAAATGCAATCTGTGCATGTTTCTAATCATCCAAACTTTGTCTTTTTATCGCACAGACAGGGAGAATCAGTCTGTCCTGATCACGTATGTATTACATGTTATGATTCACTGTAGTAAAATATTACTCCTTTCAACCACGCATTCTTTCTTTGCTGCATTTCATCAGTCTTCTAATGGTCTATTTTTATTTCAAGTGGAGAATCCGGTGCTGGAAAGACTGTGAACACCAAAAGAGTGATCCAGTACTTTGCGAGCATTGCAGCTGCAACAACCGGCAAGAAGGATCCATCAGCAGAGAAAAAGGTGTGTAATTCCTAAATAATGGCTAATACTGAAAGAACAAGTCTTCAAGACAGCATAACACAAGGGTCTGCAACCTTTTTGACATGAAGTGCAATTTGTTATTTTCCTGGTCAATGGCTGTGTCGGGGGAAAATAAAACATGCATATTTGTGGTGGTGGTGTAGTGGCTAAAGCACAGAACTTGTAAGCAGAAGGTTGCCGGATTGATCCCCACAGCCACCACCATTGTGTCCTTGAGCAAGACGATTAACTCCAGATTGTAATTTGTAATAAGTGCCCTGTAAGTAACTTTGGATAAAAGCGTCTGCGTACTATCACAATATCAATATCACCCTCGCCACATATAAAACATTTTTTTTATCAAAACAATCTTCTGTTATTACTTCTTTAATTCGCTTTTTTGATACGCTCTATCAATATTCAATTAGAAGAAACTAAAAAGCAAATTTTCCTTAAGGTGTGCCCTGTTCATACAATAAAAAAATAAATAAAAAAAACATGTCAGTAAAATGTGCTGTAAGCTATTTTAGTCCTTCTAGAATTTCAGCAAGCTGAGCCGTTGGATTAGCCATTCCTCCTCTTTACAAAAACCTTGCTCTCCAAAGCTACCAAATGAGCTTTATTGATACCAAAACGGTTGTCAAAGCAACAACAGCAAAATAGCGCCCTCAAATGACCCCTGTTATGAGCAACATGGCATAAAAATGTCATTAAGCCTCAATAATTCGCAGCAACTACAATAATATGAGAATGCGCAACATGATTGACAGGTAGAAAGTGTCATTGTCCTCTGACAAATTTATTTTGCTGTGTAAGAGTCTAGATCTGTCACAGAGACGGATGAGAAATCTCACGAAACTTATTTCAATAATATCTCTCAGGGAGTAGAAACGTTTTTTTTTGCATACATTTCCATGAAAAAAAAAAATGGCTTACCAATGGCTGACAATATTTTTTTATCAAATGTTTTACAGTCTTGTTGTTTAAAAAAACAGTTAACAACATATCTATTGGGTTGATTCTCAGGGTACTCTGGAGGATCAAATCATTCAGTGTAACCCTGCTTTGGAAGCTTTTGGCAATGCCAAAACCATCAGGAATGATAACTCATCTAGATTTGTAAGTATGCTTTCCATTGGTGTGTTTTTTATTGGCTTAATGTTGTTATTTTATGTTATATGAACATCATTGCAAATATATATTGTAGTCCTACCATATTTACAGGGTAAATTCATCCGTATCCATTTTGGAGTAAGTGGAAAGTTAGCTTCTGCTGATATTGAGACCTGTAAGACCATTTTAGCCCAACACCATTCCAACAAATACACACTAATAAATACATATATTGCTGTTAAGATGTTAATCTATTCATTAATTCATTTAGATCTACTGGAGAAGTCTCGAGTCACTTATCAACTCAAGGCTGAGAGAGACTACCACATTTTCTACCAGATCCTGTCTCAGAAGAAACCAGAACTTCTGGGTAAAATGTCCCATAAAATGTGCTAACACTGTTAACATTGTCTCTAAATGAAGGCACCATTTCTGATCTGTTCTCTCACTTTTCTTCAGAGATGCTGCTCATCACCAACAACCCTTATGACTACACCTTCATCTCCCAAGGAGAGATACAAGTGACCTCAATTAATGATGGTGACGAGCTGGTGGCAACTGATGTGGGTGTAACATTATGTATATACTTCACTATGATACCACTCAAAGAAAACTATTTTTTATAAGGAACAGTTCACCCAAAAATGTTGTTCCAAACCTGCATAACTTACTTAAAGTAAACATTTAAACATTAAAAAAATGTTTTGTTTTGAAGAATGTTCATGCTCTTTTTCATACAACAAAAGAATATATTAACCAGAGACTGTCAAGCTCCAAAAGGTTTACAAAAAGCACTATTAAAGTAAAAAGAAATATGAATTGCCCATGTGAAAAGACTAAAAATTAAGTCTTAATTTAATGAAACTATGCGTGAAACATTGAGTGAATCTTCTGCAAAACTTATTTAGTATCATATGGGTTCGTATTTCTTTAAAGAGTTTTTATGAATGCCTTTGAAGTTCTGGACTTGAGAATCTGAATTTTAAAAGACACTGCACATTTGCTCTAGGAAGCTTTTGATGTGTTGGGCTTCACCCAAGAGGAGAAGAACAGCATCTACAAGCTGACTGGTGCCATCATGCACTACGGCAACATGAAGTTTAAGCAAAAGCAAAGAGAGGAACAGGCAGAGGCTGAGGGCACTGAGGGTCAGTTTTAGGACAAATAGTGATATGTTACATGCAGTTATTGGTTGATGGATGATTCTTTAAGATCTAACCACCTTCTATTATTGACTACAGATGCTGATAAAGTTGCATATCTGATGGGCCTGAACTCTGCTGACCTCATCAAGGGTTTGTGCCACCCAAGAGTCAAAGTCGGAAATGAGTGGGTCACCAAGGGACAGAATGTCCAGCAGGTAGATAGAAAATTAAATGGACACTCTAATGAGTATCACATACTCATGTTATAATGTAGGGCTGGGCGATATGGAGCAAAAAATATATCTCGATATATTTTGCTATATCTCGATATACGATATATATCTCGATATCTTTACAGGAAAAATAACCCCCCAAAAACTACTGCAAAAACAAATATGCCAAATACCACAGTCCTTTTTTATTAAAGTGCAAAGAGGTAGGCAGTTCACGTAAGAACAAAGTGCTTCTTATTAATTAACTGTAAAATAAAGGAAGAAATACATATAGCCTTTTCATTCAAAAAATGAAACAACTCAACTCAAGGTAGGCAGTGCATATATAAGAACAAAGTGCTTCTACGACATTTAAGAAAAAAACATCCCTGATTACATAAATAATAATAATTTAACTGTAAATTAAAACAAATAATACATATTGCCTTTTCATTCAAAAATAAAACAACTCAAGCTCATCTTTGCATTAACTCTGTTGTAGCCATCAACAAATAGCCAAAAAACAAGTTTGCTATAAGCTTTGGTTGGCACCAACTTTCGGCATTCACGGCAGTAGACATCTGTCTGCTGTTCATCCGACGCCTTAAAACCAAAGTATCTCCATATAATGGAGCCAGTTGTCCTTTTTTTTTTTAGACGAGATCTGCCTCCGGGCTGGTTGCGGGCGATGCCATGTTGAATGAGACAACACGCAAAGGGAGGGGGAGCAAAAGCAAGGAGGCGGGGGCGAGCGGAGGCGAGCGGAGGCAGGAGCGAGCACAGCACAGAGAAAGCAAACGAGCAAAGTGGCGAAATCAGAATTGAATATAAACAATATATCGATATATACGATATGTCAAAATTCATATTGTGTTTAAAAAATATCTCGATATATTTTAAATATCGAGATATCGCCCACCCCTATTATAATGGGTGGTTTCCATAGACAATTCAAACTTTATTACTTGTCAGGTGTACTACTCCATCGGTGCTCTGGCTAAGTCAGTGTATGAAAAAATGTTCCTTTGGATGGTTGTAAGAATCAATCAATCCCTGGAAACCAAGCAGCCACGGCAGTATTTCATTGGTGTACTGGACATTGCTGGATTTGAGATCTTTGATGTGAGTTCAGCTTTCCAGATTAATCTACTTTAATAATACATTTTATTTCTAAATTAAAATGTGCATTGTTAAATTGTTTGTACCATTGTGATTGCACACTGTACTCCACTTGCAGTTCAACACCTTTGAGCAGCTGTGCATCAACTTCACTAATGAGAAGTTGCAGCAGTTCTTCAACCACCACATGTTTGTGCTGGAACAAGAGGAATACAAGAAAGAGGGTATTGAGTGGGAGTTCATTGACTTTGGCATGGACTTGGCAGCTTGCATTGAGCTTATTGAGAAGGTGGGTGAATATTCTATTGACGGATATACTCTAGGGGGGAAAAAAATCTACAGCAAAACTGACATTTTGCTGTCATATTCTACTCTTTGATGTAGCCCATGGGTATCATGTCCATCCTTGAAGAGGAGTGCATGTTCCCCAAAGCCAGTGATGCCACATTTAAAGCTAAGCTTTATGACAACCACTTGGGTAAATCCAACAACTTCCAGAAGCCCAGGATTGTCAAAGGTAAACCAGAGGCCCATTTCTCCCTGGTTCATTACGCTGGCACTGTTGACTACAACATTTCAAACTGGCTCGTGAAGAACAAAGATCCTCTCAATGAAACTGTTGTGGGATTATTCCAGAAGTCAACTTTAAAGCTGTTGTCTATACTGTTTGCGAATTACAGTGGTGCTGAATGTAAGTACACATTGAAGTGTGACATAAAAATATATTAAACCCAACTTTTTCCAATAATAACAAAGTGAATGTATTTCACAGCTGCGGATTCTGGTGGTGGTAAGGGTGGCAAAGGAGGTAGCAAAAAGAAGGGTTCTTCTTTCCAAACAGTGTCAGCCCTCCATAGGGTATGTGAGATTTGAATAATATAAGTTTACATTTTCTCATGAGATGTAATTACACATGAATAAAAGTCCCCTACATTCTACCAACAGGAGAATCTGAACAAGCTGATGACCAATTTGAGGTCAACTCACCCTCACTTTGTGCGCTGCATCATCCCCAATGAGACCAAGACTCCTGGGGCGATGGAGAATCCTCTGGTCATGCACCAGCTGCGCTGTAACGGTGTGCTGGAGGGCATCAGAATCTGCAGAAAGGGCTTCCCCAACAGGATTCTGTATGGAGATTTCAAGCAACGGTTAGTATGAGCTTTAATAGCTTTCATTACATATTTTATTTTCTCTAAGACTCAACAAGGTTTTGCAAGAAGTTTCTCACTGGTCTGCATCTGCTATACAGACCACTGAGAGTTTTGAAAATACAGATCTTAGTTTCAGTTTTTCATTAAATTTAATTACACTGGTGTACACCTTTAAAATACTGTTCATAAATAAGTAATCAGCAACCCTCAAAAAGAAGCCTCACGTTTACCTCACTACACAGATAGCATTATAACTGCATTGTTACTGTACTCTTAGAACTTCAGTTTATCTAAGTATTTGATTTGCATCCATCACATGCATGAACTGCATGTTCTATAACATATTTTGCATTTAACGTGTCTGCTGAATAATAAAAAGTATTCTTTAATTTGAATATATTCCCTTTTTGTAGTTACCGCATCCTAAATCCTGCTGCTATTCCTGAGGGACAGTTCATTGACAACAAGAAGGGAGCAGAAAAACTTCTTGGTTCTCTGGACATTGATCATAGCCAGTACAAGTTAGGACATACTAAGGTATAAAATTAGCCAAGTTTCATATCAACAACCTATTCTAATGGCAATCCTCTTTGGTCATCTTTCCTGATATAAGATCCTTCTTGTTTAGGTGTTTTTCAAGGCTGGTCTCCTGGGTACACTTGAGGAGATGAGAGATGACCGTCTTGCACTTATTATAACTGGAATTCAGTCAATGGCTCGTGGTTTTCTATCAAGAATTGAGTTCCAAAAGATTGTTGAACGCAGGTGAGAATTCAGATTGCTTTCATATATTAAAATACCCATCAAAATAATACATTAATTAATTGGCATATTACATTGCAGAGATTCATTGCTGGTGATCCAGTGGAATGTACGTGCCTTCATGGGGGTCAAGAATTGGCCCTGGATGAAGCTCTACTTTAAAATCAAACCTCTGCTTAAAACTGCTGAGAATGAGAAAGAAATGGCCAACATGAAGGAGGAATTTACCAAGTTGAAGGAAGCTTTTGCCAAATCTGAAACCCGCAGAAAGGAGCTTGAAGAAAAGATGGTTTCTATGCTCCAAGAGAAAAATGACCTACAACTTGCAATGCAGTCTGTACGTCCACATGGGGAAAAAGTGTTTTTTACATTTAAAATATAATATAAAATGATAAAATAATACAATACAAAATAATGAAATCTCTCCTTCAAAATTCTTTTGCACTTCGACAGGAGCAAGATAATCTTTGCGATGCTGAGGAGAGATGTGAGGGTCTGATCAAGAGCAAGATCCAGCTTGAGGCCAAAATCAAAGAGCTGACCGAGCGACTGGAGGATGAAGAGGAAATGAATGCTGAGCTGACAGCAAAGAAGAGAAAGCTGGAGGATGAATGTTCTGAGCTCAAGAAGGACATTGACGATCTCGAGCTCACTCTGGCCAAAGTGGAGAAAGAGAAACATGCCACTGAGAACAAGGTCTGTATTCATCAAAGAACATGTTAGAGACTTAAGAATGAGGTGTTAAGAGTCCCTGTCAAAATTACACAATTCTACAGGTTAAAAACCTGACAGAGGAGATGGCAGCTTTGGATGAAATTATTGCAAAGCTGACCAAGGAGAAGAAAGCTCTACAAGAGGCTCATCAGCAAACACTGGATGATCTCCAGAGTGAGGAAGACAAAGTCAACACACTCACCAAAGCCAAAGCCAAGCTGGAGCAACAAGTGGATGATGTGAGTGCCACAAAACACAACACTAAATTCTAATAAAAAAACTTTTGCAAATAATTGCATAATTTGTTTTTATATTTGATGGATACAATTTAGCTCGAAGGTTCTCTGGAACAAGAAAAGAAAATACGAATGGATCTTGAGAGAGCTAAAAGAAAGCTTGAGGGTGACTTCAAGTTGACACAAGAAAATGTGATGGATCTGGAAAATGATAAGCAGCAGATGGAGGAGAGGCTAAAGAAGTAAGATTTTTTCTTTTAAATCTGAATATGTCATTCATATTTCATGTACTTAATGTAAAACAAATTATGTAAACTTGGCAGAAAAGACTTTGAAATAAGCCAGCTCAACAGCAAGATTGAAGATGGGCAAGTTCTGGAGGCTCAACTCCAGAAAAAACTAAAAGAGTTGCAGGTAAATCAAAAACAAGATGATCTTGCTCAGATAATTGAACACACTCAAATTCAATTTGGTATTTCTGATAAATCTAGGCCCGTATTGAAGAGCTTGAGGAAGAACTGGAGGCTGAGAGAGCTGCTCGTGCCAAAGTTGAAAAGCAGAGGGCAGATTTGGCCAGAGAACTGGAGGAGATCAGTGAGAGGTTGGAGGAGGCTGGTGGTGCCACTGCCGCCCAGATTGAGATGAACAAGAAACGTGAAGCTGAGTTCCAGAAACTGCGGAGAGACCTTGAAGAGGCCACTCTGCAACATGAGGCCACTGCTGCTTCACTGAGGAAGAAACATGCAGACAGTGTGGCTGATCTGGGAGAGCAGATTGACAACCTTCAGAGAGTGAAGCAGAAGCTTGAGAAAGAAAAGAGTGAACTCAGACTGGAACTGGACGATGTGGTCTCAAATATGGAACAGATTGTCAAGACAAAGGTCAGAAATACAAATAATGTTGACTGTATAAATTATGTGTATTGTCTTTGTTGTTGGTCAAGAAAAGCAATCAACTATTAATATAATTAATTCTAAAGACAAATCTAGAGAAAATGTGCAGAACTCTGGAAGACCAGATGAGCGAGTACAGAACAAAAGCTGAGGAAGGCCAGCGCACAATTAATGATTTCACCATGCAAAAAGCCAAGCTGCAAACCGAGAATGGTAAAAGATTTAGCTTTAGCATGAGATATAGCTATTATATTAATTAATTCCTTTTCAAAAATATAATTTTATGATATTGTATTTTAGGTGAACTTTCGAGACAGCTAGAAGAGAAAGACTCTTTGGTGTCTCAGCTGACCAGAAGCAAGCAGTCCTACACTCAGCAGATTGAAGACCTTAAGAGACAAATGGAGGAGGAAGTCAAGGTATTTCTTTTGATTTCTTATGTATTTGTTACTTAAAGTCCATTGAACGTCTATGTACAGTACAAAATATATTTTCAATCCTTGTAGGCTAAGAACGCCCTGGCCCATGCAGTGCAGTCTGCTCGACATGATTCTGATCTACTGAGGGAGCAGTTTGAGGAGGAGCAGGAAGCCAAAGCTGAGCTGCAGCGTAGTCTCTCCAAAGCGAACTCTGAGGTGGCTCAGTGGAGAACCAAGTATGAAACTGATGCCATCCAGAGGACTGAAGAACTGGAGGAAGCAAAGTAAGTAAAACAAACTCAATGTTTCTGTAAAGATAGTTTTGATTTTTAAAGAAGAAACATTGAGAAAAAATATCTTATGACCAAATGCATGAACATTAAACAGGATTTGCAACCTTAAGAGCACTTTTCAAAAATAGTTCACAGTAACAATGAATGATGCTTCAAATTTTCTTCTGATATATATCTTTTTCAAATATTATAGGAAGAAGCTGGCTCAGCGCCTCCAAGATGCAGAAGAAGCTGTGGAGGCGGTCAATGCTAAATGCTCTTCTCTGGAAAAGACCAAGCACAGACTGCAGAATGAGATTGAAGATCTTATGGTTGATGTGGAGAGATCCAATGCTGCTGCTGCTGCTTTGGACAAGAAGCAAAGAAACTTTGACAAGGTAATACACAAAAACAGTATATTTAAGTTTTATTTTATACATTTAGTGCTTTTGCAATTTTGTTGTTGTTGTAGTTTTATGTAAGCAATTGTGCAAGAGCCTTTGATAAAGTAAGAAGACAAATTTAAATTAAAACGTTTCAAACACGGAATTCATCTAGAACTATAAGGATAACTGTGGGGAATTTAAGAATGCGGGTTCTACCCATATCATTCCCCCTTATATGTAATAAGGAATTTAACTCAAGAAGGGAATTATGATTAATTCAGGAAATGTAAAATAATGAATGGCTATGTCTAATCAACTCTTATGCTTGTGATTAGTTGATGTGTGAACATATTAATTAATCCTTAAATATGAGCAATATTACTCTCATGGCCATTGAAAAAAATATCACAGATATGTTAAAATTCTGTTTATAAGCGAATGTAGCTTTTAAGACCTTTCAGTTTAAACAACCAATATATTTTTCTATCATACCACAGTCAACTTCCCTTTGAATGCAACCAAAACGTTATTTACTAATCAACAACATAAAACTAACACACACAGACAAACATAAACACAGATTAATGAGTGAGTGAAAGGAAATGAATGGAAATTACCTGTAACAGAGGAAAATGAATATGTATTGATTCTACAGACCTTGCTTTGAAAAAACCATAATGCTTCATTTGACATGCCTCGATTTGAGCTCGGGTTACTCAAATTATATATAAAAGCATCAGATTTGAGTGAAAGTCTTGTGATAATTATACTTGCATTATATTGATTTGTGTTGAAGTGTCTCAGTTTCCTGCTCAAAAAAGGGCATGTTTTAATCATGTATTTTAATAGCATGATTTCAAAAGGAGTGGTATAAAATTGATCTTCATTAACATTTGGGACATGCAAAATGAAACAACGATATATATATATGACATATATAATATGCTGCACTTTCATAAATATTCAACATGATTGTTACAAAACATGAAAACACATGATTAAAATCATAATCGAGGAGAGGTGGTGGCGTAGTGGCTAAAGCACAGGGCTGTTAATCAGAAGGTCGCTGGTTCTAACCCCACAGTCACCACCATTGTGTCCTTGAGCAAGGCACTTAACTCCAGGTTGTTCTGGGGGGATTGTCCCTGTAATAATTGCACTGTAAGTCGCTTTGGATAAAAGCGTCTGCCAAATGTATAAATGTAAATGTAAATGTAATTGGTAATTCATACCCATACAACATGAGTAATGCATGACTATGAGACATTCAGGGTTATCATCAGGTTAAACCTTGTGTGAGAGTACTAGGCATTTTGGCAAAGATTCAGAGTTTTGCAATTCTGTCAAAGCTCATAATATATGCATTATAAGACACAAGAAAATGTCATTTTGTGCATTTGGAGAGATGAGAAAAGCATTAGAGAGTTCAAAAGGATAATTTCAAAGAAAGTCTGTTAAGGCTCTCTTGTCTTAGATGATGGGTTTTTAGCACGTGATGGATAGGCTGACTGGCTGCCTTCTGTCTTTCTGGCAGAGTCTTTAGTTTATGACATTGAGGAATTTCCAGTGTGGATTACAGCCCTCTCTGTGTAATTCTCTCAATTTTATTCTATATTTAGCCAAAGATCCAGGGTCAAATACTATCACCTACAACTTAACCATTTTTTATCAAAACTGCACTGTTCTCACTGACTGTATGGTTTACTTTGTTAAATTTAACCAGGTCTTGGCTGAGTGGAAGCAGAAGTATGAGGAGTCCCAAACTGAACTGGAAAGTTCCCAAAAAGAAGCCAGATCTCTCAGCACTGAACTTTTCAAATTGAAGAACTCTTATGAGGAGTCACTTGACCACCTGGAGAGCATGAAGAGAGAGAACAAGAATCTCCAAGGTAAGCATGATTTGTATAACTGCACACCACTAGTATTTGTTTCCTTGTAGTTTCCTTGAGTTCTTGCTAAATACGTTTTTCTATTAAACAGAAGAAATCGCTGACCTCACTGAGCAACTTGGTGAGAGTGGGAAGAGTATTCATGAGCTGGAGAAAGTTAGGAAACAACTGGAGCAAGAGAAACAAGAGATACAAGCTGCCCTGGAGGAGGCAGAGGTAAGACCAGCACCTCCCACCGTCCCTATAGAAGTGGTGAAAATTACTAGTCCCGGGGGAAAGTACCTAAAACAGGCTTTAGTACTGCCAGTGGGAAAGGGCCTTACTAGGAGATGACACCCCACCCCAAAACACTAGGCCCTACAAAAGGTTTATCTAGACAAATAACAAACATAACTTTTGCTCTTCATAGGGTTCCCTTGAACATGAAGAAGGCAAGATCCTTAGAGCTCAGTTGGAATTCAATCAGATTAAAGCTGACATTGAACGTAAACTGGCTGAGAAAGATGAAGAGATGGAGCAGGCCAAGAGGAACCAGCAGAGAGTGGTGGATACCCTTCAGAGCTCACTTGAGTCAGAGACTCGCAGCAGGAATGAAGCCCTCAGACTGAAGAAGAAGATGGAGGGTGACCTCAATGAGATGGAGATTCAACTCAGCCAGGCAAACCGGCAGGCAGCAGAAGCCCAGAAACAACTCAAGGGTCTTCATGGACATCTCAAAGTATGACGACTCTTCAGCTCAATTTTAAAATGTTTACATGAAATTTTACAAAGTTTTTCAGTCTTTTTATTTGTTAAAATTGTTGCGTCACAGGATGCCCAACTCCAGCTGGATGATGCTCTTCGTGGTAATGATGATCTCAAAGAGAACATTGCCATTGTGGAGAGACGCAACAATCTGCTGCAGGCTGAACTGGATGAGTTGAGATCTCTGGTGGAACAGACTGAGAGAGGAAGGAAACTGGCTGAGCAGGAACTGCTGGACGTCAGTGAGAGGGTTCAGCTGCTGCACTCTCAGGTATGGCACATCTGTACTAGTCCTGTACTAGAGAGAGTCTTTAAACATTCTCTTAATTTATTAAATCATCTAAAGACTATATAAATGTGATTACGCTTGATGTTCAGAACACCAGCCTGCTGAATCAGAAGAAGAAGCTGGAGGGAGATAATACTCAGCTTCAGACTGAGGTTGAGGAGGCCGTGCAGGAGTGCAGAAATGCTGAGGAAAAAGCCAAGAAGGCCATCACTGATGCTGCCATGATGGCAGAGGAGCTGAAGAAGGAGCAGGACACCAGTGCTCATTTGGAGCGCATGAAGAAGAACATGGAGCAGACCATCAAGGACCTGCAGCACCGTCTGGATGAAGCTGAGCAGATCGCCATGAAGGGAGGCAAGAAGCAGGTCCAGAAACTGGAAGCCAGGGTAAGCTGCTGACATTTTTTTTAAACATTTGAAATGTGACTTCTGTAAAATACTTAAATAACTTACTATATGCAATAAGTTAAACTTCTCAAACATCTGTAAGGTGCGAGAGCTGGAAAGTGAGGTGGAAATAGAGCAGAGAAAATCTAGTGATTCTGTCAAGGGGATTCGTAAATATGAGAGACGCATTAAAGAACTCACCTACCAGGTAAGAAAAATTTGGCCTGCTTGATCAAATGGACTCTGTGATGCATTTGCTTCCTTTGTCGACATGTTTCTGTATCTCTTCAAATTACATAACACACAATCTTACAGTATATATATTTTTTTAAATATGTATTGAATACACTGCTGAGTTTCACTAAAAAAAGTTTTACTATTTTCAAAGACTGAGGAAGACAGAAAGAATCTGGCTCGTCTGCAGGATCTGGTGGACAAGCTTCAGCTGAAGGTCAAGTCCTACAAGAGAGCTGCAGAGGAGGCTGTGAGTATTTGTTCACTTTTGTCATAGAATGCAAAGACTACTGCAATTATTTTCTAAGGTACACAAATATACTCTATAGGAGGAACAGGCCAATTCCAACCTGGGCAAGTTCCGTAAGATACAGCATGAGCTGGATGAAGCAGAGGAAAGAGCTGATATTGCTGAATCCCAAGTCAACAAACTGAGAGCCAAGAGCCGTGATACTGGATCTAAGGTGAGATTTTAACATACGGTACAAAGTGGTTTTGTACACAAAAATAAGAACCTCATAAAAACCCTAAACAGACACAGTTAAGTCAGTGTGCTAGGGAAACTTTCAAATCTATTCAATTTAGTGACTTATTTTCAGAATAGAAATAAAGACATCAATAGATGGTTGCAACTACTACTATATCTATACCTGATGAAGCAAATTTGGTTGTTTACCTGTTATGGCCTTCATCCAAAATACATAAATGGATTACAACCCCAATTCCAAAAATGTTGGGACAGTATGAAAAATGCTAATAAAACCCAAAATCCAACAATCCAGCACCATCTTTTCCAGGGATGTCCTGGAATGTTCAGCAGGACAACTTCAAACCACATACTGCCCGGAGTGCACAATATGGCAACAAAGACCCCATAAAATTGTGCAGCTGAAGACCTACATAATGGATGATTAGGGGAAAATTCCACTTTCTAAACTTGTGTCTTCAGTGCCCAGATGCTTAATAAGTGTTATTAGAACAAATGGTGATGTTTACAGTGATAAACACTCAACGGTCCCAACTTTTTGGAGTGTGTTGCAATAATCTGATTTGAAATTATTGTACATTTAAAAAATTTTTTTTTAATGAAATTCACAAGGTAAAACATCATATAATGTGTAGTTGTAGTGCTTTCAATATAGCAGTGGGTGAATATAATTTACAAATCACCCCTTAATGTTTGTATAAGATTTTTTCATACTGTCCAAACTTTTTTGGAATTGGGGCTGTAAAACCTTTGTCCACATATCCATCTTAACAAATTGCCCTTCTACTTTATTTTCTATCTCACAGAAGGGGACTGACGAGGAGTAAAAATATCACCTGGAGCTCTCCGAGCACTGATTGACATGACAATATCTTCTGTAGTTTAGCAGAATAAACAAGATATGCAACTGAAAATGTCAACCTTTTTTGCTTTTGCACTGACACACACAAACACACACACACACACACACACACACACACACACACTGATGCCCATACCAACACACCCACACAATTGTAGCTGCATCATTTATTCAGCTGGCCTGCTGTGCTCTATAATGCAGCAAACAGAACATAGGAAAAAAGCATGTATTTGCACCATAGGCTAAATATGAGAAAAATGGCGCCATATGGTGGAAAATATAAACAATTTTCATTTTGTAGCCAGGGTTCCGGAATGAAAGCATAATATCATAGAATTCATGATTTTATTCTTTAATGGCACTGGGCTCAAATATTGCTGTTTTAATGGGTTTCAATGGGGGATATTTTTGTCCTGAAGGTCCTGAGTGTAACTATTTTGTGCAACTGATGTTGAAATATCAAAATTCTCCCAAAAATACACACCTATGGAAAAATGTATGCCGTTGGCATTAACATGATAAAAAAATAAATAAAATAAAAAGACAAAAATGTCCAGAAGATCGCACAAGGGTTAATACATTTCATGACATAAAGCTAAATGCTTTCTATATATCAGAGGTGGGAGTAAGTCACACATCTCAAGAAAGTTCTTCAAATACACACCTATCAATTAAGAGTATTTTCAGGTAGTCTTACATGAGATCAATAAACCAAAGAGAAAGAGGAAGAAAAAAAAAGCAAGTAACAAATCACCAAACTACTGTAAATCACTTAATGTAGATTATGTTAAAAGCCAACATTTTGCATTATGTGCTTTGACACAGCACGTTAGAAATATCCTCAAGGGATGTAAGGACTTTAGGGCACTAAGGTTCAACATGTGGATTGATTATATTGTCTTAACCAGATACATTCAAGTTTGACCGAGTAGTAAAATTCAACAAGGTACAAAAACTGTCTATATAGGCTGACTGAGTAACCTCTCAATGGTTTAAAACAGTGATTATGAATTATAGTTGTGAGCAGGAATTGATCAGTGGACTGAAAATAAATTCACACCTCTTTATCTAATGGCTGAAGATCAGAAGCCTCTTTCTTCTTCATCAATAATTGTTGGCAATAATACCTATTCCTGAACATAACTTTTGAAATGTTGTGAGTTTGAAAGCTGCAATTGTCAGTCATCACCACTCGAGGGCACTATTAATCTAACTTGTAGCCTGCTTTTTCAGAACCTGTCAATGTAGGGGGAGGTGGGGCAGGTTGTCACAGCTGTTCACTCCCTCCATTTCTCAGGGTAGGTTTATGTTTTGAGGTCAATTTGTATAGAGGTACAGTACTTCCCTTTAAGGAATGTTCCAGGTTCAATACAAGTTAAGCTCAATCAACAGCATTTGACCTTACAAATATTGGTTACCACCAAAAAATTACAGTGAGTTACAGTGAGGCACTTACAATGGAAGTGCCAAAAATGCCGTCGACTCAGCTTAATTTGCATTGAACCCGGAATTTTCCTTTTGATCTTGTCCACCATTACTGTGCAGTGAAAAAATATGTTAACCACGTGTTAAAAATGGGAGCATGCTCCATGGCTTGTGTGAATGTTCACACTCTTAACCCAAGGATGGTTAATAATAGCAGGGATGTAGCAAATGTCTCTGGTATTTCTGTAACACTTAGAAACATATTTTTTCTCAAACACCCTCTGAAAAACATGTTTCAATAAAGCATGTTTATTGTGAGAGAAAAAAAAAAAAACTGTCCTTACTGAAAAATTGTGTGCCATGGTTGGGCGTTGGGAGTCAGTTAAGCTCTTACACACCTTCACCCAGGGCTGTAGCTAGTGGAGTGAAAGATGGTAACGATTCTAGGGGCCCACAGTTCCAGGGGGGCCCAAAACAAATTCTAAACTGTAATTTTTAATAGGAAAGGGGCCCAGAGCAATATATAGTCAGGGAGCCCAGAATACCTTGCTACAGCCCTGCCTATACCACCCGCCGAGCGCATTGCGCTTTACAAATGGACATGACACGTCATCGTTCCTGCGAATAATCCATTTCCATCGATTTAATGCACATTTTTACAAATGCAAAAATCTAGAAAATCCAACTCCTCCTAGCACATTCAATTTTAAGCGTTTCCATTTACGATACTGACTTTCAAAATGTGCATAAAAATAGCTGGATGAATAGCTGCTGTCTTAAGACAGAGATACCATGTGATTATAAATCCTGCATGGAGCACAATGCTACCCAGAAGCAGACTAACAGCAAAACAGTGCACTGTACAACTGTTCAAACCTACAGGTGTCTAAAACCTGCCATGTTTATTTGATTATATATATATATATATATATATATATATATGCTGGAATGTGTCCCAGTGTGGTTTTATTGTTTTTTCCTTGTTTACCTAGAAGCTATAACAAATCAAGTTTCTTTGTAGTCACATTTACAATGCCACATGCTATAACATACAGAAACAAATTCAGTCCCCTTATGTAATTGCATCCAAATTATAATAAAGAGACAAACTAATAAACTATAAAGAGTACAAATTACTACAGATTTGTACTAAATTGTACTTTCATAGTAAAAATTTATTAAAATAGAGCTGTTCAGCCATGACGTCAATTTGCAGGCCAACCTTGAAGTGAATTCTCCGTGGGTTCCCTCAGGATTTTCCTATGGGTTTTTATAGTGGGGGTGTAAAATATGGTCTGTGGTAAATGTTACATTTTGTTCTACAACAGAAATTACACACAGTCATACCTCAAATGTGAATTTTTAAGCCGTTGTGTGTTTAAAAAAAAAAAAAGTATGTAATTCAATACAGCTTTGAATTTAATGTTTAAGGTTTGACTGTGTGTAATTTATGTTGTAGAATAAAACATCCACTAAGTAATGTTCACTCATAAGTTTAAAAGCCCCTTTATATACCCCATAGGAAAATCCAGATCTCTTCCGGGTTTATGGAGTACAACCTGAACAGCTCTATAGACCTGTGATTAAACATTATCAAACTTATTATCAAATTGTCAATTATGAACGAAATAAAATAGAAAATGAAATAGAAATGTCCAGGTCATTTTCCCCAACCCAAAAAAATTTATAAGAAAAACTTAAATAAGAAATGATTTAATTTTATGCATAAATTCAAGACCTTTAGATTTTCCGGCATTATTATTATTTTTTTATGTTTATTTTTTTTTAATGCAACAAATTTTGATAATCACAATAATCTAATTACTCTTAAAATCAGAGTGCATGATGTCGCAATGTTGTCTTAACACTTTTCGTTTTATTTATGCATTTTTTTATGCATTATTTCTTTCTCTTTTAGGGTTAAATATGACCCGGATATGTTATTGACAGTTTTTGTGACATTCCCCATTTTAACTTTAACAATCACAAGTAGTGACAATCAAATTAGGAGAGAATTACTCAGCAATTTTTATTTAATAATGCATTTATCTATTATGATCAGTTTATTAAGCCAGTAGTTTAATTATATTATTATATTCTATATTTGTGCCTTATTAGAACAATTTTACTGCTTATTATACTAAATAAAGTGTCAATTACTGCCATGCATTATGAGAAACAAAGAAATTAAACAGAAAAGGTTGCATTACCTTCATCTGAGCATCAGAGGAGTGGTAGATCTTCTCTTTCAGGGAGCAAAGTGTTTGTTTATGTGTGGCTGTGTGAAGGGTACAGGACACAAGCAAGGGTGCCTGAGGGGAAAGAAACATTTGGACAGGAGGTCAAAAGGCATGCATCATAGTAGCACAAGTGTACCTGAGGAAAAAACACAAAAGTGTGCCAAAATTAGACATAGATAAACAACTTTAAACACACTTCTTTATCATGATTTATAATGATCTTACAAATGGCTTCTGCTAAAGTGTTACTATTATTCTAAAATGTGGAAAATAGTAATAAGAAAGAATGAGTAGGTGTGTCCAAACATGTGATGGGTAACGTAGCTAAATAGATCAATTCATATTATAGCAATAAATTAAAATATAAATACCTGTAATCTCCACTTCCATCATACATCTGGCTTGCTCAAAGCTTTACAGAAAAATGACAAGCAACTCAAGGAGCAAAAGCATCACGGGACTTCCAATGGACATCTGAGTCCATTTGTCCAAATACATCAAACAAACAGACCCCCTCACCAGTCTCCATGAATAGCACACTCAATGGTCATGATGTACATTGGGTCAAGTCATTGACCTTTTGGTGGGCCGCGATGTCAAAGGGCCTAAACAGCTGAGATTGAACCTTCTTAGTCTCACGGAAGAGTATGGATCGGAATGTTCCACCTTGTCATTGTGAGTAAATGAGCTGGTAACTGATCCTCTAAAATCATACAAGCTTCACGCTGCAGACAACTTCACACTTAGCTTCTCAGCTGAGCGACACAAAACCTTAAAACAACCTCTACTTAACTAAACACTCTAAACACCCTGGAGTGATAACCAGAAGTTGGGTCCAACAGGCCTTATGATGTCAAGACTTTACCAAGTAATTAGAGGTCGACCGATAGTCAATTTAGCCGTTACCGGAAACGAAGGTGGTGGGAAAGGCAGATTAATGAGCTGATCATTTTTCAAATTGATTTATAGAATGTTAAAAAATTCTTATTCTTTATTTGCTACAAAGACAAAGAGTCCAAAATGAATCAAATCCCAGATGCAGTTTTTTGTTCAACCAAAATAACCAGAAACATTTTTAGATTTGGTCCATAATGTGGGACTTTTAAGTACAAACAAGCCCGAAACACACTATAAATAAATTATGAAAAAACTATCGGCAACTATCGACAGATTTTTACCAATTTAACCGATAGTTCCAAAGAGCAACTATTGGCACAGATTAATCTGTAAAACTGATATATCAGTCGACCTCTACAAGTAATGTTAATATGGCTATAGTCATAAGACATGTTGTCCACTATCACTTTTATACCATTTAGTTTTTTACATACATAAACTTGCAGGAGTTTAGTGTTAATCAGTTTAATGCTAGTTTGGCACATTGTAGTACATCTTTTTTATTTTTTACTTTACTTTCAGCTTAGCGTTTGAAGTTAAGATTTACACCTCTGCGTCAAACCAATGTAGCCTTTTACTCGTTGCTTATTTGGTCTGTTAGTGAAACATAGGTCCTATGCTTGCTGTATTCGTTTTGAGTCCTTTCCAATCTGTATGATGTTTGGAATATATATTTCAGTGCGGTGTACAGTAAATAGCCTAATCGTATTTCACAAGAAAACAAACACTTCTAATTTGTCAGCAAATTAAAACACACTTGTTAAGTGTTGGTCATTTTACCTATATACATTATAAAGTTCAGCTTCTAAGCTATAAAACGACCCATTGTTTGTTGCTCAAGTGAGTAGTTATTAAAACATTTGATGATTAATTTTACAGCATCAATGTATGCCAAAATATTTATTTATTATTAAGTGACTCAAGAGCAAGCATACAGTATAATTCTGATTTATTTTCTCTGCATACAAGGCAACGTGTATATTAATGCATAATATGTAAATCTACTTTGATTAACTTGTTTTTAATATGACAATCATTTAATAAGCACTATTGCATTCACAAATTACATTTTTTTATTTTTTTATTTATTAAATGTAGAATTATTTCAGTGAATAAATGAAGCCATTTTTTTCTCAACACACTAGCATTTTGGCTTTGCAAAACATAAATTAAAAATCAAAAGCAAAGCCACCGCAGAGAGGCTACGGTGTAGTTTTGATGCAGAAGTATAACTTAGCCTTTATGGTATGTTAACTAAGCATTACAAAATTAAGTCAGATGTTCCTCATCTATGATATGGTAAAATCTTTAAAAATGTCAATTGAGATCACTGAAAAAGAAAATGCCATTCAAACCACTCCTTACAACTTTAAAACAATGTTAAAGTTTAGAGCATAGGTTAGCTAAACTCAACATTTATGGTGACCTTCAAAGCCAAGAGTGACCATGGGTGTTCTCGAAATGTGACAACTGTTAAAAATAACATAATTTAAGCAGTGTACTGTATATAATTCATACGTATGTGTGTTATAGCATCAATACTTTGATACTGATCATATTTCTAGCATCACATGTTGTTTCAAGATCCTAATCCATATGTTTAAAGATCCCAAGGTTCCAAATAAATGATGCAGCAGACAACAATTCACACATTTGCAATGTGGAAAGCAGCTGCTTCAGCAACTCAATGCACCAAGGCCCACATCTACAGCTGTCTGAGACCCTCAGCACTCACTGTAAAGGAGCTAAAAAAATTTAGTATGGTTATCCTTGTCCTCAAGGATAGAGCAAAACAATGGCATGTCAACAAGAAATGCAAGAGGTTGCAGTCCATCGGTACAGGCTGTGACAATCGAGCCGTAGGCCTCTCCTGACCTTGCCCCGAAGCACAAAAGACCAGCTGTTGGCTGTCCGTCGCCTCCATCTATAGACAGACCTGAATTAGTTTAATAATTTGTCACAGGTGATCAACACGTTTATTCTATTTCACCTCTTTACTTAACATGTTAAAAAAAGCCTACAATATGTGCAGAAGATAAACTTGATATCGCATGCAGATATTACTTTGATTTAGGCCTGTGCTGACATTGGTTTCTGGGACTTCAGATACAATTAATTATTTAGCTTCTTATAGTAGTGAAGAAGGAATTTGTAATACTCACTGGTGACCTTCTACCTCTTATTCTTTTACATTCCTCAATAATGCATAACATTTTATTGTTAACCGGATATGTTACATTGGTTAGCTCCTTGTCTTTCAAAGAAAGAAAATAAAACATAGAGGCTGTGCAAGACAATGTAAAAATCTTCAAAAGAGGTTCACATTTCTCAGATTTCTAGGTGTCCTGCACTAAGAAGAAGAGATCCAAAATAGCCAACTGTTGCTTTTGTTAACCTGAGACAACGTCGTAAAAGGACTTACTGATTATGTGTTGATGAAGCTTCTAAGCAACATGGGTGTTCTCTTGTCCTTCCTCCTTGAAGCCTATTGTTACATCCCACCATATATGTCAACCATTTATTTAGCAGGACAAAGGTGGGGCATCTGTGGCCGACAACCTTTTTAGGATCAGTGACTCCCTTTAAAAAGCTGGCATCCACTCTGGAGTGGACAAGACACAGGACAAACCTAAGGTAAGAACCAAAGGGCCCACAAGCAGGAAGATCATCTGGACCTAACACGCATTGCTTCAAAAGCTGACACAAAAAGATAAATGAATTGGAAGTTAGAATAGTTACTGCACCAACTGAGATGTAGTGATTTTCCTAAACAGTTCAAATCAAAAACAGGTCAGTGTTCTCAAACGCTAATGACTCCTTTGTTTTTATCCTCAGCATAACACCAGTTAAAAGGTACAGAGGTCTGACAATCACAAGGTGAGAAGTTTTAACTACTTGCAAATACATCCTAAGTATTGAAATGCATTACTGTGATGCCAATTATGTGGGACCAAATACTTTGAAACTGCTTCTCTGCAGTGTTGTTTAAAGACAGAACATGTATGACGTTGTTCATCTGTTCACTTCTAGATTTTAGAATGGGTGACGCGTTAATGGCGGAGTTTGGGACAGCCGCTTCCTTCCTGCGGAAGTCGGATAAGGAGCGTCTGGAGGCCCAGACTCGCCCCTTCGACATGAAGAAAGAATGCTTTGTGCCCGACCCTGAAGTTGAGTACGTCAAAGCCACCATCACCAGTAGAGATGGTGACAAAGTCACTGTTGACACTGAGTTCGGGAAGGTAAGGATCCAGTGGTTTTCTTATCTCTCTAAAGCAAGCATCACTAAGGGTTTGTGGTATAGGTTAGGTTATACTGTCAAGGGTATGTGTTTAGGTAAATGTTAAATTCAATTTATGCTACGGACATCACATAGAATGGTTTATTGAGGTGACATGTGCTGTTATTTTAGACTTATTGAAGGAGGGAAATGTAGGGACAGGAATATCATAGATTTTGGGTCATTTTGTTTTTAACTTACAGTAATAAACCACCCGAGATGCCTTAGAACATCTTAGCAACCACATAGTAACGCTTTGTCAACCACCCACAGCACACTAGAATCATGACAATGAGTTTTACACTCACCGTTTTTCAGAAAATGTAAAAATCTACTTGACAAAACAGTAGCAATATGATTTTCAATGTGCTAGGCAAACAAAACAAATGCTGGGGATGCTGCCATAATCTAACCAAAAAAGTTTTAATTTTACGCAGTTAAAGACTTATATTCTTATTTTCTCAATTCATCAGACTCTGACCGTCAAGGAAGTTGATGTCCACCCTCAGAACCCGCCAAAGTTCGATAAAATTGAGGACATGGCGATGTTCACCTTCCTCCACGAGCCCGCTGTGCTGTTTAACCTCAAAGAGCGTTACGCAGCCTGGATGATCTACGTGAGTGACCAAATCAGAGCCTTAATGAATATACTGCAAATACATGATGTATAATCATACTGATCCAATTCATCTCTCGCATAACAGACCTATTCAGGGCTGTTCTGTGTCACTGTCAATCCCTACAAGTGGCTGCCAGTGTACGATTCCTCTGTTGTCAAAGCTTACAGAGGCAAGAAGAGGACTGAAGCTCCTCCTCACATCTTCTCCATCTCTGACAATGCCTACCAGTACATGCTGTCAGGTTAGAACTGTACCTTAACTCTATTCAACTGTACAACACCGATGTTATTATACACAAACCTTTTTTCAACAATTATTTCTGAATTTCTCCAAACAGACAGGGAGAACCAGTCTGTCCTGATCACGTAAGTCACATCAGCCTTATTTTTAAGTGCTTAGTATATTTACATAATTCAATTCAATTAAATGTATTTCTATATCACTTTTCACAATACATACAGTATTGTTCCAAAGCAGTAAGCCAAAGTCCAGCAATGACAAGGATACAACTTTAAGATGTTTAATGAAGAAAACATCTATCCCTTAAAGGGGTAAAGTGAATGCAAGTGAATGGGTGCCATGAGGCTGCTGGCTGTTTGACGGTATAAAAGGCATATTTAGGCAGCATAAAAGTAATCCAAATGATGCCAGTCAATCAATGAATGTCTTCTGAAGCAAATCGATAGGTTTGTGTAAAAAATAGATAATTAAAACTTTATTCACTTTTAAAAATGCTTCCAGCTAGCAGTGGGCGTAAGCATGATGGTGTGCTTACTCAAGAAGTCAGAAGTGTGCACTTCTGGAACGAATATCATGCAAGAATTAGGTTGTTTCAAACATGATTCCAGCGCTGGCTGGAAGTAACAATTTAAAGTTAAAAACATTTTAATTATCGATGTGTTTCTTACACAAAACCTATTGATTTTGCATCAGAAGACACAGCCAGCTACCTGATGGCACGCATTCACTTGCATTGTATGGACAAACAGAGCTGAAATGTGCTTATAAAAATATGAATTTTGGTTCTGCTGAAAAAGGAAAGACATACATATCTGGGCTGGCTTAAAGGTCAGTCAATCATGAGAGAATTTTCATTTTTGGGTGACTAATCCTTTTAATCCACAGTGGAGAATCCGGTGCTGGAAAGACTGTGAACACCAAGAGAGTCATTCAGTACTTTGCCAGCATTGCTGCTGTAACTGGAAAAAAAGATGCAGCATCTGAGAAGAAGGTGAATATGGTCTCAAAACTACTATTCTATAAATAAACACATGATGCTTGTGTAAACTTTTAAAAGTATAATATGCTGAGATCCATAAGAGATAATTAAATCTTAGTATGTAGCCTGGATTTATTGTGTTGTTTGTTTCTAGGGTACCTTGGAAGATCAAATCATCCAAGCTAACCCTGCCTTGGAGGCCTTTGGCAATGCCAAGACCATCAGAAATGACAACTCCTCACGATTCGTAGGTTTTCCCAATAATCATGAATGTGTTGTATCAAAAAAGCTAATTCTACCATAAAAAATAATAGTAATTAAGAGACCTTATTTTTTTATAAATGAACAGGGTAAATTCATCCGAATTCACTTTGGTGTGAGTGGAAAACTGTCTTCTGCTGATATTGAAACCTGTGAGTACGCTTTCTCATATCAAGAATATGATTGGACATCTTTAATATATCTACAAATATTTAAGACAGTAAATAATAACTTTATGCATTTTCCTCATTTAGATCTGCTGGAAAAGTCTCGTGTGACTTTCCAGCTCAAGGCTGAGAGAGACTACCACATCTTCTACCAGATCCTGTCTCAGAAGAAACCGGAACTGTTGGGTAGGTTTCTATATGCAATGATGTGCAGCTATATTACATGCGCCAAATGTATCAGTTCGCACAACTAACTGTAATGTACATTCTTTACAGAGATGTTGCTCATCACAAACAACCCCTATGATTACTGCTACATCTCACAAGGAGAGACGCAAGTGGCATCTATTGATGATGCTGAAGAGCTGATGGCCACTGATGTTAGTGACATCCCAATATAAGATAACAATATATACTGTATATATAAACATCAGTGATGAATTAAAAGGTCTTTGACAAAAGACCAAAGTTCAACAGAAAGTGTAACAAAAGTAGACTAACCATGCTGTTTCCAAACCATAGGAAGCCTTTGATGTCTTGGGCTTTACAGCAGAAGAAAAGGCAGGCATCTATAAGATGACTGGTGCCATTATGCACTATGGTAACATGAAGTTTAAGCAAAAGCAGAGAGAGGAACAGGCAGAGGCTGATGGAACTGAAGGCAAGTGACTTTGTGCAATCAATACCACAATGGTGTGTGTTAGTCTTTGTTGCACAGTTCTAAATTTTAAACAAAATGTTTAATCTTCTCAAGATGCTGACAAAGTTGCGTATCTGATGGGCCTGAACTCTGCTGACCTCATAAAGGGTTTGTGTCACCCAAGAGTCAAAGTCGGAAATGAGTGGGTCACCAAGGGACAAAGTGTCCAGCAGGTGAATAAACTTCATATTAAGCATAATTTAAGCCTTGCAATCATGTCATCATTTTTTTTTTTTTTTTTTTTACATACCTCCACTTTTTAACACAATTCCAGGTGTACTACTCCATTGGTGCACTGGCAAAGTCAGTGTATGAAAAGATGTTCCTTTGGATGGTTATAAGAATCAACCAGTCCCTGGACACCAAGCAGCCTCGCCAGTACTTCATTGGTGTGCTGGACATTGCTGGATTTGAGATCTTTGATGTAAGCTGTCAATAACTTATAAACTGTTTTTCAAGAACAATTTTAACAAGAATTGTTACTTGGTTCACCATTGTGATTGCACACTGTACTCCACTTGCAGTATAACACCTTTGAGCAGCTGTGCATCAACTTCACTAATGAGAAGTTGCAGCAGTTCTTCAACCACCACATGTTTGTGCTGGAACAAGAGGAATACAAGAAAGAGGGTATTGAGTGGGAGTTCATTGACTTTGGCATGGACTTGGCAGCTTGCATTGAGCTTATAGAGAAGGTGTGTTTATGAACAGATACTTTTAAATGCAGGCACATAATATATTTTAATATAATTTACACTATATTTTATACTCTGTTTTCTGCAGCCCATGGGTATCATGTCCATCCTTGAAGAGGAGTGCATGTTCCCCAAAGCCAGTGATGCCACATTTAAAGCTAAGCTTTATGACAACCACTTGGGTAAGAACCCTACCTTCCAGAAGCCCAGGATTGTCAAGGGTAAACCAGAGGCCCATTTCTCCCTGGTTCACTACGCTGGCATAGTTGATTACAACATTTCAAACTGGCTGGTGAAGAACAAAGATCCCCTAAATGAGACTGTGGTTGGACTCTTTCAAAAGTCTACCGTGAAGCTGTTGTCCTACCTCTTTGCTAACTATTCAGGGGCTGATTCAGGTGTGCAATGATCTTCATTTGAAGAAAATATTTTGCATAGTGATCTTTTAGGATTTCCAGAGAAACACAAGATAAATAATTTTCTTTGACAATTTCCTTGTTTCAGCCGGAGATTCAGGCAAAGGAGGTAAAGGAGGTGCCAAAAAGAAGGGTTCCTCTTTCCAGACCGTGTCAGCTCTCCACAGGGTAAGACTTACCCATTAACACTTGGCCATTAAAATAAGTTCTCAAACAACAAGATAAAAGTGAATTCACTTCATTAAACAGAACTATTTACCTAATGTTATGGTTATTTTCTGACCATAGGAGAACTTGAACAAACTGATGACCAACTTGAGGTCAACTCACCCCCACTTTGTGCGTTGCCTGATCCCCAATGAGACAAAGACTCCTGGGGCAATGGAGAATCCTCTGGTCATGCACCAACTGCGTTGTAACGGTGTGCTGGAGGGTATTAGAATTTGCAGAAAAGGATTCCCCAACAGGATTCTTTATGGAGATTTCAAACAAAGGTGAAAAGCTTGAAATAGATACAGTGGAAAAGGAAATGTGTTCAAACTTTTTAACATACTTTTATACCTCTTGTCAGATACCGTATTCTGAACCCATCTGCTATCCCTGAGGGACAGTTCATTGACAATAAAAAAGCTGCTGAAAAAATGCTTGGCTCACTGGACCTTGATCACAGCCAGTACAAGTTAGGACATACTAAGGTATAATAATTCAAAATTCTTTCAAATAAAATTATAGTCTTTAAATAGCTTGTTTAAACAAAATTGTACAGAAAGTGAAAATATTTTTTTTTTTTTACGGATTTGTGTAAAGGTGTTCTTCAAGGCTGGTCTTCTGGGTACACTTGAAGAGATGCGAGACGATCGTCTTGCTCTCATTATTACCGGTATTCAAGCAAGAGCTCGTGGTATTCTCTCAAGAATTGAGTTCCAAAAGATTGTTGAGCGCAGGTGAGAATTCAGATCGCATAATCACATTATAGAAGAAATTCAATACCTTTAATGGTTTAAACAATTGGCATATTACATTGCAGAGATTCATTGCTGGTGATCCAGTGGAATGTACGTGCCTTCATGGGGGTCAAGAATTGGCCCTGGATGAAGCTCTACTTTAAAATTAAACCTCTGCTTAAAACTGCTGAGAATGAGAAAGAAATGGCCAACATGAAGGAGGAATTTACCAAGTTGAAGGAAGCTTTTGCCAAATCTGAAGCCCGCAGAAAGGAGCTTGAAGAAAAGATGGTTTCTATGCTCCAAGAGAAAAATGACCTACAACTTGCAATGCAGTCTGTACGTCCACATGGGGAAAAAGTGTTTTTTACATTTAAAATATAATATAAAATGATAAAATAATACAATACAAAATAATGAAATCTCTCCTTCAAAATTCTTTTGCACTTCGACAGGAGCAAGATAATCTTTGCGATGCTGAGGAGAGATGTGAGGGTCTGATCAAGAGCAAGATCCAGCTTGAGGCCAAAGCCAAAGAGCTGACCGAGCGACTGGAGGATGAAGAGGAAATGAATGCCGAGTTGGTTGCAAAGAAACGAAAGCTGGAGGATGAATGTTCTGAGCTCAAGAAGGACATTGACGATCTCGAGCTTACTCTGGCCAAAGTGGAGAAAGAGAAACATGCCACGGAGAACAAGGTTGGCTCTAAAACCTCATACAGTTCTGTCAGCATTACACATGTTATGAGCTTTTTGAACTCCTGACTCTTTTCCTTAGGTTAAAAACCTGACTGAAGAAATGTCAGCTCTAGATGAAATCATTGCCAAGCTGACCAAGGAGAAGAAAGCCCTGCAGGAGGCTCATCAGCAAACGCTGGATGACCTCCAGAGTGAAGAAGACAAAGTCAACACACTCACAAAAGCCAAAGCCAAGCTGGAGCAACAAGTTGATGATGTAAGTACTTGAAAAGTTGTGGAGTTACAAGAAAATCTTACTTAAAAACACATGAGGTATGAGGTATGATGAGTTTTAAAAACAATGATAAGTAATTATATTTTTCTCAATAAGCTTGAGGGATCCCTTGAGCAAGAAAAGAAGCTGCGCATGGATCTTGAAAGGGCCAAGAGAAAGCTGGAGGGTGATTTAAAATTGACCCAGGAGAGCATTATGGACTTGGAAAATGACAAACAGCAGATGGAGGAGAAGCTAAAGAAGTAAGAACAGATAAGATTTCTGAAAAAAGAACACATATAAAGAATAAAATCACTCACCAAACATTCTGATATAACTTTTTAGGAAGGACTTTGAAGTTAGCCAGCTCAACAGCAAAATTGAGGATGAACAAGCCCTTGGTGCCCAACTCCAGAAGAAACTGAAGGAGCTGCAAGTATGTTTAAACCAAAAAAGCAAAATCGTTAAGAAAATAAAGGATACATTTTTTGAGTCAATTATAACACAAACCCTCCATTTTGTCCATTTCTAGGCACGTATTGAAGAGCTTGAGGAAGAGCTGGAGGCTGAGAGAGCTGCTCGTGCCAAAGTTGAAAAGCAGAGGGCAGATTTGGCCAGAGAACTGGAGGAGATCAGTGAGAGGTTGGAGGAGGCTGGTGGTGCCACTGCTGCCCAGGTTGAGATGAACAAGAAACGTGAAGCCGAGTTCCAGAAACTGCGCAGAGATCTTGAAGAGGCCACTCTGCATCATGAGGCCACTGCTTCTACACTGAGGAAGAAACATGCAGACAGTGTGGCTGATCTGGGAGAGCAGATTGACAACCTTCAGAGAGTGAAGCAGAAGCTTGAGAAAGAGAAGAGTGAACTGAAGTTAGAGCTTGATGATGTGGTGTCCAACATGGAACAAATTGTAAAATCGAAGGTTAGTAACAACATAGAAATGTGAGACAGTAAGAAATATTGTGTCAAACTGCAATGTAAAACCAATATATTTCATTAGAGCAACCTGGAGAAAATGTGCAGAACTTTGGAAGACCAGATGAGTGAGTACAGAACAAAAGCTGAGGAAGGCCAGCGCACAATTAATGATTTCACCATGCAAAAGGCCAAGCTGCAAACCGAGAATGGTAAAAACACGAGATAGAGCTATTATATAACTTAACTCAATTCCTTCACAAAAATATAATTTTATGATATTGTATTTTAGGTGAACTTTCGAGACAGCTAGAAGAGAAAGACTCTTTGGTGTCTCAGCTGACCAGAAGCAAGCAGTCCTACACTCAGCAGATTGAAGACCTCAAGAGACAATTGGAGGAGGAAGTCAAGGTTTGCATTTCAGTTCATATGTTTTCCTTGAGGTAGAATTATTTTTACACATTAGGACATTACACACCACTAACAGATGTCGCTATTTAAATTTTTTATCAGGCTAAGAATGCCCTGGCCCATGCAGTGCAGTCTGCTCGACATGATTCTGATCTACTGAGGGAGCAGTATGAGGAGGAGCAGGAAGCCAAAGCTGAGCTGCAGCGTAGTCTCTCCAAGGCGAACTCTGAGGTGGCTCAGTGGAGAACCAAGTATGAGACTGATGCCATTCAGAGGACTGAAGAGCTGGAGGATGCTAAGTAAGTTTTTAAATATTTTTGTTTTCCAGATTTGTATATAGTTATTTACAAATTCCTTTACTCCGTGATTTATTTTCAGGCTTGTTCTTTTTTATAAAACTCTTAAACTCTCTTTATAATGACAAAATTAGAAAGAAATTGGCTCAGCGCCTCCAAGAAGCAGAAGAAGCTGTGGAAGCAATTAATGCTAAATGCTCCTCTCTGGAGAAGACCAAGCACAGACTGCAGAATGAGATTGAAGATCTCATGGTTGATGTGGAGAGATCCAATGCTGCTGCTGCTGCTCTGGACAAGAAGCAAAGAAACTTTGACAAGGTAATACACAAAATAAATTTCATTTATGTTTTATTTTATGAATTTGGTCAGTGTTTTTGCAAATGTTGTTGTAGTTTTATGTAAGCAATTGTGCAAGAGCCTAATATAAATGCCTAATCAGGTCTTGGCTGAGTGGAAGCAGAAGTATGAGGAGTCTCAGACTGAACTAGAAAGTGCCCAGAAAGAGTCTAGATCTCTCAGCACTGAACTTTTCAAACTAAAGAACTCCTATGAAGAGGTCTTGGATCAGCTTGAGACAATGAAGAGAGAGAACAAGAACCTCCAAGGTTTCCAGAGATTGCTTATCTTTACAAATCAAATTTCTGGGGAGGTTCAGTGTATTTTTGCTTAAACTTTATTCTCTTTTTAAGAGGAAATTTCTGACCTCACTGAGCAACTTGGAGAGTCTGGAAAAAGCATTCATGAGTTGGAGAAGGTTAGGAAGCAGCTGGAGCAGGAAAAAGCAGAGATTCAGACAGCCTTGGAGGAGGCTGAGGTAAACCTGAGAATTTTTTCTTACTTTTTATTTGTTTTCTTTACATAAAGCTAATTTATTTTTGGACACAACTGAAATTTTGTTTCGCATCAAAAGGGTTCCCTTGAACATGAGGAAGGCAAGATCTTGAGAACTCAACTGGAGTTCAATCAAGTAAAGGCTGATATTGAACGTAAGCTGACTGAGAAAGATGAGGAGATGGAGCAGGCCAAGAGGAACCAGCAGAGAATGATCGATACCCTTCAGAGCTCACTTGAGTCAGAGACTCGCAGCAGGAATGAAGCCCTCAGACTGAAGAAGAAGATGGAGGGAGACCTCAATGAGATGGAGATTCAGCTCAGCCAGGCAAACCGGCAGGCAGCAGAAGCCCAGAAACAACTCAAGGGTCTTCATGGACATCTCAAAGTATGATGCCTTTTCAGCTTAATTTTTAAATGCCTTCATAAAATCTCAAAACGTTTTTCAGTCTGTTTATTTGTTAAAATTGGTGCTTCACAGGATGCCCAACTGCAGCTGGATGATAATATTCGTGGTAATGATGATCTCAAAGAGAACATCGCCATTGTGGAGAGACGCAACAATCTGCTGCAGGCTGAACTGGATGAGTTGAGATCTCTGGTGGAACAGACTGAGAGAGGAAGGAAACTGGCTGAGCAGGAACTGCTGGACGTCAGTGAGAGGGTTCAGCTGCTGCACTCTCAGGTAGGCCATGTCTAGTCAAAGGCAAAGAAGGCCTTTAAACTCTGTCTTAGTTAATAATTTCATTTTAAGACTATATAAATGTGATTATTCTCAATGTTCAGAACACCAGCCTGCTGAACCAGAAGAAAAAGCTGGAGGGAGACAATTCTCAGCTTCAGACTGAGGTTGAGGAGGCTGTGCAGGAGTGCAGAAATGCTGAGGAAAAAGCCAAGAAGGCCATCACTGATGCTGCCATGATGGCAGAGGAGCTGAAGAAGGAGCAGGACACCAGTGCTCATCTGGAGCGCATGAAGAAGAACATGGAGCAGACCATCAAGGATCTGCAGCACCGTCTGGATGAAGCTGAGCAGATCGCCATGAAGGGAGGCAAGAAGCAGGTCCAGAAACTGGAAGCCAGGGTCAGTTTATGAAGCTTAGTTTTATTCATACATTTTGTGGAGATGGCTATTATTATTTGATGACTTCAGAGTTGGTAATTTTGAGAACATTTTGGTTTTGCTAGGTGAGAGACCTGGAAAATGAGGTGGAGATGGAACAGAGAAAATCGAGCGATTCTGTCAAAGGAATCCGTAAATATGAGAGACGCATCAAGGAGCTCACCTACCAGGTTAACAAATAAACCATTAATAAACCAATGTCTTGATATTTCATAAATAACATTTTAAACACATATGGGAAACAATCAAGTCACATTGTACCCCTTAACTCCATTTGTAGACTGAGGAGGATCGTAAGAATCTGGCTCGTCTGCAGGATCTGGTGGACAAACTTCAACTGAAGGTCAAGTCCTACAAGAGAACAGCTGAGGAGGCGGTGAGTAATTGTTCACTGTTGACCTTGTATGCAATGACTTCTGCAATTGTTTTGTAAAGTCAAGTAAACAAATTCACTCAGTTAAAGAAGTATTGCTGTTTCTGTCAGATTGAGTTACTGAGTAACAATCTTTTTATCATTTTGTTTTTCAGGAGGAACAGGCCAATGCTAATCTGGGCAAGTTCCGTAAGATACAGCATGAGCTGGATGAAGCAGAGGAGAGAGCTGATATTGCTGAATCTCAGGTCAACAAGCTGAGAGCCAAGAGCCGTGATTCAGGACCAAAGGTACCCCCCCAATAAAAAATTTAAATGTTCAGCAGCATAGTTTACAATGGCACTCACAAAACTGCATTGGTAAAAGGTCTGTTTCTCTTCTCTTTGCTACAGAAAGGACATGATGAAGAGTAATACTCCACTACAAAGTTTCTGGCTGCTTTGATGCCATGCTCATGTACTAGTTTTGATGTAGTAATAAAATAGCAATTATGAATTCTTGTGTCTGTGGCTTTCTTTCCAATTTCTGTTTCATGTGTATTTTTTTTGTCCCATTATACATCTCTAGTACAAAGGTGGGCATTACAAACCAAACAAAAAAGACTTAAAATCTAAAATTGATAAATGTATAAATGTATAAATATATATATATATATATATATATATATATATATATATATATATATATATATATAACCTTCCCAGTTATCAGTCCTTTAACCACTATGCCACCTTCTGTAAGAGTACTGTACAAAGCTCCTGCCCATATCATACTGAACATACAGAAATTAAATTGTGTTATGAATGAAAACAAGGCTGTGAATTAATAGACTTAAAGTCTCTTCAATAGGTTGTACTGTATGCACTATGGTGTAATAATACAGTAGCCGTACTTCAGAGCCCTTTAAAATACAGAGCAGATTTTTTTTTCTTGTAAATAGCTTTGCATTTCCTTGTTATAGTTTGTTCCCTCGCAATAACTTTTGCATGCCCTCAAAACAATTACTACAGTTTTACTACAGTAACCATATTTCAAGCTTGATATTCATCGTAAAACAATAGTTATAATACAGGACAATAAAAATTATAGTAATAAAAATCATAATTTTGGAGATATTATGGTTTTACACAAATACCATGTTATAGTGACCACAATATTAATCATTGTTAATCTATAGTAAAATCAAAGTTACTATATAGATATAGTAAACTGTATTAAAAAACGTGTTTTCAGGGGCTGGGTAGCTTAGCAAATAAAGATGCTGACTATCACACCTGGAGTCACAAGTTCAAATCCAGGGCAAGCTGACTGACTCCAGCCAGGTCTCCTAAGCAACCAAATTGGCCCGGTTGCTAGGGAGGGTAGAGTCACATGGGGTAACCTCCTCTTGGTCACTATAATGTGGTTCCCGCTCTCGTTGGGGCGCTTGGCATGTTGTGCGTGGATGCTGCGGAGTATAGCGTTAAGCCTCCACACACGCCATGTCTCCACGGTAACATGCTCAACAAGTCACGTGATAAGATGAGTGGGTTGATGTTCTCAGATGCAGAGGTAACCGAGATTCGTCCTCCACCATCCGCATTGAGGCGAGTCACTACGCCACCACAAGGACTTAGAGCGCATTGGAAAAAAAATAAATAAAAAAAATAAATAAATTTCCACCAAAACAAAAACCAAACAAACAAAACACCAAACTGTTATGGTTACTATCATAGTAAACGTATGGTTATTCTGCAATAACCATGTTTAAACTACGGAATTTATATAGTAAAACTATAATAACCACAAAAGTATGATTTCATTACCATAGTTTTTGATTTCCTGTATTATTACCAGTGTTAGGTGTAATCAGTTTACAAAGTAATTAGTTACTGTAATCTAATTACATTTAAGTTACAAAATAGTGCAATGCATTGCAATTTACATTCTTGTAATCAGATTACAGACTTCCAATTAATTTCATTACTTTTAAGTACATTATAGGATTATGCTCATATCTAATCTATTAGTTTTGTAGAATAAATGGATTATGGCCCACTTATGAGTCATTGTGAAGGAGAAATGCAAGGTGCTGAGAGTATGACTTGTATGTAACAATGACCAACCAAGAAATATAGATATTATTTTTAATGTTAGCAGAAACGTGTCTTAGAAAGTAACTTGAAAGTAAACTAATGACTATTTAAAGGAAGGAATTATTAAATTAATCTGATTACAGTTTTAGAGAAACAATTAGCAATTCATAGTGGAATACTATTTTTAAGTAATTTATCCAACACTGATTATTTCTATGGCTGTGTCTCGTTTGGAAGGATGCGTCCTTCGGAGGTTGCATTTGTCGGCCGCATACATCATCAAGGCGTCAAGTCTCGTTTCAATTTCTTTTTGGGGAATGCAAAAAAGGTTGGCAATTGTATAAGGGTCAATTACGTATAAAGATTTTTAACAGGCCATTTTTAAATTACAAAAAATAAGAATATCAATTGCAATTGTTCAAACATTAATCATATAAAAATTTGTAATAAAGTGATTTTTCATCTAGATGAACTGGCCGTGGCCTAAAGAAATTTGATGTGGTGCGACCATGATTTATCTTAAAATTTATAAATGTTCCTTATCATGCTTAACCTTTTTTACAAGTTCTAAGTAATATAAAGTGTTTAGAAATAAAGTATTTGATTTGTTGTGTTTTTATAAATAATGATCTCATATTTTTGTTCCACAATGTCAGTTGTCTTAAATGTAAAAGACTTATTTTTCCTCTAAATCGCATAAAACTGATAATTAAAAAATAATTTTAAAAGAAAACACCATTTACTTAAGCATACTGTATTAGTGATTAATATTGCAGCCACATAAATTAAATATTTTATTTTGAATTTAATAGTTATTGCTATCATTGGTCGCTCCAAATGACATGAAGACCTCATATAGTTAAAAATGTATTTAAAGAGATCAATAAATGATACATTTCATACAAAAAAATTTATTAAAACCAGATTTTATTAAAATTTCACAGAATTTTCATGAACACAAATTCATGAAAATTTTTTCCCCCTAAAAATCTCATCACAAACATTTATAATGCAGCACACATTCATGGCATTGTTTTGAACCAACATTTAATTTAACTTGACAATCATCATGTTCCTGATGGGTATTTGGAATTTCCACGTGAATGTGGGGTACTTGGTGTTAACTGCAGGCACTTCTTTAACCCCAGTTATTTCTGAACTTTGCCCAATCTTGGCTGCTCAACTTAAGAGTAGAGTGAGGTTGTTGGCTCAGGTTCTGAGATTTTTCTTACAGCAGAAAATGACATCTGGAGTTTGTTGCCACATGAATAAGTTATTTTCACCCGACTGCCGCATGGACCTAACCTGGACTTCCTCTCGCACAACCTCAAGGACCTACATATGGAAGCTCATCATAGGTTACAATCACAAACTTGCCACTCAAGTCTTGAAGAACATCTTTTTCCCTTGGTGGCTCAGAAGTGCTTGAGGGATCCTCAGTGTGGCACATGGTGTCCCTCAGGTCCACTTTCACTGGCTGGTAACATAGGCATGTCTTCATTTCTGCATGCTTGCAGAAGCATGAAAACCCCATATGACTAAGTTGTGCAGCTTGTGAGGGCAAATCCTGGTGTATTTTTAAGGTGCCCTTCACAGCCGTCAATTTGCCTAGAATCAGCTCATCATACTTCTGAATGGTCTCTTCGCTTACCCAATGGTGAGTAATAGTTTACCCTGATTTTTTGGCCAGCATCTCATACAAGTCCAGGAGTCTGCAGCTTGCCTCCTGGTTGAACGTATGAGATCTGCATCCCTCTTTACGGCACCACCAATGCCATCCGGGGCACCCTTTCCATGGGACTTTTCTGAATAGTTCCATGTAACATGCTTGAACCCAGAAAGGAAAGGCACAGTACTAAGGACGTAAAAGACTGCTTTGTTCCTGTACTGTGAAACGGGTCCACCGCTGATTATATGTAGACCTGTAATCTGTGCGCAGGTTGCCTGAAGCTCTATCAGCATGGGAACTATCTCCATAGATGGCGGTGTAAGGTCTCACACAGCGTTTGCTATCTTGTTCCTTTCCCTGTAAGCACTGAATGCAGCCCTCCATTTCTCTCTCTGGCAGCTCACTTGACTTCACATATGGAATCTTTCACTCACATTTTCTTCTCTGGTAGCTGAAACAGTAATGTAATATAGCATCATACCATAAATCTACAGTGTATATTCCATTTTATTTTTGACTGATGATAGATGACAGGAGATAAACATGTAAACGAAAAAATTATTTCCTGCAGGTAAAGAAAAACACAAGGGCAAAAATATGTACTTAATGTTGCTTTATAGTTTTCATTTTTAACTTACCTATCTCTTCTCCAAGCAAGGTTCTCAGCTCTTGCTGCAGGGTCAGAATGAACATGCTGCCTATGGCGAGCGCGTTTTACTTTGCATAGCAGTGGCATCTGATAAAGTAGATTAGATAAATAAATAATGAATGCATAATAATTGCAGAAACACCAATGTGAAATTACAGGCTCTAAAAAATAAATAAAAAAATGTCCCCCAAATGATATTGTACAAAGATTAAACATAAACCATTGTGTCTTAAATGTTAGAAAAATGACAGCATAAAAATCTATTCCAAATAATACTAAAATAAAGCACTTGACGTATATAAATCATCAATTGAATATAAAAGCAGAAAAACTGCCAATCTAGGACATATATCTATCATGGAATACATTGCAATACTCGCAAAACATGATATTTTAAAGTTCAGTTAAAATATACAGGCACAGAATTAGCCACCTAAACAAAACAAGCTAGCTTCCCACAAAAGGTCACTATGACATTTATAATCAAAATATATATTTGTAGAAAAACTACATACAAAAAGTTTTACAAAAACGTTTTTTTTTTTTCAAATTTGAGAGAACGTTACAAACCTGTTTGCTGCTTCCATGGGTCCTTGGCAAACTGGTATATCATGCAACTTCCTGTCTTTGAAAGGATTTCAACATAAAAGTCCCAAAGCGGTCGTTTCTTGATGGTCGCGCCACGTATTTCATAAAATTGGACATCATCGGACAACGTTTGTATATTATGATGGAAATACAAATGCTTTGCAATTTTGTACAGTACTACAAAACACATTGGAAATCATGCCAAAATGGGCAGAATAATAAACCTGAATAGATATAGAGTAATTTCAAAGAAGTTTTCAAAACAGCAGTCATGGACGGTCGCACCACATGATATTTTGTTAACTAACAGAAAAATTACAAATAACTACATTTTTTGAAAATGTCATTGACCCTTATACATGTAAATGATGCGATCTAAAGTGCATTTGAACAGCGGTGAAACACTTATAATGGGTTACATTTATAGGAGCAGACAGAGAAGTTTGAAGTAAGTTTGGAGCAGAAGAAATAGAGATAAACCTTATGTTATTTGTCAGCTTTACACTAAGCTAAAATGCTATTTCTAGACATTTTACATGCACGTTACCAGACATGATCATATTTCTATAAAGAAAATTCACGTTAGATCATAATTTCTTTAAATAAATATTAATAATAATATTAATATACAAAATGGTTTAAACGAATATCAACACTGACTGTTTACCTTCAATAACAGTACATCAATTCATCTGAAGAAATCTGAGGGGGAAAAATCCATTGACGGTTGAGAATTTCCCGCCTTGAAGATGCGCTGGTGCTTAAAACGGCGATGACGTCACATATTCTCGTTCATTACTGCACGTATGTACACCTCAATTACTTTGTTTTGCTTTTTGAAAATGTAACTTTTGGTAATTTAAAGTATGAAAAAAGTAAAAAAAAAAAAATTCAGGCATATTTAAGGAATCATTATATTAGTTAGTTATTACATACATAAATATATTTTCAAATAAGCAGCCCCTTTTCTCTGTAGCTTTTAAAGAAATTGAAAATGATGCATCTGCTATTAAGGATAGTACCAATAGAAAATATATAAAGACAGTTGATTTATATGCTGTTTATAAGAGCTTTGAGTAATACTTTAGGTCTTGTGGTTTTTTTGGGGATTCACGTTTATTTTATTATTTTTATTTTATATTTATTTTTTTCTTTCTCCCCCTGGCGGTAAGATGTGGCATGATGTTTTGTATGTTGTTCAACGCATAATAAAATAAACAAATATGCACACCTCAAATGTACCAAAGCTTCAGCTGACTACTACTGTATGAATTGATTTTATGGGAGTCGAATCTAGTGTGGGAATCGACTCTTATCTTTTTAAACAGGACATTGTGATTGGCTTAAACCAGCGAGTTGGGAGTTCTGAGAACCAATCACATGTCTCAAACCTGCGGGAGGCCCAGTTAACATCCATATTTTTATTTTTTGTCTCATAAGAAGTTTTATACCTATTGCTGTATAATGTGTAATATTTTTTGATACACAGTAAATGTTGCTTTTAATAATAATAATAATAATGATAAAAGCATGTCATACAGTACCTGTGCGTTTACTGTACGCAAAGAAAATTTAGCTGAGACGGGCCACTTCTGTTAAAATGAATGGGAGAAATTGGAACGCCCAACGTACAAAGGAAGTCCCGCCTTACATGTAAAAGAGCCAATCACCTTTTAGATAAGGACAACGCGCATGCGCATTCGCTATACTAGCCTGGAAAATCTCGTTTTTAGCGTAATCTGAGGCAAATCAGCTCAATTTATGATTCCAGTGTTGTCAAATTTTCCTGCTGATTTGAAATATGTTCTTTGATCGTAATCTTCACCAACATTTTTTGAGATTTTGGTCTTTCCCCGTTCAAGGTGATAGCAGTTGCAATGGCATAACTGGAAATAGCCTCACGAGAGCGTTCCAGAGAAAGACTTTGCTGGTTTGAGTGAGGAATAATGTGTGATAAACTAAAAGACAAATCTGAACTCATGCTGTAGTACAAGTCAGTTCATAGGGCAGAGGTTTGGGTAGTAAATGAATGCTTTTTTTGCTAATTGTGTGTGTATATTTTTCTCCCTGCTGCTGATGATTTTTTCTGTCATTTTCTCTAGTATCTATTTGACAATTGAATACTCGATCCATCCCGACCATACATTACCATCATCCCCTAGTTGTTGCTTTAGTATGCTGTAATAATTAAGCAAATATATTTACAAGATATATATATTGTAAATATAAATCACGGCTGAAGGGTGTTAGGCATGACGTGAGCCATGACTATATTCGCAATATATCACAGCCTCAAGTACCTTATTGCTTTCATAAAAGGGTCACCACATAATAAAAATATTTAGGATACAAATGATCATTAAAATGTTATATTTTGTAAGTAAAATCGTTAAAAGTCATCCTTCCGCCACATAGTCCCTTCAGTAAACAGAACTATTATGGGTGCTGCGGAGTGATACAAATAGTAGTTCTGTGAAGATGTCAGAGCTGTGCTTTATCATGAATAAAACACGGCTGTTGACCAATCAGCATCCAGAGCCGAAACTATCAGATTTCCTTAACTTATAACTTTGTTATCATATCCCCTTTGTATCGAGCCTAACAACGGCATTCAGCCGTGACAATATTCACACTATAGCACAACCTCTCGTACCATTTTGCTTAAATATTCATTTATTAAACATGTAGGAATGAACAAATCAGTAACCATCAATGACCATTGAGAAATATAATGTATAAATAAAATAAGTTTCTCACACAGGGTTCTGCTTTATCCAAAGAGTCCCTGAAAAATGCATGTAATGGTTTAATACCACTTTCCCACCTATAATCACATGAGAAAACAACACTAAAATCATCATATCATTCTATCAATTTCAGTATATAATGAACAGAAATAACAGCTTCAGAATGTTTTTAACACTTTCTTTTATTTAATGTTTAATAATCACATCATAGTTAACAATTAACCACAATTAACACCTCATTCAAACCAAAAATATAATGACATTTTCATGGAAAAACTCGAAAAACTAAAGGAAAACAAACCGAATCACAAGAAACCACAACAGAACAACCAGTTTTGCAGAATAAATTCATACGTTTCTTTAGTTTTCATGTTATTTCCGGGTTGTACGTCTTTATAATAATAGTATGATTATGGGCAACAACTCTCCCAGAATTAGATATAATAATAGTTGGACCTCTCCTCTCACTCCCTCCTTCAACCGTATATGTCCTTCATGGCACAATCAATCAGTGCAATTGAAACACATTTAATGCCCCCCCCCCCCAATTTTAGTTTCTTTCTCAGCATTCATTGTTGTACGACTAGTATTTGTAAATAGGTAAGGGGCTATGTGAGACTCATTGAGATTATATGACGAGGTCATGGGCCACCTGAAAAGGACCCATCTGCCATCTTAACCGATACCCAAAACCAAAATATTAAAGACACACAAATATATGTGCACCGCATCTTTAGTATATTTCAAACACATTTGTTCTCCTCTGCCTTTTTCCTTGGAAAAGGGCCAAAAATGACAACAATAATAATAATAATTATAATAATACAAACAAGTTTATAATACCAAAAATCCATTAAAGGTACATGATATCAGCAGTAACTCATTTTGAGCGTCACAGATTTATTTGTTCAAACATTACTTTTACACTTGTGGCAATATCGTAAGTGTTAACAGAGATGGCAATATGTATTTATTTACATAAAACTGTTTGCTAGTCGTCGGGAAATCAATTGCTGCGATTTTTGAATGGGTTGCTTTCAGGCACAGAAAATGGATTTAATTATGACCATGTTACTACAAGCAAAAGTCGAGGTTAGACATTATTATTGTATTTCAAAGACTAAAGCTTGCCCATAGTGTTCGAATGCTGCACAACACAGCTCAAATACAACTATTTACACACCTCTCCTTTTTCTGAAAAAGAAAGGACTATAAATAACTATTATTGCCCAAATTATTACTTAGTAAAATAATGCATTTTCTACTGTGCCATGTTTTCTTTTCGCCAATTTATGGGTTAATTATTTAAATAAACGCTGTTTTCTTAGATCAAATGGGAGACTGCTGCCAACTCTCAATATCTAAATTACACGGTTGCATTCTTTATCTAAAAACATCTCCAAGAGACATCATATTTCTCACACACATGTGCTTTAGCATGATTAGATATGTGTGCATGTTTTTCCAAACTGGGTGCAATCTGCTGATAATCTGGCCATTCGTGATAAGAATTATCGTAGAAAATGCTACAAGTGAAATAAAGCTACAAGAAACGTTTCAACGTTAACACCCCCCCCCCGCCCCCCCCCCCAATATCCGTTCGACTCACAAGATGGACCAGAACGCAAAGCTTTAACTTTAAAAAAGACCTGAAAAACATTTGCAAAAGTATTAGACCGATATATCGGCCTGACCGATTAATATACCGATATTTGGCCGTTTTGAGATTATCGGCATAAGCGATAACCGATTTAGTTCAAATATTGTGTGAAATAAGTGCTATTTTGTGTACATCTCATTTTGCTGTCATTCAATTTCACCAGAATTATATCGGCCGCCCTGCTCTCTAGATATATCGGTATCAGCATCAGCCATTGAACAACCCATATCGGCTGACGACTAATAAGTAATAAGCAATTAAAACTACTGAAATCACATACAATTTCACTGGTTTCTCATAAAGCAACTATTAAAAGTACATAAAAGGTTTCAAGCTGTGACATTCTGAATTGTGTCCCTTCAAAGGCAGGAAATAAGCGTATATGCTACCAGGCACTGACTCGCCATTGGACCTCCTCCCATTTTCCCATATAACAACATGCTGTCCCTAAACAAATGTGTACACGTTACTTCAACTTGTCAACATCTACTAAGTGTGTCTCCACACTTCCTGTCTCTCAGACCTACTAACTGTCCATTAAATATCCACCTCAAACCCTCTTCACTTTCACAAACCTGTCTGAAGGTGCGTTTGACACTATCAGCTTAATTTACTGTGCGTTTAAGTTGAGTTTAATGTCTTATGGGCATTGTGAGACACCGTTATATTGCTTTACAATTACGAGGAAAAAAAAACATCAGCTGGTCACGAGAATTAAACGAAATAGTCAAAATAAACAGTTTAACAACACAGATCAATGCTACAGTATTCACTCAGACACACACACCATCACGAAACACAGTTTAAAAGAGACTGGCTGTGTTCAGAATGGAATACTAGCTTACTACTTAATGAATGCTTTAATACAGTATATATGGAATACTGTAGTATATACTTCGTAGTATGCTACATAAATGTATTACCTTCTTTGTTTAATTCAGCGAGTGGCGTCCGCTTATCATCGTGGTAATAAAAATGGCTATTTTGTAGGTTATGTATCGGCCACCGATATTTATCGGCAAATTATTGACCAAAATAAAATCATCAGCACAAACACACACACAAAAACCCATACATTTATTGCGTTTTAGAATTTCTTTTTTCCTGTGTAAAATAATAATAAAATAAAAAACATCTATCCAAATAAATAAATCTAAACAATTAAAGCATAAGCATAACATGCATTTACAATAAGTATATAGATATTGGTTTAAACGGCAAAAAGAAAAGTGCAAAAATGTTTTAGAGGTGCAAAAAAAACTTTTTCCTAATTTTATTTTTTTTTTTTATCTTGTATTTATCTGTATTTGTGTGTGTGTTTATATTTTCATTGTGGCTCTAAAAAATATATAATTTTTAGAATTTTTTTTAGAACAATAAAAATGGCTTTTGTAGCTGTATCGGCTGTTGATATTAATAAAAAAAAATTAATATTGGTAAAATTGGCACTTTCTAATCCAATTTTGTCTAAAAAAAAAATTCAAAAAAAGAGACTTTTTGGTGGTCCAATCAAGTTAGTCATTAAAGAGATCAACAACTGTTGATAGCATACAGTACACTAAAATAAATAAATAGGACTTTATATTTAAATCATCCCAATTAGTACAATTACATGCACTTCAAAAGTTAGACTTAAGTTGGACTAAAACAATAATTTGTGTTTTTAAAATGTCAATGCTT
Source organism: Xyrauchen texanus (assembly GCF_025860055.1). Lineage (NCBI taxonomy): Eukaryota > Metazoa > Chordata > Actinopteri > Cypriniformes > Catostomidae > Xyrauchen > Xyrauchen texanus. Next base: position 1,893,434 of record NC_068316.1, read on the forward strand.
AAGTTCGACTGAAATCGTATCAGTCCGGTTTTTACGAAGTCCAACTAACAGACCTGGATAACACGATTTTAGCCCAAAAAATGAAAGGTGAAGTCAAGCACATTGCATTGTGGAATGCAGTATTGCACTTTGTTCACAGCACATTCTAGAAATGAAGGTAGTCATCAGGGAACTCCCTCCATGCATACAGAAAATGTGCATAAACTGCTCAGTATTCATAATATATACTGCAAAAACAGTCAGAGTAATACGGTAGTACGCTATTCCGAACACAGCTGTTCACATAGCCTAAGTGTTTAAATATCAGCTGTACTGAAGGTCAAGGTAGAGGAGCACATGACAGGGTCACATGACAGCCCTGTATGCTGAATGAGATGATGGCCAGATGGATCCAGATGAATATATGTATATATGGTGGTGATGGGCACGAACAGATCAGCTACTTTCATTATGAATACCAAGTTTGAGATCCTAAAGGAGTTGCAACATGGTTAAACAGAATAAAGGCATTTTCACACGACTCAGCGCAATTTTCTTTGACAGTTTTCAATTTCAATGTTGCTTTGCACTCTAAATGTCATTAGTGAGGCAAAATCATGTGCGGATTGTCTGCTAATCGCCGAGCACAATTACATGCACACCAATACGCTGATAACGGCCAAAGATCGTCTTATTCAAGCAATCAGACAATGCAAGAAAGCCACGTTTACATGACACCTGAAGTCACCAGATTATTACCTGATTTATCTATCCATTAACAGTTATGTGCACAACACTTGCGTGCATTGAATAAGCCGGTAAGAACAGCGGTAAAGGTGTTTACAAGCAACTCAAAATCGGTGTAATGGGCAAAAATCTTCGTGTGACGATCGGTTTTTGCTTAAATGTTTACAAACTTAAACTGATTAGACAAATTCGTTTAAAAGCCATTTACACAAGCGCACATGTCGTCGGCTTATTAAGCATAATCGGTGTAAGATTGCATATTTAAACACTTCCAAAGGTCATCAGCAAAAGAGATAGTTGAAAGTGTTTGAAACGCTTGACAGGCTTGCGTTCCACTGAGTTCAATGCACTGGGCAACGCTAACGTGAGTCAAGTGAAAACACCTTTAGTTGTCAGGACTACAACTAGATTTCATGCTCTACAACTAGTTATGTAGGTGTTGTCTGCCATGTCATTTCCAAATCAAAACTTACAAACCGTTACCATCAGAGTATCTAGACCCTCAGGAGGAGTATTGCCCTCCCAACCCTCTTCAATAAGGTCATTTTTTGCATATTCTGAAGTCTGTAGTCTGTGCACAGCCGAGTTATATCTCTAACCAATCAGAAATCACGGTCAAGAACATCAACAACAAGCACACCAATCAAATGAGTAATAGCAATGGTAGGAGGCGGGATTTAGAGAGCAGCAGATGAAGGGTAAGAGAGAAATCATGTCTGGAGTCCGGTGAGCGAACAAGCGTCACCTCCTTGTTCTAGGGAGCAGAGGGCAGGGCGTCGTTTGAGAGCGGGGGATGCCGACGGTCGCGAGGGAGTCGTTGAGCGAGACGCTGCTGCGTAACAGGTGGGGGTGGACAGGGCTGTCACCCGAGATGGGCCAGGTGATGATGTCGGCGCCGTGGTCCGTGCGAGAGCGAGCGTTCTCGCGGAAATTTAGCTTGAAAGACTCAATCTGCATCAGAGAGTGTGAGGAAAGACAGAATAGAGGAGGAGCAGAACATAAAAACGGGGTCAACGGGGAGGAGAGGGGGTGATCGAGGGGTGAAATGAAAAGGGCACAGTGATAGCAAAAAGTCGAGTTAGATGCCTGAAAAATAAGAAGAGGTCAAGACGATTTGGTGATCAGAGAATTGCACTTTAAAGACATCAGTACAGTGTAGAAGTCAACCGATTTATCGTTTTTGCCAATTATTTTTATATAGATATTCCAGGTTCAATACAAGTTCAGCTCAATCGACAGCATTTGTGGCATTAAGTTGATTACCACACGAAAATTATTTCGACTTTTCAAAAAAAATAAAAAATAAATAAAAAGCAAAGATCTGGGTTAAAAATCTTTTTAACAGAAGAGCAGAGTACGGGGGGCTAAATTACTCAAAATTAAATAATGAAAAGCATTTTAAAATATTTAATTTAATCATTAAATATATAGTTCACTAATTAAATTTTTTATTTAATAAATAATTAAACATTAAAATAATTGTATCAATTATTAAATACATAGTGAATTAATTACATGCAAAATCAAATAATTAAATATGTAATTAAATACATTAAACTGTAAATGTTTTTGCATCAATTCTCTTTTAGGGTTAATTTTAGATTTATACGTGAGAGTAAATGCTTAGTGTCTTTTCATTGTCAGGGTTATGTTTATCTGCACGTCACTCAACGACAGTGTGCGTCTCCTTTAATCTAGATTTCTTTAGACTTTGTTTAGTTATGCACGCTTTCTTCACACCGCAACTATGGCTGGGCTTGATATGGAAGGCCAAATTACTCAATTAAATAAATAAACATATTTAAATATTAAAATAAATCATTAAATACATTGCGAGTTAATTAAATCCATCATTAAATATTTTAATAAATCATTAAATTGTGATTTAATTAAATGCATCATTAAACAAATAATTCAATATTTAAATAAATCATTAAATACATTGTGAATTAATTAAATTCATAATTAATTAAATAATTACATATTTAAACAAATCATTAAATTGTGATTTAATTAAATGAATAATTACATATTTAAACAAATCATTAAATTGTGATTTAATTAAATGAATAATTACATATTTAAACAAATCATTAAATTGTGATTTAATTAAATGAATAATTAAATATTTAAATAAATCATTAAATACTGATGAATTAATTAAATGCATTATTAAAAAAATAATGAAATATTTAAATAATATTAAATACATAATAAATTAACTACATGTCAAATTAATTAAATAAATATTTAAATATATCATTAAATACATTGTGAATTAATTCAATTCATCATTAATTAAATAATTACATATTTAAACAAATCATTAAATTGTGATTTAATTAAATGAATAATTACATATTTAAACAAATCATTAAATTGTGATTTAATTAAATGAATAATTAAATATTTAAATAAATCATTAAATACTGATGAATTAATTAAATGCATCATTAAAAAAATTATGAAATATTTAAATAATATTAAATACATAATAAATTAACTACATGTCAAATTAATTAAATAAATATTTAAATATATCATTAAATACAGAAATGTTTTTTTAAATGATAAATAAATTATTAAATAAATCAATAAATGCCCCTTGTATTTTATTTTAGCACTATTTAACGTCTATTTTCATTTGAACATTGATTTTATATTTATGCATGAGCTTCGTGTCTTTTCATTGTCAGGGTTGTTTATCGGCACGTCACTCAACGACAGTGGGCGTCGCTTTTCAAATCAATTTCTTTGGACGTTCTGGTTTGTTCAGGCGATTGAGCAAATCTCAGTGTTGATTACACGCTGCTGCTTTGATTGGCATGTCGGTAATTCTCTTGCTTGAATGAAAAATATCCCAAAGCAAACTCTTAAATGAAATGGATTCAGAGCTAGTGCTTAAATCAAATAAATGGGAGATTTTATGTACAGATTTAATGATGTATTTAATTCATTCATTTAATGACTTTTTTAATATTTCATGATTTATTTAATGATGCATTTAATTCATTCACTATGTATTTAATGATTTATTTCAACATTTAAACATATATATATATATATATATATATATATATATATATATATATGAGTAATTTGGCCCTCAGTAGGGATAAATATATATTTACTGATGTCTTGTGCAATTTCATCCAAAATAAATAATACGATTAATTACAAAAAAAAAATTAAATAAAACTATAAAATCATTAAATTAATAGTTAAATCCCTAAACAAATCAATAAATCTCCCTTGTAATAAAAAAAAAGAAAAAAAGAAAATCACACAACAATAATACTGAAATGAAAATGGTCACAAACTAGTGCCTAAATAAAATAAAAGGGACATTTAATTAATTATAATATTTTATAGCTTTTTCAACGATTTCATCATGAATTTGATTATTTATTTAAATATTACTTAATGATTTAATTTTGAGTAATTTGGCAACTTAATAAGAGACATTCACCCGTTTAAAAACCTCAATATTGCAAAGTTTTATTCAATATATCCATATTAGAATTGCTGTTTTCTCATCTTGATTACTGAATCGGCAAAATCAATTATCAGTTGACCTCTAGTACAGTGATGGACAACAAAATAATAAACAATTTGCACAGAACTGAAAATGAAGAGTCGATGAAAAATAATCAAAGTAACCGTGTGCATGAAATGCCTTAGAAATAAAAAACATTTCATTTTGAATGAAGGGAAACTGAATTTTGATATGAATGCAAACAGTTCCATCCTCAACCAATCAGGTCCGATATATGTTCTAAAGGGACTCTAGTCTCACCGGGGCTTTGGTGGGAGCACTGGGGCAGGGTTACACACAAACTTACTTGTTTCAGGGATGAGTGAGTCCAGACCCTGGGGGTCCCGGAGCTCCTCACTCCTGCAGGGGGCGCCCTCCTTCAGCCCATTCTCCTGGGCCGGGCTGGCTGTGGGCTGGGCGGCCGAGACACCACTAGAGGGAGCCCCGCTACCCTCAGCAGTCTCCTGGGCCCCCTCAGCCTAGAAACACACAGCAGGTGTCAATAACATGCGGGTGAAATGGTGATGGAGACACAGTCGGGTGTTTGTGTGTTTAAACAGAATATAAACTAAAAATCCTGCATGAATATGGCTGATGTAACGCACCAGTCAAACGTTTGGACACACCGGACGGAATATGTTTAATTAGTTTGAATTAGTTTTGTAGCTTAATATGAATATTAAATTGCATTATTTATTTATTATTAAATGGATGAGTTGGAGTGGATAGCCAACAAGTGTCCAGAACTTTTTGGTCACTTTATAATTCAAAAATATATATTTCTGTTTCTGGATAAAGATGAGTAGATGTGTCCGAACTTTTGCCATGCAGTGAAGAGTAATGGATTTGACATTCTCAAAAACATAGCAAACCATTTCAATAAAATCAATCAATCAATCAATCAATCAATCAAATCAATAAAGCATAGTAGACAGAAACATAATGAATACTGAAAATACTGTACACTGAAAATAATCCTGGTTGACTATCATGTGGATCTGGATTAAAGGAATATTCCGGGTTCAATCGAAGCTCGATCGACAGCATTTGTGGCATAATATTGATTACCACATATCAATTGTTCCTAATTGTCTTTAATAAAAGCACAAATGTGTGTTCCAGTGAGACACTTGCAATGGAAGTCAATGGGGCCAATTTTTGAAGGGATTAAAATCAGAAATGTGAAACGTATAGTTTAATAAAAGCACTTACATGAATTCTTCTGGTAAAACTGGTGCATTATTTAAACTGTAAAGTTGTTTAAATCATCGTTTGAGGGTTTTAGTATTTACGGCATTACATCATCAATGCAACAAAGGTGTAAAATTCTCTATAACTTTCCACAGATGTGGTTAAGTGATTTAGTGACAGTAAAATCATGTTAACACACATATCGTTTATGTCTTGTGTCTATACTTTTGTATCAGTGAGTATTTTAATGTTTACAGATTAAACCCCATTGACTTGCATTGGAAGTGTCTCGCTGGAACACACATTTAAAGAAATATTATGACACAAATGCTGTCGATTGAACTGAACTTGTATTGCACCCGGAATATTACTTTAAATCTTCAAAATAAAAATAATTGTTAAACATAGAAAAATGGCAATGGAGAGAAATCATGCAAATGGAGACGTCTGCCGATAATGAATTGCATGTGTTTAAAATGTCTTATATATATATATATATATATATATATAGACAAGTGATCAGATACATTTTCAGTCACTATAAATTGTGCCAATCTTGCCAGCAAAGACTCAAACAACTTTGTTAATGTTATCATTTAAATTAGTTTAATACTAATTGACTGACCAAAGGTCAACACTGGTCGCAACCCATTGTACTTGCGTAATATCTCACATTTTTATGTGCAACAGGAACTCCAATTGATTGGCTCATTAAAAGTGGGCGTTCCATAGCAGAATGTGAGTGACAGATGGGTTTAGGGGAGAGGTTGAAAAACAAGGCGGCTTGATGACGTCAGCCGAAAAGCGAAGAATTACCAAGGATTTCGTTTTCTTTGGAATACCATACACTAATGAATCATTCACAATAAGACCAGGAACTTTGACTAAGTAAGTAAATCGAGTCAAAAACAATGTCAGTATGATCTTTACGATGGACATGTGTTCAATATGTGCATGCATAAAAACAATAATGAGTGCAGCCATGGTGCAATGGTCATGTGACTGAAATGGATGGCCATAGGCTGAGGGGTCAGCGACTGTAGCTTTCAGGAATTTTATAGACCCACCAAGAAGATTTGGGAAAAACAAGCAAGGCAGAATGATAACGGGAATTCCAGGCTATCTTAAATACCATGCTATGTTGATCTGACTCTTTTCATTAACTATAAGAGCGTGTTTCACTGTTTTTCCATAAGACAAAAACCGTTTTGCGCTAAAACACAGTGAAGAAAGCATGATTTAGTTTATTTTTTGCATAGGCATAAGAGATTATTTGACATGAAAATGGACTAAAAAAACTAAAACATGAAAAAAGGATAGATAATAAAGCATGTTTTGTTTGAGGCTCACTTTACTTACCATTGAGTTCTCACCAACACCTTCATCGTCTTAAAGATTTAAAGGTTCTTTAACTCGGATAAATTGCAAATAGCTTCATGCAGGCCAATCTCACCTTGACATTACCACCTCCAGGCTCATGACAGACATTATCCATGGAGCCAACCTTGGACTGAGCTTTATCTTTAAAGTTCACCTTGTGACTCTCAATCTTTATTTCACCTCCACCTGCAGGAAACAAAGCAACATTGAGAACTGAGGTGGAATGGATTGCAAAGGGACTCTAAAGCCATTCAAGATCTGAATGTACCTGGTTTATGTTTGATATTGCTCTTGGAACCACACTTAGCGGTCACTTTACTCATGTCCACCTTCTTGTTGAGAATCTGGACCTGTGAACACATTTGATACAACCGGATACGACACATGAAAGCTGCACAAATCAAAAATCAGGACTTTAAAATTTGCTTCAAGGAATAATCCGGGTTCAATACAAGTTCAGCTCAATCGGCAGAATCTTTGGCATAATATTGATAACACCAAAAAATATTCCCACTAGGTCCTCGTGGTGGCGCGGTTACTCGCCTCAATCCAGGTGGTGGAGGACAAGTCTCAGTTGCTTCCGCTTCTGAGACGTCAATCCGCGCATCTTATCACGTGACTCGTTGTGCATGACACCGCGGAGACTCACAGCATGTGGAGACTCATGCTACTCTCCACGATCCACACACAACTCACCACACGCCCCATTGAGTGCGAGAACCACTAATCACCACCACGAGGAGGTTACCCCATGTGACTCTACCCTCCCTAGCAACCGGGCCAATTTGGTTGCTTAGGAGACCTGACTGGAGTCACTCAGCACGCCCTGGATTCAAACTTATGACTCCAGGAGTGATAGTCAGCATCCCTCTGCACATCTTATCAATTGGCTCGTTGTGCATGACAGCGTCAATACTCCCTGAGCTACCCAGGCCCCCAGATTTTCGATTTTTTAACGATAATATAAAAAAAAAATAGAAACAGAGGGATGACTGGAAATAAATATTTGTGGTTGTGACGAGGAGGAGGGCGGGGCTGTGAGTCTGCACGACTGGCCCCCAATCGAGCTTATCAGCCGAGGAGACATTGGTGCCAAAACCCGTGTAGGAGGAGGGATGCGCTGTCACAGAGTCCTCGCCACTGCCGTCCACCCAAAGGAGGAGCCGCGGCCATCCACCGGGGGACGGAGTCGTCACTGCCGGGTGCCTGGACGTGGAGGAATGACTGCCATCTGCGAGGGGCTCGTTACTGGCTGCCAGAATGCGGAGGGACGTTCCATCCGCCAGGGATCAGAGAACTCGCTCTGGTCTGCCAAGGGAGGAGCAGCTGTCGTCAGCCAGTGAGTGGACGAGTGGTCGAGGACCAGGTGATGGTGTGTCGGGAAACTGGCGAGCACATATTTTTCTCTCTCCCTGTTGCTCCGCCTTGCCCTTTCCCTCTCCCTGACTCCCTCCCAGGTCTCGAAAGGTGGGGGAAAGCCTGCCGGGAGGTGCGGCCAGGAGGGTAACACCCCCCTCGGAAAGAAGGTGTGTACGTCATGCCGGCCTGAGACAAAGGAGAAAGCTGTGTGACGAGGAGGAGGGCGGAGCCGGGCCGTGAGTCCGCACGGCCGCCCCCCAATCGGGCTAATCAGCCGAGGAGAGGGATAAAGCCAAGTCGGATGGCGGCCTTTGCATGTGAATGATTAGCCTGATTGGGGGCCAGCCGTGAGGACTCACGGCCCGGCCCCACCCTACTCCACGTCACAGTGGTAATTAACATTATACCACAGATTATGTTAATTGAGCTGAACCAGTAGTGAACCCATCATTTTCTTTAATAAAAATACATTTCACATGCAGTGGAAATGGTCTCACAAATGGAACCTGAAATTAGAAGGCTGACAATAAAATAAAGACTGTCTAGAAAACTCTAGAACAAACAATGGCAGAGAATCCAGACATATTTGAGAGGAGTTTAAGAGTTAGTATGAGAGAAGATTATGAACAAATATCAGGCTCTTCAAACGTAACATCTGCTGTCACCATGACTTGTTTGGAAATGTTGCTGTTTCGCAAAATGCCGCTTAGCACCAAAGGATTTGGGAGAAGGCTTTGGCAAACTTCCTCCTAAAGATCAGAAGCTCTCATTTGTTCATAGCGGAAGAAAGCGTCTCATGATGCGTTCAATGGACAGAGGCGAAATGATTGTGTTCGTTTGAACGACTAGATGCATGCAATGACGTTACTTACGTTCCCTCCACCAGGAACATGTTTCATATTTTCTTTGGAGCCCAAGCGAGACGTGACGTGACTGTAGTCCACTTTTTTGGAGACTATATGAACCTATAACACAGCACGACGGTCCAGGAGGGGCAGGACACCAGGGAGCACCAGGTTAGAGAAGGAAGACAACAGAGGAAGAGAGCAGAAGCGTCTAAAAGCGACTAGGACCCCATTTCATGCACTGTACATTGAAGAGTCTTTGCAAAACTAATGGCTTCTTTGTAAACAAAATGCTTGTCTGTTTAAATAAATGATTTACATTAGAACTATCAGGAACACATTTAGAGTGAAAGGCCTTTTATTTATGGTCTGTATGACGGGGAGTATGAAGAGTTGGTGGGTGAGCCTGAAATGGACACCGTAATGCATAATGCAATGTGCCGAATTTCTTAATGAGGTGCATGAGATGGAGAAAATGCACTAAAACCTAACGTCAACATCCCCGAAACTTCAGAAGGTGATTCAGAGATAAGAGACCAACAGATAGAGACGTACGGTATAGAGATGTAAATGGGACGGTAATGGGTTGAACTCACTTTGCCCTGGCTGGTGTCTTTGGGGGCGGAGCTGTGAGTGCCCGTCCTGCTCTGAGACACTGTGACCTGGTAAAACAACCCCAAATAACCCCCTCGAATCAAATCACTCAAACATGTGGAGGGTTATGAGATGCCCTGTTATCCTGACCTGTGTCATGCGCTCTATTAACAAGGTAAATAATTTTAACATTGGTTTGTAAAATGCAAAAAATTGTGTTTACGGTAATGCATTAACAACGAAAGTCTATGGGGCAAAGCATAAAATTCCCACCACTGTAATAATGATTTAGATAACTTTACAGATTTAATAATAAATGTTTGCATGGAAGAAATAATTGCCTCATAGACTTCCATTTTTAGTGCATTACTGGAAACATATTTTTTTGTTCAGACACAAATGAGCAGCAAGTCAAAATGATCGCCTGTGGTATTTAACAGCATGACTGAGATGTTGTTTATAGACCTTCGGTTGTATTGAACCTCAAACATTCCTTCAACCTAATAGGAAATACTGACAAACTTCTTTAGGATCAGAGGAAAAGGGCAAAGTCTTCAAATCACATCTATAGACACATTTCAGACATGCACATATCCGACTCAGGTACATGCCGAGGGGTAAAACATAGCTCAGAAATCCAAACACAAAAACCCTGTCATTACTTTGGAGCTAAGAAATGCTTTGGTGACAGTAGAAGTTTCTCAGACATCAGGCATATCGAATGTTAATTATTATGGCAAACAGAGAGATCTCAGCCAGGAGAAAGAAGAACGTGATAAACAACATGGGATGAGTATGCAGTATCAGGAGGTGAAGTTGTGACATCAGGACATGAGTGATAAATAATGGTTACGCAGATGCTGGTGTTTAGATGGGAGCTAGTTAACAGAACTAACAAGAGCAAGAGGTATTTTTCAAGCTACTCTATAGAGACACTAGGACCATGAACCAAGTAGCAGTTCACTCATAATGACATTACACTGGGAAACAGGACGTGCCCATCTCCGTTTGCATACAGCAAATCTAATGATCAAGAGAGAAAATCAGGCAAAACAAGCTGCCAGTCCGTTTATGTCCTTTAGATGAGAAATCAACATGTCTGACTTCATCATAATGAATAAAGCTTATTAAGTCTATATACACTGCATGCACAATTATTAGGCAAGTGAGTATTCTGATCTTATCATTATTTCAATGCACATTTTCAAACTCCAAACCATATAAACGTCAATGCTTAGTGGATTCAATCATTTTCAGGTGGTGTGTGTTTGTGTAACGAGGGAGGGTTTGGTGAAACTGACTAACCCCTTATATCAAGGTGTGCATCATTATTAGGCAGCTTCATTACTTCAGGTAAAATGGGCCAATAAATTTTTTTTACTGGCACTGAAAAGCCAAATATTGTAAAATGCCTTTCAGATGGATGTAACCCTCTTGAAATAGCTAAACTATTGAGGCGTGACCACCGGACAATCAAACGTCGAGTTGCGGAAAGTCAACTGGGGCGCAAAACACGCATGGTGAAGAAAAGGTGCAAATTAACTGCCAAAGACTTGAGAAGAACTAAAGGTGAAGCTACCAGGAACCCATTATCCTCCAATGCCACCATACTCCAGAACTGCACCCTACCTGGAGTGGCCAGAAGTACAAGGTGCCCTGTGCTCAGAGACATGGGCACGGTCAAGAAGGCCGAAACATGACGACCACTGAATATATTCACAAGCTGAAGCGTCAAGATTGGGCAAAGAAATACATGAAGATGGATTTTATGTACAGATGAATTGAGAGTGACTCTTGATGGACCAGACAGACGGGACCGTGGATGGATCACTAATGGACACCACATCGAGTCAGGTGCCAGCAAGGTGGCGGAGGGGTACTGGTATGGGCTGCTATCATTAAGAATGAGGTAGTTGGACCTTGAGTTGAAGATGGACTGAAACTCAACTCTCAAACCTACTGCCAGTTTCTGTGAAGTACTTTCTTCAAGCAGTGTTACAGGAAGAAGTCCTCAGCATTCAAGAAGGCCGTGATCTTTATGTGGGACAACGCTCCATCACATGCATCCAAGTACTCCACTGCTTGGCTAGCCAGAAAGGGCCTCAAAGATGCCCAAATAATGACTTGGCCCCCCCTTCCTCACCTGAGAACGTGTGGGTCCTTCTCAAACGTGAAGGAAGACATTACACCTCTTTGAACAGCGTTTGGGAGGCCGTGGTCGCTGCTTCAGCAGAAGTTGATCGTGAACAGATCAAGAATCTGACGGACTCATGGATGGACGGCTCATGGCCGTTATTGAAAAGAAGGGTGGCTATATTGGCCACTGAGTATTTTTGAAAGGCCAAAAATGTTATTTAATTGTCATTTTGTGTCACTTATTTGTTGCACCTCCTCTAAAAATGGAGGATAAACAATTGAGTTGGGAGAAATTATCTTTTTAATTTAGTTGCCTAATAACTGTGCACACTTATACAGTATATTCCCCCCGAATTCTGGATTGACTGAGAGCATTGTGTTTGTTCAACAATACAATGTATCCTGAGGAATACAATTTGCCTGATAATTGTGCACGCAGTGTAGAGTGTCCTTACTGAAGAACACCATGATACTGCAATGGTTCATAGTAGCTCCATGGTACTTTGGACATGTTTTTATAAACATGGTACAATGGTAAATCATGCTTGTATATGATACTATGGTAACACCATGTTAATGGTAATATGGGTTATTTTTTTTTTTGTCATGACATGTTAATGTGTGTTTTGTTTTTTTGGACATTGCACCATAGTAATACCATGTATTTGTTTAGACATGGGACCATACCTTTTCTTTTTTGAGTGGAAATTTGACCATAGTTACCAATAGTTATTCTACTATAATGGTAATACTCTAGTATTTTTAAGTTCCTCAAAGTAGCATGCAAATACCATTTAATAATGGTATTTAACAAAAGACCATGGTGTTACCATCTGATACTAATAGATTAATCATGATACTAACACTACTAACAGTGTGTACACTGGCACAGAAATATGTATATCTTTGCACATGTGTGTGGTTTTGTGTATGGCATGTTTGGTACCTTTCCTCCACCGGGCTGATGTTTAATATTATCCGTAGAGCCGATCTTGGAGCGGATGTTTTTGATATCTGGTGCAGGAGCGGAGCCAGGGCGAGTCGTGGTGCTGGTGGTCGTGGAATTGAGTCGAGTGGTGCGGGGCACCAGTGGCTTCTTCTCTGGTGCAGCAGCGGCTGAAGTGCTACTGAAGGAGGCGGGTGCTTTTGTGGCGCGAGGACGAGTGGTGGCGCTGCTTAAAGTGGTGGAGGTTTTGAGGGGTGTAGATTTAGAGCGGGCGGCATCTGAAACTATGACGAAAACAATAACAAAACAGCAGTTAAGACAAAAGTGACATTCATGGAATGATTCACCCACAAATCAGAATTCCGTCATTATTTACTCACACGCATGTTATTTCAAACCTGAATGCTGATAGTCAAGTCGCTTCTTATTTTTTTTACTGATCTGAAACCAAACCTCTGTAAATGCCTTAATAAACACGGTCTCTGCATGAGTGGTCCCCACATATCATTTTTGAGTGATATCTGAATGTTCAGTTGTGTTGCACAGAAGCCTTTGCATGTGTCAGATTATAATAATCTCAGCAGCTCTGCGCTCCATTCAAATCTCTGAAACTGGGGTAAGAAGCAGCGGTGATGCACTCCGTCTGCAGGATTATCCCTCACTCACTCATTCCTGTGGTGGAATCCACCGGTAGATTTTATAAAGATTTTGCATGGCCTTAAATGTGTGCATGACGGCCTGGAGTCTCACACACGTCACACTAGTGATTTTAGTCACTATCCTGAATATTATTGAAAATATTTTGCAATGTATAAACAAGTACAGTAGTCAGAGTAAATATGGGGCATATGGCAGTCTACAATCCACAATGCATAATAAGTACTGATAATGACTTTTTTTGTGTGTGTGCACAGTTATTCATGTTTGTAGCACAAATGGTGTTACAAACCCTACAAATGGACACGAGTAATAGTAATGCTTAGGCTCATTCTAGAATTTAAACCATTTTCTTCAGAAATATCCCATTTTATCCACTAATGGAATGCATGTTATAATATCACACACAAGTCTTTTGTGCACCCCATGTTTGCATGTTGCTTGAACTTGCCATGCCGTCTCTTAATTGGCAGTTTTTGCATCGTCCATGTTTGAAGTGAGAGCGTTGAAAATAATGAACAAACAATGTTTAAGTCAACATTATCTCTATGCAATTTTTTTCTAAATTCTAAACACTTCAGAAAAATAGTATTCTAAAAAAATGGGGTCTCTCAAAACCATGTGACCAGCATCATGTGATGTCATTGTCCTCTGTGGGGGGCATTCTGAACACATAATGGTGTCAATGAATTATTGTCCACAGATCAGCGTTTTGTCATATTTTAAGCCTGTATGTGTCAGAGGACACTGAGGGCGTGTGTGTGCGCCCTTGTGCATGTGTGTGGGCGCCCTCTTGCATGTGTGCGCGCCCTCGGCCATGTGTGCGCGCCCTCGGCCATGTGTGTGCGGGTCCTCGTGCATGTGTGCGCGCCCTCGGCCATGTGTGCGCGCCCTCGGCCATGTATGTGCGGGTCCTCGTGCATGTGTGAGCGCCCTCGTGCATGTGTGTGGGCGCCCTCGTGCATGTGTGCGCCCTCGGCCATGTGTGTGCGGATCCTCGTGCATGTGTGTTCACCCTCGTGCACATGTGAGCGCCCTCGGCCATGTGTGTGCGGGTCCTCGTGCATGTGTGAGCGCCCTCGTGCATGTGTGAGCGCCCTCGTGCATGTGTGTGCGGGTCCTCGTGCATGTGTGAGCGCCCTTGTGCATGTGTGAGCACCCTCGGCCATGTGTGTGCGGGTCCTTGTGCATGTGAGAGCGCCCTTCGTGCATGTGAGAGCGCCCTCGTGCATGTGAGAGCGCCCTCGTGCATGTGAGAGCGCCCTCGTGCATGTGTGAGCGCCCTCGTGCATGTGAGAGCGCCCTCGTGCATGTGAGAGCGCCCTCGTGCATGTGTGAGCGCCCTCGTGCATGTGAGAGCGCCCTCGTGCATGTGAGAGCGCCCTCGTGCATGTGTGAGCGCCCTCGTGCATGTGAGAGCGCCCTCGTGCATGTGAGCGCCCTCGTGCATGTGAGAGCGCCCTCGTGCATGTGAGAGCGCCCTCGTGCATGTGTGTGTGCACCCTTGTGCATGTGAGAGCGCCCTCATGCCTGTGTGTGTGCGCCATCGTGACTGTGTGTGCGGGCCATGTGTGCCTCGGCCATGTGCGCCCCGTGCCCCTGTGTGTAACGGCATCCAGTTAGCACGTAACATAGTCGACAAACTCACTAGGCAAAACATCCTTTCTCTTATTATATCATAAATGTGTTTAATGCGTAAACTTCACAACTAGCGGATATGTTACGTTGAAGAAACATATTAACTTAAGCCAATAGTGGTTTTATTGAGAAAGCACTTGGTTTTTGTACTATATGTTGACATGTAATGCACCCCCAATTATAGAATGAGCCCTGCCTACCTGCAGTTTTCAGTGCGCTTGGTTTCTTTTCCTCTCCAGGTTTGCTCTCAGTCTTTGTGGCTAAATGCAAAAACATCATTGAACATTTTGAACATAGTAAGTATTTAATAAATCAGTACGTCGTATCGATATTAGTGCGTATAATTCAGACTAACTCAGGCGTCGTGCTGTAGGGGCACTGGCTGTTGTTCGTGTTGTGGTCGCAGGTTTGTTTTCCGCTGTTGCAGACGAGCTGTTTTTGGGAGCGGCGGGTCGTGCGGGCGCAGCAGTGGCCTTTGGCACTGGTGGGCGTTTCTCAGTGGCCGTCTAGAGGAGAAAAACAGACAGGAATGAGGGATAAGTCCATTTCATTAAGTCCATTCCAGACCAGCTGAACTGAATCGTAATACTGTCTACCAGAATGACTCATTGCCAAAGTTCTTATAAAATAGTTCATTCATCCACATATATCTGTTACTGGTGAACAGTTCTGTGGATGGAAAAGCCTTGTTGATGAGAGATGTCAACAGAGAATGAAATAGCTTTTTTAAACATTTTATGGAAACAGCAGAAACTATATCACACTACAAATTTAGCCGATGTGGTCAATCATGGACAAAAAAACACACAAACTGCACGTCTGTGCAAACAGCTGGTTTTGACCTTTGTAAGGGGGTTCTGAAGTCCTCTTTGGCAGATGGGCGGAGACTCACCTTGGGCTTGACCTCTCTTGCCACTGTACTGGACCTGGAAGTGCTGGTTGTAGTTGTGGGTCGAGTGGACGCTGTAGCTGGCCCTTTGGTACTAGCGGCGGGGGTGGGTGCTTTGGGAACAGGGGCTTTTTTGATGGGGGCAGATGCGCTGGTGGCTGAGGTAGGGGTTGGACGCTTGGGGGCAGCTGTAGCATTGGAGGCGGAGCTTGGCCGGGGCTTGGCGGAGCTCAGTTTGGTTGCTCCAGCGACAGGCTGCACGGATGGACAGCAAGCCCAACGAATGGATGGCAAATGATGAACAAAAAAGAATTAAAGGACAAATGATAATTGCAGCAAACATAAGCAGTGGAGTCTGTGTTAAAAAGCAAAGGAATGTAATAGAATTTAGTTTATTATAATCTCTAGAGCAGTGGTTCTAAACTTGTAGGTCACGACCAAAAAAGTGGTTGCATTAACGGTTCTCGAACGTGCATTCTTGCGCCTATGCAGATGGGACACTGTGCTGAAATACTCTTGACAGTTGTATTCTGTGCTACCATTCAGCTGCACTGCAACACCAAAACAAAGTTAACAGGGCGATACATACAGCGTGACCAGTGTAGTGCGATTCCCGAACCAATCACTCTTATGAATCGATTCTTTTGAACCTACAGCGCAACCAGTGTAGTGCGATTCCCGAACCAATCGCTCTTATGAATCGATTCTTTTGAACCTACAGCACGACCAGTGTAGTGCGATTCCCGAACCAATCACTCTTATGAATCGATTCTTTTGAACCTACAGCACGACCAGTGTAGTGTGATTCCCGAACCAATCGCCCTTATGAATCGATTCTTTTGAACCTACAGCACGACCAGTGTAGTGTGATTCCCGAACCAATCGCCCTTATGAATCGATTCTTTGGAATCGACAGCGCGACCAGTGTAGTGTGATTCCTGAACCAATCACTCTCATGAATCGATTCTTTTGAATCTACAAGCGTGACCAGTGTAGTACGATTCCCGAACCAATCACTCTTTATGAATCGATTCTTTTGAATCTACAGCGCGACCAGTGTAGGGCGATTCCCGAACCAATCACTCTTACGAATCGATTCTTTTGAATCTACAAGCGTGACCAGTGTAGTGCGATTCCCGAACCAATCACTCTTTATGAATCGATTCTTTTGAATCTACAGCGCGACCAGTGTAGTGCGATTCCCGAACCAATCACTCTTTATGGATCGATTCTTTTGAATCTACAGCGCGACCAGTGTAGGGCGATTCCCGAACCAATCACTCTTTATGAGTCGATTCTTTTGAATCTACAGCGCGACCAGTGTAGTGCGATTCCCGAGCCAATAACTCTCATGAGTCGATTCTTTTGAATCTACAAGCGTGACCAGTGTAGTGCGATTCCCGAACCAATCACTCTTATGAATCGATTCTTTTGAATCTACAGCACGACCAGTGTAGTGCGATTCCCGAACCAATCACTCTTATGAGTCGATTCTTTTGAACCTACAGCTCGACTAGTGTAGTGCGATTCCCGAACCAATCACTATTATGAGTCGATTCTTTTGAACCTACAGCTCGACTAGTGTAGTGCGATTCCCGAACCAATCACTATTATGAGTCGATTCTTTTGAATCTAAAAGCTTGACCAGAACAAATAAGTCTAATAAGTCCAATAATAGGTCCAATTTGAAGACCTTTTATTATGAATTAATAAAATGTTTTAATTAAAAATGTTTGTGTACACAAAGTTTGCAAGAACCTATTCTGTTAAAATGTGAAATGATCAAATAATTTGGTAACAATTGCGGAGGAATATAAATCCAACTCTTCCTCGAAAGTACTAAAAGCATAGACTTTACATAGTTCATCGAACCGTTATGGATGATGAATCCTTATGATTCCCAATTGATTTTTAAAAACACTTCCCATATCTTTATGTTGATGACATCAAAGGAGTCCAATCAAATGCTACGGTATTTGGCGCAAATTCAATGGTCACTTGGCAAAAGCTAGTCAAATTCGATAGATGCGAACATGGACAGGTGGTGTAACATGCTTTCATCCTCAAAAACCTACAACCAAAACAAATGGAGATAAAAGAAAATCCAGCCTAGACTGCATTAAGTATAGGTTATGGATTTGGTCCTGTTTTGGGACGCAAAATCATTTGAGAACCACTGATGTAGAGTACACATTAAACAAAGGCTTCTTTGCTCTCATTTCCTTAATTGTGATGAATTTGGTTCGACATTGATATGATGATTAATCTAAACAAAACGAACTCAAACGAATGCATGTGCAGAAGCAATAGCAGGCGAGTCAATGGAGGATGGAGTAATGATGGATAGTTTTCACTCACCTTGGTCTTCTTGTCGGGACTAGTCAAGTCTTTTCCAGGTGCACCGTTGGTTACTGCAAGTTTGGGTGCTGAGGGTTTAGCAGCAGGTTTTTTGGCTTTCTCTGCTTTATTGTCCTTCTCAACTTTCTTACCAGCTGATTCAACCTTTTCTGCTTTCTGCTCTACTTCTTTGTCCATTTTGTCTTTTTCTGTCTTCTGTTCTGTTTTGTCCTTTTCAACTTTCTCCTTTTCTTGCTTCACATCCAGCTTGTCCTTTTCTACTTTGTCTTGCTCGGTTTTCAGGTCTGATTTGTTCTCCTTGACTTTGACGATCTCCGTCTCCAGCGCGGGCTTTTCGATATGACCAATCTTCTCGTTTATGTCCACCTTCGGGGAGGAATCCATCTTTTCTGCTGTCTCTTTTTTGTCTGTGGTCTTCTCAACCTTCTCGACTTTTTCGGGCTCATCTTTTATAGTTTCTTCCAACTGATGGGTCTTCTCGACTTTTTCGGGCTCATCTTTTATAGTTTTTTCCAACTGATGGGTCTTCTCGACTTTTTCGGGCTCATCTTTTATAGTTTTTTCCAACTGATGGGTCTTCTCGACTTTTTCGGGCTCATCTTTTATAGTTTTTTCCAACTGATGGGTCTTCTCGACTTTTTCGGGCTCATCTTTTATAGTTTTTTCCAACTGATGGGTCTTCTCGACTTTTTCGGGCTCATCTTTTATAGTTTTTTCCAACTGATGGGTCTTCTCGACTTTTTCGGGCTCATCTTTTATAGTTTTTTCCAACTGATGGGTCTTCTCGACTTTTTCGGGCTCATCTTTTATAGTTTTTTCCAACTGATGGGTCTTCTCGACTTTTTCGGGCTCATCTTTTATATTTTTTTCCATCTGATCCATCTTTTCAATCTTCTCAACTTTCACTGGTGTTTCTACCTTGTCCAGTTTCTCTGACTTGTCCGTTTCTTTGTTTTTGTCCAGAGTTTCTGCCTTTTCTTCTTTGTCTGTATGGTCAGATTTGTCTTTCTGCTCCACCGTGACCATCTTATGATCTTTGTCCTTCTTGTTGAAGACATCAAAGTTGTCAAACTTCTGGACATCGTCCATTTTGTTCACCTCTGGCTTGTTTTTCTCAGAGTTGCCTGCTGAAAAGAGAGTGGATATACAGTTAAAATCAGATTTAATGATAAACTTAAAAACACTATGAGCAACTCATGGCAAAACAAAGCATTTGCACCGCATATCTATGTTCCACTTAGCATTTTCAATCCATAAAACTGTAACAAAAAGTGAATCATCACTTTATTTTATAAGGCAAATAACGAGATTATGCAATCCAAATAATGGTTCCTAACCACTAGGCCACAACTCTGACAAAAATGAATCATCTTATTGATGAAGGATTAGAAGGTTGAGCTACAGTGGCAAGAAAATGTATGTGAACCCTTTGGAATTAGCTCATAAAATGTGATCTCATCAAAGATGTCTTCCTTCGTGACGTCCTGCCATGAACACCTGTTTAATGGTTTCTGTATAGCAGACTCATGAACAGAGATGTTAACCAGTTCCAATGATTCCTTCAAGTCTTTATCGGTCACTCTAGGGTACTTTTGTACCTCAATGAGCATTCTGCGGTGTTCCCTTCGAGTCATCCTGGCTGGACGGCCACTTCTAGTGAGAGTACCTATAGCACTAAATCATCTCCATTTACAGTCAATTTGTCTAATGGGGCTTTTCCACTGCACGGTACATCTCGACTCTGCTCGCTTTTCAGAGGTTTTCCACTATGGATAGTACCTGGTGCTTTTTTTAGTACCATCTCGGTCGAGGTCCCAAGCGAGCCGAGCCGATACTAAATGTGGCGTCAAAATCCTGCAGATCACTGATTGGTCAGAGAGAATTGTCACTACCAGCGTCACTGGATTTCCGACACGGGACATGAACCCGCTAGTTTTAAAGTTAGCAACAGTGAAAACGGTATCATTTGTTCACGTGACTTTCGAATTGATAAAAGAAATGGCTATGCGCAAAATCACGCCGTGGTCAATTAACGAGGAGCAGGCGTTCCCTCTCGTTAGCGATGAAGAAACGAAAATGTCTTTCAGGACGCATCTCAGCTGTTGGCCGCACACGGCTACCACCGGACCTACCAACAGTGAAAAAAACATAAAAGTGACAACAGAACCATCAAGGAAAATTTGAAGTGGTTCGACCAAATGGATGCTATCTAGACCGGCGAGCAATGGGAGGTAGAGTGTTGTTGGACTCTGATTGAAAGCTTCACTTTATTTAGTTGAGCAGCCACTGGAAGCTTCTAAAACAATCAGGCCAATTTAACTGTTACACTTGTGTAAAATCACCATCAACAACTGCTTTATGCATCACAATGAGCTAGCAGCTAACAGCTAGCGCTCGTGTTATTGTTTTGTGTCATGTTTAAGATGATGTCACGGCGGTAGAGGCGGTGCAACTATGCCGATCAGCCTATAATCCCGCCCACGTTGAGGCGGTACTAAACTGCAGTGGAAAAGTGCCATGACTAAGCAACTAACGGTACTATTTGGTCCTGTCATAGTATATCCCAGAAAGGGTCGACACGACATCAGCCAGCTAGTTTTAAAGTTGATGTCACGGCAGTAGAGGCGGCGCAACTATGACGATCAGCCTATAATCCCGCCCACGTTGAGGCGGCACTAAACTGCAGTGTCAAAGTAGCTCTAACCCACACCTCCAATCTCATTTCATTAATTGGATGCAATGTTTACCGACTCCTGACTCTAATTAGCTTTTGTTGATGTCATTAGCCTAGGGGTTCACATACTTTTTCCAACCTACACTGTGAATGTTTGAATGATGTGTTCAATATGTACAAGAACAATATGATAATGTGTGTGTTATTAGTTATAACAGATTGCGTTCATTATTGTAACGGAGATGATCAAACCAGATTTTGAGGCTTGTTTGTAATTTGTACATACACAGTTCAACATGAGAGCTGCTGTTTTAAATGCTAAATGCTTTGATAGCAACTGTACAGTAAAAGTGCAATACAACTTTGCTCCCAACCAAACCAATTACCAGAAAGCTATTAGATTGTATAATGTATTACAGTGCATTAGTGTAAAGCTCCATCACTCAATTATATCCGGCAGTGACATAATGATAAGGACACGGTTTACTAATTGCAATTGAAAGCAGTCATGTGCTTCTAAATGTAACAAAAGGTAAATCTGCTTATAGAAACTGTAAGCCCTTGACAGAGGCTATCTGTATAATTACAAACAGCATTTGAACACTTAATGTCTCAATGTCATTGCATTAGACTACAAAATATCAAAGCAAGTGGCATTTATTTTAAAATACAGCACATGCAGAATGTTTCACAATAAGAAGCTTCTTAGGTTGGCAATGATAAAACAATAGTACTGAAAATGAACATACAATGTATTTGTGACATGTTGTGGTTGTCAAACATTAGAGGAAATTGTTTAAAGTTAATGTGATGAACTTCAGCGGAACTAATTAAAATAAATGGCTGAGAAAAGTGCATGCATTTGTTTGCAGATGATATCTAGTTATCTAATGCAATATATGCTTAATTCTTTTCATTGCAACTTTATTTTTGAAGCAGGTAACATGCATGTGTCTTTCTCAAAATACATAAATGCTGAATGTTTAATGTTTTCGAAATAAAATGACCAACTCCTTTCTCTTGCTAGAGCTTATTTTCTGGCTTAATTTTTCTGTGTATTAAATGCACATATTGTGACCCTGATGACTTTGAAAAATAATTTTCACTTAATCCATATGGTATCTGAAAACACACAGAATTTTTTTTGGACCATTTTCTTGGTTTTATTTCCCATCCCAATCCTTTAGATGAGCACACACACACACACACACACACACACACACACACACACACACACACACACACACACACACACACACACACACACACACACACACAGACACACACACACACACACACACACACACACACACACAGAGACACACACACACACACAGACAGAGACACACACACACAGACAGAGACACACACACAGACACACACAGACGACACACACACACACACACACACACACACAGACAGAGACACACAGAGACAGAGACACAGAGAGAGACACACACACACACACAGACAGAGACACACAGAGACAGAGACACAGAGAGAGACACACACACACACAGAGACAGACACAGAGACAGACACACACAGACACACACACACACACACACACAGACAGAGACACACAGAGACAGAGACACAGAGAGAGACAAACACACACACACACAGACAGAGACACACAGAGACAGAGACACAGAGAGAGACACACACACACACACACAGACACACACACACACACACACACACACACAGACAGAGACACACACACACAGAGACACAGACACACACACAGAGACACAGACTCACACACAGACACACACACACACACACACACACAGACAGACAGACAGAGACACACACACACAGACAGCGACACACAGAGACACACACACACAGACAGCGACACACAGAGACAGACACACAGAGACAGACACACACACAGAGACAAACACAGAGACAGACGCAGAGACAGACGCAGAGACAGACACAGAGACAGACACACACACGCGCGCGCGCGCACACACACACACAGAGACAGACACACACACACACACACACACACACACACACACACAGAGACACACACACACAGACACACGAACACACACACACACACACACACACACACACACACACACACACACACACTGCTCCTCTAATGAGCGCTTGCTCAGTCCTTGATGCTTGACAGAATGGCCACTGGAGTGCTATTCTCTGAGGATCCCAATTTAAATCAGATTAATATTAGTCACAATACCACTAATAACAGATCGATAACGACACCGCGTCTTCACACATTTGCTTAGTTCATGATTTGTGTTACAACAAGACGCCAAAGACAGTAAACAATCATAGATATTAATGCTTTGTCACTGGAGCAGTTTTAAAGCGTGTAATTGATCTCTTATTTTTGAAAGTATCTCTACTGTGTGTGATGCTCTCATGGATTTGACTGGTTGCCAGTGCGTCACTATGACCTTTTGATATTGACAACAGAAATATTCATACCTGTTTTCAATACAAATAAATGTTAGCTTTTGGTAACATTTAATAATTGTTTTTAATTTTGATAACATTAGATAATGCATTGGGTATCATGAACAAACAATAAACAATATATATTTTACAGCATTTATTAATCAATGTAAGTTAATAAAAATACAATTGTTCATTGTTAGTTCATGTTAGTTCATAGTGCATTAACTTATAACTTTCAAAAGTGTGGCAAAGGGAATAAAAAAAAATTAAATAAAATAAAATTAAAAAAAAGCCGATATTAGTGTAAAAAAAATAGGGGATCGTATCGGCCTCAAATTTCCTGATCGGTGCACCACTAGTGCTCGATATGCATTTGTTGCCTCTAATTTCACATAGCTACAGATATTTATTTTATTTATTTTTCCATTTAAGGTCAGTTTGGCCTGTAAAAGAGCAAATAAACATCTTTTTAATTAACTCTTTCATTCTTTTTGTCTATTACTTAAACAAAGAAAATCGGTATCAGAATTGGCCATGAAAAATCCTGATCGGTGCATCCCTAGTTTATAATTGAAGTCTGGGACTAGACTAAAACAGTCAAATCTATCCATAAAGGACACAAATAAACGATGTAGGCCTGCCAAAAAGATTCCTATTCAGTTTTAATGAGACCTTCATCTTAAAAAATAAATAAAATCTGAAATCTGTTTCATTTGAATTAACCCCCCTATATATATTACTATAAGTTACTATTTAGAAAATACTCTGAAACTAGACGGCTAACTGTCTACGTCGACGTTGCTGCCTTTAGATAGCACACTAGTAAGGATGCTCATTTTAGCCAATACTTGTGTCGAGGAGGGATGGTATCTGCAGATCTAACGATCATTAAAAATGCAACACACGCTGGCGAGAGTTTCTGACCTCGATTAGCTGAGGGGCGAGTCTTTGCTTTGAGTATTACTTGCGCCGACTGTCCTCAGATCATCTGGAGACATTAATGAGCATGCGTTCGGCAGTGGCGTTATGATGCCATACACATAGACGACACAACACTGTGTATATGGATCACCTACCTCTGCTCCAGTCTACCGTGATATTCCGTGACAATCTCACATTTCCCTGTTTGTACTTTAATTTAATAGTTTCTTAGGATAATTAGGCCAAGTTATACCTCTCTAAATGAAAACCCTCACTTCAAATACTTGAATAATCCTCTAAAGTACGATGCCTTGTTAGAAAGGTGTGTGATCTGCAACATTTGGAAACCACAGAGTGCCCGCATTTCCACCTACCCTCATGTGTCACGGAAATTGGGTCGGTTTTGTCTTCACCTTTGTTGCAGGTCCCATTAACGGCACGTGTAGTCACCGGCACTGGCAGAACGACTCCTTGGTCCTTGTCAATGAACGGCCCCTCCAAGAGGTCCTCCACTGGCGAAAGGGGAAAGCTACTTCGGTCCTTGAGTGTTGGGAAAGGGGCAAAGTTTAGTTCGCTAAGGTTGTTGCGAGTGGCGCCCGCTGAAAGAGTTGGCGGTGGTGTAGGGGGTTGGTCGTCTGCGACGGTGAGGGAGCGTTTCATTGCCGCCGCATGCTGGTGACGGGGCCCTCCTCCGGGCAACAATAATTCGTCAAGAACACGTCCACCGGGATATTTGTCCGGGAGCTGGAGGCTGGCGGGCACGGAGAGATGTGAACACTCGGACATTGCTCGTCTCATCACCTTCCTCTGTTGCTCAGCTCTTCCCATGAAACAAGGCTCGAGGTCTTCCTCTTCTTCGCTTTCATCCGACGACCCCTCAGCCTTCGGGCGCCCACCTGTAACCTCATCTCCACCCTCAAGGTAGCTGTCATTCACAACACCAATGACGCAATAGTTTGGAGGCGTATGAGGCGACGGCGTTCTGGGACTCGAATCCGGAAGCAGTCCAGATAACGGAGACGGTTTGAGAGGTTCAAGTGGCGATGGAACATCTTCATGACCTACAGGTGACTCCAGAGCAGGTGCCAGAAGCATCATTCCATTGTTGTCTGTCGTGCATCGCAACGACAGCGACGAGGAAGAGGGGCTTTCAGGACTGTCCCCAGCACTGCCAAATGACATGCTTGCAGGAACGATTCCCCGACCGGGAACGTTGAGATCCGAAGGCGACTCGTAGAAGCATAGCTTGTCTTCATCCGTAAGACCTGTGGCCTGAAGGCCACCTGCGAAGGTCGGTGGCGCCCCCAGGTCTCCATGTTGCCAGTTCCACCCCTGAGGGGCGGCAGGCGTGGATATCGAAGGGGCTTTACATAGCTCGCTGTACTCTGAAAACGGACATGCCGGCTGGTTTGAGAAAGAGGACATGCTTCTGTTCCTCTTTCTCTGCTTCTTGTTTGGATGTCTTTAAGGCTTAGTCCTTTGTGTTGCAATGTAAATGTGTGGATTTGAGCTTGAGTAAGAAGCCCTGGTTAAAGGAGGATGCGTAATGTAACCTACTCCTCTGCTTCTGCATGCACACAATAGACTAAGAAGCACTGAGATTGGGTTGAAGCATCTCTCTCTCTCTCTCTCTCTCTCTGCGAGCATTCTGCAGTGGCATGAATCACATGCCTCCTAAAGCAGCTGTTCATTCGCAGTCTAAAATCAGCTCCCTCCCTGTGTCGAGTCTAGAGATCCCCTCCCCTTTGCCTCGCTCGTTTTCTCCACGTTGTCCTCTGTGCATCCATCTTTTCCACCCTCCTCTCTCGCACAGTGACATGGTACTATCATCCCTAAGGCAACATGTGACCAAAATAATGAGGTTTGGCTTAATGAACATTTTCTTGCATGCAAGATTTGGATGCATACTCCGTGTTTGCATCTTTCTATAGAGAGCAAATCTATTGAATAACCTCATTGAGGTCTTTCTGGGAACATATTCGGTCTGGAAGCATTATAATATCAGTATTAGCTCATTAGATGAACAGGTCTTAATGCAGACCCTAGATAATCAAGACATTTTTATGTCCTACATATTATTTTATTTTTGTCCTGGCAAGCTGGTCGGCCCAAAACATGTGATGTCAAGGTTTAAGGGTTAATGGTTTTGTTATAGTCACTGATCTTTAACATTTCCTACCGTGGAAAACTGTATTTGTACGTGTCTGAATTCCTGTGCATAATGGCACATTTATACTTCTTAACAGAGAAGGAAACAAAGAAGATTCACCCAAACGAGGAAAAACAAATGCAAGAATGCCAGTTGAAAAAAACGAAACTGTTACAAATAAACAGAACCTTTTCAAATGGATCATTACCGAACAATCATGTTGTTTTTAAAACCGTATGACCTTGTCAGAATGTTAATCTCAGTCACGCTTTCAAAGAAAGTGAATGGTGACTGAGGATGTCAACATCATTTGTTCCACAGAAGTAGGGCTGGGCGATATGGCAAAATATATTATCACAATATTCTTCTTCATATCATTTGATATCGATATTTATCACGATACTGAATGCATTTGCATTGTTTTGGGATTTCCAAAAAAAGAAGAGAAAACAAAATCCTAAACAGTCTAAATAGTCTTTACAAAACTGTGTTGGAGGTCCAGACACCGGCAGTGCATGGGTGTCTGCGGGATCTTCTGTGAAAATATGACAATATTTTATAGAGTTTATCAACTGAGTACAGTTGGATATGAATGTTATAAGATGATCTGTTCATTTTGAATCATAATGAAGGTTTTTACATTAAAATTATTTTCATATTTCTTAACATACAGATATCCAAGTATGGGGCATAGAAGCCCTTGTGACTGAGGACTGATGCTGTTTGGGGGTTCAGGGGTGTCCCGAGAGACAAACTTTTGAACATGTAAAAGTCTGAAATGGACCATTTTTTCATTAAAGTCAGAAAGACTAAACTACAAACTAGTCATTGTTTTGTGTTTCATCCTTGTCAGAGATGATGACATCTGGATAATTTCACAAAACAAGAACAGAAATCTATTTGTTTATTATTAAAGGTTTGGAACATGCTGATTAATAAAACTACATTTAGAAAGAAAAAACGCTTGTGATCTAAAGGCGCTCTGGAAACACGCACCTCATGTTTACGCACATGTGGTGAAAAGAGGAAGCGGGTCCGGCCCGGGCATCAGTGAAGCGTGTTTCAGTGCAGAAAGATCAGATACGATGTAACCGGCGTCATGATGTCTTGCAGTCAAGATGGATTCAATCTGGGGTCCGGATCGCGATGACCTGCGTAGCGGGGCAATAGCAACTTCATACAGTCAGAGTCTGCGTTTCCACTGAAGCAGAAGAAATCCGCACAAAGCCGCTCCCAACTCTAGGAACCGCTTGCCCCGTGCTGCCGTCAATCTTACAATCCACCTCGCGAGCTTGACGATCGGCTTCCGTAGGAAGAACTGAAAGCACGATAAGAAAGCCAAACTAACTAGCGTTTTTAGCAACACGCATGTCCAGATGTAGAACACAGGCTAAATATCGAAAATTACTCAAAAGCTTATCGTCGATATCGTGGAGTTATTTTTAATCGTGATAAATATTGATAAATATCGCCCAGCCCTACATAGAAGAGGATAAAAAAATGAGGATAAGTAGGTGACAGAATTTGTATTTTTGTATAAACTAACCAGTTAACTACAGACAAATTACAATTTATTAGAGTAAATATAATAATAATTATTATTAATATTTGTATTATTAGTAGAACTTTTGAAAATGAAACGGCTCTTTAAATACATAAATATAATAATAATAAAAAATAATAAATATTTAATTAATAATAATCAATATATAGTTAGATAGTATCCATATTATATGTATTATTAGTAGTAGTAGTAGTAGTAGTGGTACTTTTGAAAATGAAACAGCTCTTTATAAATAATAACAACAACAACAATAATAATACAAATAATATTTAATTAATTATAATCAATATATAATTAGATGGTATCCATATTATGTTTATTATTATTATCATCATCATCATCATCATCATCAACAACATTAATTTCTTTATAGAGATGTTCCTTATTTATTTTTTTAAGTTAGTGAAGCTCTATCAGTACAATCTGAGGCATGCTCTTAATTAACACAGATTCAAAGATACATGATAATTTGCCAAATTAAAAGTATTTTACATAATGCCACAGATACTTTCGAAAGAGCCTAATAGGTTTTGAAACCGAACATTCTTATAAAAGTGATCTGCACTTATATAGCGCTTTTTTTAACCTTAGAGGTTCCCAAAGCGCTTTACACTGTGTCCCAATCACCCATCCACACTCACATTCACACACCAATGATGGCAGAGCTGCTCAGTGTCTTGCCCAAGGACACTTCGGCATGTGGAGTCATGTGGGCCGGGACTCGAACCGCCAGCCCTGTGATTAGTGGTCAGTGCGCCCCAGTAAAACAATTGAAAGTCATGCTTTGGGCGTTAAAAAGTCACTCTGGACTAGATGTTTCAATGTTAAAAATTACAAGCGATGACAGTCAACAACATTTACATGCGGAGTTCTTACTGTATATTTCACACTTTCCAATTCAAACATTCAGACACTTTGTCAGCACACCTTTACCGCAAACGTTAACGCAGGCCAACACGGCGTCCATCAACATCAAAACTGTCACAGCGATTACACAAGCCGAGTCTAATTTCCTCCATCAGTAACTGTTGTTTCAGTAGGACATCTATCCACCAGCCCTGACCTGCTAATGACCCACGTTACATAAACACTGATGCTGTCAGCTGGATAGAACGCTGAAGATGACAATAATCAGAGGATGATTTAAAGTGATGGCCGTGCTCAAATTACATTCAGCAGAGAAGATTGACGCTAGCTAGCATGTGAACTTCCTGCAGGACACATCCTAGATATGGCTAGACATGCAAGTCTATCAGATTTTATTGTCTGCTTGGTGGGAATTGTAAGTTCGACCGCTTATAAAAGTAAAAAGCACAGCTCTCAAGCCGCATGCCATGCTGTATCCTTTATTTCTGTGGTACAAATGGTGCAGGACGATTCGCAAACACCACTGAATAAAGGTTGTCCTGCTCTACTGGGAGAATCCAAAGGTTCACTCAAGCAAAAACAAGTGTTCTCCACCCATTTATCCAAACGGTCTGATTCTATGGTGACCGTAATGCTCACAGTGCGCCTGTCCACTGAATGTGTCATATCAATGCCGCATCCCCAAACGAGTGGCGTCCAGGCCATCAGGGACCCAAAACACAAACTCATTGGCCCGGTTACATAAACCAGAACTGAGAGAAGCCGCCCGTTTGTTATTGTACTTGCACTAAATCGGGGAGATACATTATTGTGTAATAAACTACCGACTGATCTCAGGAGACTCTGTGCTGTCCATAAAGGGTTAAACTTTCAATGCACGGAGTCATGTGACAAAACAACATGCCGGCGATTGCAGAGAAGTTTGGGTTTGGTTGAAATGCCAACAAAACTGCATCTGGTAAGAAACCTGATTGAGTTTTTACACTGAAACCTGTTTGAGTCGAAAGATTAGAGTCTCTGGTTTCATCCCATATGCCATATTTAAAACTTGAGCCATTTATCAGGATAAGGCACGCCTGTTAAACACAATGACCACGTACGTGGACTGTATGTTCAGATTCAGTAAAATTATCCGATATATTTACTGTATTTTCACATTGGGAATAAATGTGTTCATCCAAAGTCTTTCAGAGGCTTTATGTGGAGTTATGATGAAAATAATGTGCATTTCAAACTGTTCTGAGACCAGTGCAGACAGACAGCACACTGGAGGTTAAGTCATGCACTAAATAGGGAGCAAGGGAGCATCCTATAGTATCCCATAACTGTTCTGAGATCAGTGCAGACAGACAGCACACTGGAGGTTAAGTCATGCACTAAATAGGGAGCAAGGGAGCATCCTATAGCTCTCCTATAACTGTTCTGAGATCAGTGCAGACAGACAGCACACTGGAGGTTAAGTCATGCACTAAATAGGGAGCAAGGGATCATCCTATAGCTCTCCTATAACTGTTCTGAGACCAGCGCAGACAGACAGCACACTGGAGGTTAAGTCATGCACTAAATAGGGAGCAAGGGATCATCCTATAGCTCTCCTATAACTGTTCTGAGATCAGTGCAGACAGACAGCACACTGGAGGTTAAGTCATGCACTAAATAGGGAGCAAGGGATCATCCTATAGCTCTCCTATAACTGTTCTGAGACCAGTGCAGACAGACAGCACACTGGAGGTTAAGTCATGCACT
Organism: Xyrauchen texanus; assembly: GCF_025860055.1. NCBI lineage: Eukaryota > Metazoa > Chordata > Actinopteri > Cypriniformes > Catostomidae > Xyrauchen > Xyrauchen texanus. The sequence goes on from NC_068316.1 coordinate 1,924,045, forward strand.
AAATAGGGAGCAATGGAGCATCCTATAACTCTCTATAACTGTTCTGAGACCAGTGTAGACAGACAGCACACTGGAGGTTAAGTCATGCACTAAATAGGGAGCAAGGGATCATCCTATAGCTCTCCTATAACTGTTCTGAGAACAGTGCAGACAGACAGCACACTGGAGGTTAAGTCATGCACTAAATAGGGAGCAAGGGATCATCCTATAGCTCTCCTATAACTGTTCTGAGACCAGTGCAGACAGACAGCACACTGGAGGTTAAGTCATGCACTAAATAGGGAGCAAGGGATCATCCTATAGCTCTCTATAACTGTTCTGAGACCAGTGCAGACAGACAGCACACTGGAGGTTAAGTCATGCACTAAATAGGGAGCAAGGGATCATCCTATAGCTCTCCTATAACTGTTCTGAGACCAGTGCAGACAGACCGCACACTGGAGGTTAAGTCATGCACTAAATAGGGAGCAATGGAGCATCCTATAACTCTCTATAACTGTTCTGAGACCAGTGTAGACAGACAGCACACTGGAGGTTAAGTCATGCACTAAATAGGGAGCAAGGGATCATCCTATAGCTCTCCTATAACTGTTCTGAGAACAGTGCAGACAGACAGCACACTGGAGGTTAAGTCATGCACTAAATAGGGAGCAAGGGATCATCCTATAGCTCTCCTATAACTGTTCTGAGACCAGTGCAGACAGACAGCACACTGGAGGTTAAGTCATGCACTAAATAGGGAGCAAGGGATCATCCTATAGCTCTCCTATAACTGTTCTGAGACCAGTGCAGACAGACAGCACACTGGAGGTTAAGTCATGCACTAAATAGGGAGCAAGGGAGCATCCTATAGCTCTCCTATAACTGTTCTGAGACCAGTGCAGACAGACAGCACACTGGAGGTTAAGTCATGCACTAAATAGGGAGCAAGGGAGCATCCTATAGCTCTCCTATAACTGTTCTGAGACCAGGGCAGACAGACAGCACACTGGAGGTTAAGTCATGCACTAAATAGGGAGCAAGGGATCATCCTATAGCTCTCCTATAACTGTTCTGAGACCAGGGCAGACAGACAGCACACTGGAGGTTAAGTCATGCACTAAATAGGGAGCAAGGGATCATCCTATAGCTCTCCTATAACTGTTCTGAGACCAGGGCAGACAGACAGCACACTGGAGGTTAAGTCATGCACTAAATAGGGAGTAAGGGAGTATCCTGTTAAGTGCGTTTACTCCTAAAATCTGACCAAAAGTTCAGTTTCAGGCTGCAGATGATGTTTGGATTTACATTCACATTTATGCATTTGGCAGATGCTTTTATCCAAAGCGACTTACAGTGCAATTATTACAGGGACAATCCCCCCGGAGCAACCTGGAGTTAAGTGCCTTGCTCAAGGGCACAATGGTGGTGGCCGTGGGGTTCGAACCAACGACCTTCTGATTAACAGCCCTGTGCTTTAGCCACTACGCCACCCACCACTGGATTACTCAACATGTTTGACACACATGGGACAATGATCATCAATACATAGATTCACCATTTATAATCAATCTGTGATTGATTATAAATGGACAACGCTGGAAGAAATAATTACCAGTAGTGGCCATGAGAAAAACATGGATGACCTTATTAGTGTATATGCATGATCACTTGGCTGACCTAAATGTATAGTTGTGTAGCATAAGTCTGGGTAGAAATGTGTACAACAAAGTCAAAGCCACAAATAAATGCAACCTGAATTTGCTGGAGCATGCATACTTTAATAGCACTGCAAGATTTTTCTTCTAATAATTGATGTTGAAATCCAAAAACTTAGAGGCAAAACAAAAGGAACAGAAGGCAAACAAAATCTATAGAGCGCTACACTCCTCTCAGGTGGTGTTTTATTGGAGCGGCTGAAAACATTCATCAATGTCATGATGAACTCAGATGAAGTTGGGAAGCTACGAGAATTGAAAGAGGCAAATCAACAGTACCCAGATTCTATTTTTAGCTCCCTTCCCCTCCTCCTAAGAACCAACATTGTTTCCTTGGTAGCCCTGCATCCTTAGGTCTCCTGAGCAACTGACTCCCATTGCCATGGCAACAGGAGCCACTGACAGAAGCGGGTGGGGGGTCTGCATCGCCATCGCTTCTGAAGAACATGTCTAAAAATAAAGCACGAGTAAGGCTGTGTACTGCTGTGTGGTATAGGTAACTTTCATCCGTCCGTTCACTTCTTAGTAAATTCCATCACTAAGCCACTTTAACGGCTACTTAATCTGCCACGTTGTGTCAAAAACATAGTTCTGCAATTTAAGACATAAAAAGGCCCTGTTGGTTAGGTTAGATCAATGGTGTCACAAGATTCACAGCAAAGCGCAGCCCCTGCTGAGCAGTTCACAACGGTTAATCCAGTCGAATGAAAATGCAGAGTCGCTCATTTTCGGTTAACAAAGTCTGTCATTGCCAGTAGTGAAGTAAACTCCATAAAGCATGTTGAACGCTGTGGTTAAAAATAACTTGACAATGATGATAAAATTGTTTGTTTGAAAGAGTAACATTCACTCTCGCAATCAGAACATTGCCGCAAAATTATTCAGCATCAATCAACCTGAGCTGTCAAATCAATTCAAGTGTCAAAGCAACTCCAGTTGCAGTAATTCTCACTACTTAGCGGCCCTATCGTGATTACATAATTATATGCATTTAAAGCTGAAGTGTTCATTTCTGCACCATTAACACCACTGAACAGAATCATAACAATAAACATAGTTTTTAAGCCTTCAGCTGTTGACCGAACAAACGGATAGTCCCGCCCTCACCTAACGCCATTGATTCAGTCAATGCTGTTGTGTCGGGCTGGACGGGTCACTCAAAACAGAAGGAATTGTTATAGCGCCGCAGAAACAGTGTTAACGCTTAGCCAACGAATGGCTTACTTATAGTGGTTTCTGCATATTGGGACCGGATAAGAAAGTAGTTTAACATAGAAAAGTTACACACTTTAGCTTTAAATAATAAACAATTATTTGAGATAAACATGAATATTGTGCACGAATCACATTTTACCGGCCAAATAAAGGAATTTTAAGCGAATACAGAAATGTTGCGTTTTTGTCTCATGTTCACGTGTTATTGTAATATACGAGCACTCCAACTGAACGATCGTCTCACTGACATTGACCAAATGCAACTGCATTTGTTTTTGTTCCCGACTGGGCAACTGTCCACATTTTTTCTTTTTTGTTATTGTTCTTTATTGTGAAGCGTCCTTGAGCTCTGGAAAGGCACTATATAAATGAAACATATTATTATTAACCGCTTCTGAAGCCTGGTGGTTCAAGCCAAATGCCAGTGAAAACATTAGTCATGATTCTGATCCTGTCAGTAAAGCGCTCCAGTTTTGAACTCCACATGAAAAACGCTTGCATCTCATTCTGCATCTTCATGATAGTTCAAACTTGATGTGCTTCTGTGGTAATTAAATTGCACCATACATAGAAATCAAGTATTTTTCAGCCTATCACAACAAATGTTAATCACAATTAAGAAAAATGTACCCATTAACTTTAATTAATCACATGCATTAATGCTAGACAGATTGACTAGACATGCGTTAAGTGCTCAAATGGGCTAATATGCCTAGCTATGTCCAGAAACATGCTAGCAATGCCTAGCTAAGTGCGAAAACATGGCTAACACCACCTAGCTAAATACCAAACCATGTTACCAATATCTGGAAAAGTGCTAAACATTCTAACATCATGCTAGCAACATGTTAAAACAGGCCAACAACACCAAGCTAAGTGCTAAAACACGCTAACACCACCTAGCTAAATACCAAACCATGTTACCAATATCTGGAAAAGTGCTAAACATTCTAGCATCATGCTAACAACATGTTAAAACAGGCCAACAACACCTAGCTAAGTGCTAAAACACGCTAACACCACCTAGCTAAATACCAAACCATGTTACCAATATCTGGAAAAGTGCTAAACATTCTAGCATCATGCTAACAACATGTTAAAACAGGCCAACAACACCTAGCTAAGTGCTAAAACACGCTAACACCACCTAGCTAAATACCAAACCATGTTACCAATATCTGGAATAGTGCTAAACATTATAGCATCATGCTAACAACATGTTAAAACAGGCCAACAACATCTAGCTAAGTGCTAAAACATGCTAACACCACCTAGCTAAATACCAAACCATGTTACCAATATCTGGAAAAGTGCTAAACATTCTAGCATCATGCTAACAACATGTTAAAACAGGCCAACAACACCTAGCTAAGTGCTAAAACACGCTAACACCACCTAGCTAAATACCAAACCATGTTACCAATATCTGGAAAAGTGCTAAACATTCTAGCATCATGCTAACAACATGTTAAAACAGGCCAACAACACCTAGCTAAGTGCTAAAACACGCTAACGCCACCTAGCTAAATACCAAACCATGTTACCAATATCTGGAATAGTGCTAAACATTCTAGCATCATGCTAACAACATGTTAAAACAGGCCAACAACATCTAGCTAAGTGCTAAAACACGCTAACACCACCTAGCTAAATACCAAACCATGTTAACAATATCTGGAATAGTGCTAAACATTCTAGCATCATGCTAACAACATGTTAAAACAGGCCAACAACACCTAGCTAAGTGCTAAAACACGCTAACACCACCTAGCTAAATACCAAACCATGTTACCAATATCTGAAAAAGTGCTAAACATTCTAGCATCATGCTAACAACATGTTAAAACAGGCCAACAACACCTAGCTAAGTGCTAAAACACGCTAACGCCACCTAGCTAAATACCAAACCATGTTACCAATATCTGGAATAGTGCTAAACATTCTAGCATCATGCTAACAACATGTTAAAACAGGCCAACAACATCTAGCTAAGTGCTAAAACACGCTAACACCACCTAGCTAAATACCAAACCATGTTAACAATATCTGGAATAGTGCTAAACATTCTAGCATCATGTTAACAACATGTTAAAACAGGCCAACAACATCTAGCTAAGTGCTAAAACACACTAACACCACCTAGCTAAATACCAAACCATGTTACCAATATCTAGAAAAGTGCTAAACATTATAACATCATGCTAACAACATGCTAGCAAGTGCTAAACATGCTAAAATCATGCTAGCATCATGATAAAACAGGCCAACAACACCTAGCTAAGTGCTAAAACTTGCTAACAACACCTAGCAAAGTGTTAAAACATGCTAGCAAAACCTAGCTATGTTCTAAATGTCCACGTTAGCAATCACATTTACTCAAAAAACATCGGATCAAACCAATTGTACATGCAGTGATAGTAAATAAAACATTTACTTATAGCACACGTGAAGTGCTTATACCTTGGACTTGCACACCGGTTTATTATTGTACTAACACGATGGCACGCAACAACAAAACCAACCATGACAGGTCGTATACATGCCTCAGTCACTTCACATGCAAGCAGGTGATTTTCGGGGGCCTCAAGAAAAACAACGACCAAATGGGAAAATGTATTGGCCTCTGCGATATATCGGTCGACCACTACTAAAAATGTGTAAGATTGAAGCTTTAAAAGCAGAAGGTTAAAGGATGCCTTCTTATCAACACTGCACATAATCTTTTCTTATCCTGCAACATACATTTAGTAGGAATTTCAAGGATTATAATTCAAGGAGTCAGGATGAATAAATAAATCACTACATTAACAACAGACCAAATGTACGTCAACTTTAAACGGCAGTTTAATAGCTGCGCAAGCGCGTGTCATTTCACTGTTCCGCTTTTTAGCTGCACTTAAAGATGCATAATGCCATCTGGAAAACAGACTTTACTGTACAAGTCCATAATAAATGCTGGATTTTGACTTTGCCTGACAAAAAAGTGGAAAGTCAGATTGCTGGCGTGAATGAATGCAGTTTCTGGCATGACTGAGCAGCCGCTAATTGTTCTGTTGCACGCAGCTTGTTCGCTTTTCTCCTAACACCCACCGTTTGTCAAAACCACGAGATACAGCGACTGTTGCAGTAACCAGCAGCAGGCGGCCTTATTTACATATATGCATAATTAAGTTCATGATACACCAGAATCAGCTTATGCTGATCTAAATGTTTTCAGCTGGTCTATTTTGGTCTAATGGTATCATCTAATTTCCTCAATTTTCCAATTAGAGAACATTATTTTCCGAAAACATTGAGGAATATTAAAAATGGTGACTGTAGTTCAGTATAGCAAGTTTACTACATTATCTTTTAACAGAAGATTTAATAAGCCACATGGCAGCCACGCTTGGATTAACCTCTGTCCGCTTTCTCAGCATCTGTCCTCGTTACCATGGCTACATCAGCTTCATTTTGTCAGTCGCCATGGCAACTAGACAGGATCCACACCCACCCTGGAGGAGTCGAAGGGTTGACCTTTACCGCTCAATCTCTCTGCTCATTTCAATGGTCTGATTATCATAACCTTTGACTGACCGACTCAATTTCAATTCAGTGACACACTAATGCAACGCAACAATTAAGCAATTAAACCTCACTGCACTGACACTTCCCGTTCAGAATGGTAAAACCGTGCAAGCTGTTCCAGCTAGATGCAAATTCATCCAAAGTGTAAGTGCACTTACAAAGAAATTGTCTTGAATAAAAGTGCACATCAACACAACACCATGCAAAAGCATTGGCTGGAGACCCGGGAGCTGTCACACTGCATTGCTGTCAAACTGCAGGACTCAACACTCATGGGGTGTTCAGGCGAGTTGGGCGTTGCCAAAAGGCTGGTGGCCCTGTATGCCTGTCTTTCCTCGTCTTCACCCTGTGAGACTTCTCAGCAGGTTTAACTTGTCTAAGATCTTCCCTGTTGACTCCTCCGCTGACAATGATAACCTCAGGAAACCTCTGGCTTCTAAAAATGAATCTTGCATCTGTTTCTAAACTCTAGCACTCAAATATGCCTGTTTAAGTGTACATTTATGGGGGTGCCATATGCTGTATGACACTAATGAGACATAGAACTAGGGTTGTGCCTCGATGCAGATTTCTGACTCACAAGCTTTTGTGATTCTGATTCATTTGGGTCCATATAATGGCACATCACAAATATCTTTCAAACATCAAGGCCCAAACTATGGGATAATATTCCATTTAGCTTGTATTTATCCTAACAACAGGGCCAAAACTATGGGATAGTCGAATGAAAATAATACATAAATAAATAAAGAAATGTGCCATTTAGACTATTTATCCTGACAACAGGGCCCAAACTATTGGATCGAATGAAATTCATTAATAAATAAATATATTTGCAATTTAGACTTTATTTAATCTAACAACAGGGCCAAAACTATGAGATAGTCAAATGAAAAAATAAAAATAAAATAAATAAAAATTGCAATTTAGACGTATTTATCCTAAAAAAGGGGCCCAAACTATGAGACAATTCGAATGAAAATCATTAAAAAAAAAAAATATATATATATATATATATATATATATATATATATATATATATATATATATATATATATATATATTATATAGATATTTTTTAAATTGCCATTTAGACTACTTATCCTAATAAAGGGGCCCAAAATATGTGACAGTTCGAACGAAAATAATAATAAAAAAACATTTTAAAAAATGCCATTTGAAGGAAAATCAAAAAGAATTTTTTTTTTAAATGGCCATTTAGACCCTCCTAACAAAGGGGCCCAAACTATGGGACAGTTTGAAGGAAAATCCTTAAAAAAAAAAATCAATTTAGACTGTTTATCCTAACAAAGGGTCCCAAACTATGGGACAGTTCGAATAAAAAAATAAAAAATAAAAAAATAAAAAAAACCATTTATACTATTTTAATCACTCTTACACATTCAGTTCTGGCTCATTCTGATATGAAATTGCCACTTTTAAATTCCTGATGGATAAAATCAAGTCCCATCATGCATTTTCTCTGATTCAATAACCAGTTGCACTTGGAAATATGTCAAGATGACAGAAGTAAAACAGGTTGCGAAAAGCATTTTACGTCATTATTTCACTTTAATAATTGATTAAGATGTAAGACATTGTAGCAGACAGATATTGCAGTTACTATAAAAACGTAAACGCTTGTTTTTGTTTTTGATTAAGCCAATTTAAACTATTTTTGCCACACTCATGCAGTGAGAAAGGTCAAATGAGCAGATAAAAATAAACAGCCTGAATATCATAGTTACATGCAGGATATCTACTACGACCTACTTGTTCCATAATCGTCAATTTATATGCAGAGAATAAATAAGAATGAACAAGTACACCTTCAGAATCCTAGTTCATCCTACCGTATATCAATCTTAAATCAATAGGATTTGCCACCCAGACACAGAAAGTACTAGATCTGTTTGTCTGTTTTTTTATTCACAAGCATCTGTCTGCACAAAAGGCGAGCTGAGTCACACCAGAGACCATCTGTATCAGTGTGAACACTACATGATTCATCAGAAAAGCTACTCGAAATCACAATCAATGTTTCTGACCGCCACCAGAGCATTTCACAGACCCTCACAAAACAAGCAAAGACCACAAACAATCAACACCATTCAGATATTCAAAGGCTGTGCAAAGCTTAGTAATGTCCACTCCAAAAAGATCTAAGCTTCTTTAAACTGCAAGATTGTGTAGCTATTTATTTGGGTTTAACCAGATAATAATATATTGCCCACCAAAAAACGTCTTCGTTTCTTGAGTTGCTAAACTTTTCATTTGCCCCTTTACCAAAGCAGACACTTTTAAAACTTACCATGTTAACGATTAGCATATTTCTGCAGGCGACAACACAGATGAAAAGAATTCACACTAATGTGATATTTGACATAGAGCGTTCACAGCTTTACTTATGCTCGGCTCATGAGCTCATATTACACAACACACACATGCACATTATTGTCATTAATTTGCCTGTTGGTAAGTGTGACACTGAGCGCTGATGTACTCTCTCCTGGAGAGTAAAACTAGCTCCCTCACTGAGAGAAGCGAAAATTACAGAGAACCCAAAGAGACAGCTGTGTCATACTGCCAGACGCGCCCAACACACACACACACACACACACACACACACACACACACACACTAAAAGCAGCAATTGTCCATTTTTATGTATACTCCACTATTTGCTTTGCCGTTGTGCAGCTATGCTTAGGTTATTAAAGTCAACATGAAACAGCATTCACAGCATATTTTACTTCCTTATTCTGATGGAGTTTTCCCCCCCAGGGTGAACCAGAGTAAAGTGGGACGCAACTTGTTTTTATCCATCAAGAGCCGCTTTTCCACCATCGGGCGGAACAGTTCTCATTGCAAAATCGTACCATTCTGTGGCGATCCAGGCCAGTTGGCACAGTTACGGTTTCGTTTTCACTGTGGTGCGGTGAAATCAGGAGAATGTATGCAACAGGTCCGTCTGTTGGTGATGACGTAAGAGGTAAACATTGGAGCGAATGCTGCGTGCTACGGAGGATGATCGTATATTGTTTTTAGGACTGCGTTTTCCCCTGGCTTTACTCTGCTAACAAACAGCAAAGACACGGACCATGTCACAAAAAGGAACCATCATTTGCTAAGGTCTTGTGTTTGCCACATGACACAAATATGCAGAAAGGTAAAAGTTCTCAGATTAGCTAAAAAGGACATTTTATTTAAAGACGTTTAGAATTAACGTAGGCTACAATACTAGTTAAACCATCATAATAAAACCATCACGATACACTAAATGAGTCGCCACAAACTAAAGCCATTCCACTAGCACGGTTGGGAACGGTCAAGTACGGTTAGCGAACCACGTTCAGAGATCCGGGCCGAGAACGGTTTAAAATCGTGCCGCTCTGAACCGTGCTCAAGTGGAAATGCTACTGAAACCATTCCGTACCATGCCCAGAACCGTTCGGCCCGATGGTGTAAAAGTGGCTAAGGAATTGACTGGATCATGAAAAGTTGGCGTTCCATACAGACTAAAGCAAGGTGGTTAGAGGGGCGGGGTTGAAAAATAAGAGGGCTTGATGATGTCAGCAGAAAAAGAACATCATTTCAGAGGCGGAGCAAGTTATTACATTTTGATGAGAGGTTACAAAGACATTTTCTGATGACCAGGAACATGTGTTAAGTAAATATGGCCTATTATGATTTAATGGAGTGCGTACTCTGGGTAGGGAAGGAGGTATTGCCCCAAGTGAAGGAGTTCAAGTACCTCAGGGTCTTGTTCACGAGTGAGGGGACAATGGAGCGGGAGGTTGGCCGGAGAATCGGGTAAGCGGGGGCGGTATTGCAGAGTTGAGCCGGAAGGCAAAGCTCTCGATCTACCGGTGAATTTTTGTTCCTACCCTCACCTATGGTCATGAAGGCTGGGTCATGACCGAAAGAACTAGGTCGCGAGTACAAGCGGCCGAAATGGGCTTCCTCAGAAGGGTGGCGGGCTTCTCCCTTAGAGATAGGGTGAGGAGCTCAGTCATCCGTGAGGAGCTCGGAGTAGAGCCGCTGCTCCTTTGTGTCGAAAGGAGTCAGTTGAGGTGGTTTGGGCATCTGGTAAGGATGTCCCCTGGACGCCTCCCTAGGGAGGTGTTTCAGGCACGTCCAGCTGGGAGGAGACCTCGGGGAAGACCCAGGATTAGGTGGAGAGATTACATCTCCACACTGGCCTGGGAACGCCTCGGGGTCCCCCAGTCAGAGCTGGTTAATGTGGCTCGGGATAGAGAACGCCTCGGGGGCCCCCTGCTGGAGCTGCTGCCCCCGCGACCCAACTTCGGATAAGCGGTTGAAGATGGATGGATGGATGATTTCATGTTAAATTTACAAGCTTGGAACTACCGTAATTTCCGGACTATAAGCCGCAACTTTTTTCCCACGCTTTGAACCTCGCGGCTTATACAATGACGCGGCTAATATATGGCTTTTTCCCGCTTTCAAATTTTGTGCTGAAAAAAAAAAACATTCTGTGACGTGCTCAGTTTTTTGGCGGCGTGAAGCTTTCATTAGACCAATGAAATTGCCGAACGGGTTAAGGTCAAAACAACTTTATTTGTTTACTGTTTAGATTAAATCGAGCGCGCTCAAACTTCCCATCATTCTGATTACGGTAGTAATTTTGTCACCCTCACCATGGCAAAGACATGGAGAAACGCATATGATGCTGCTTTCAAGTTGAAGGTGATTGATCTGGCTGCTGCACGGGAGCTTGATCTTAATGAGTCGATGATAAGACGTTGGAAACAGCAGCGTGAGGAATTGACTCAGTGCAAAAAAGACAACTAAATCTGAGGCTATTCAACTCCGACACCGAAGGAGATGACTTCGGTGGTTTCAGTGCACAGGGCGAGGAAGATAGTGACCAATGACTTTCTTGGTAGGCTACTATTTACTGCAAATGTTTTATTACAAGCCGTGTGTGGCAGCGGGGCGTGGTCAAGCGCCGTCCGGAGAGAAAAGCTGTAAGGCGCTTACACCTGCGCTAAATTATGTCTAACACCGGTGTCTAATTTCAAGTGCCCTGCTTCACGTGTCCTTCTTGGGAAACTGTCACACGGGCACCAGTGTGACAGTTTTCAGCAGGGCACTTGACGTTCCAGGTAAGGCTTTTAATGGCCACAGCAATGTTTACAATCAATTTTATAAAGTTTCTCAATTCTTCTATGCCTCAACACTAGACTGATGTGTGTCACTCCCTCAGCTCTGTGGCTGCTGCCTTTTTATGCCGCTCTCCCCATGCTTACTGAAATTAGACACCGGTGTTAGACATAATTTAGCTCAGGTGTAAGCGCCCTTACCGCTTTTCTCTCCCGGACGGGCCCTTGACCACGCCCCCCACTGCCACACCGTGTTTCGTTAAAGCCTATTTATTTTTGTTACAAGCCGTGTTTCGTTAAAGCCTGCGGCTTATAGACAGGTGCGGCTTATTTATGTTCAAAATAATATTTTATTTAAAAATCAGTGGATGCGGCTTATATTCAGGTGCGCTCAATAGTCCGGAAATTATGGTAAACACCTTGCCATCTTTCTGATATAAAGTTATCGGGGTATTGATAAAGGCATGACATCTCTGGTGTCTAAACTTTTGGTATGTTCTGCCTTTAAGATGCAAAATAAAAGATAAACATTGTTTTTTTTTTTCCCACAGTGTCAGCGTCCCATGAGAGCTACACAACATCATGCCAATGATAACCACAAGAGATATCAGGTAGAGCAGAGGAAATTACCTCCTGTTATGCCTGCTGGGAATGTGACTGTATCCTATTTAAAGACAACATCTGCACATCTAGTTTACACTTTACTGAAAACAGGTGAATGGGCTATGCACAGTACAAAATATTATCCTATAAACATTACTTGGTCCAATAGTAACATACTGTAACATGGACTTGCATTGCAACTTGTTCCAGCCATTTCGGGTTTTGAATTGCATTAAACAGATAGTTCATGGAAAACAATGAAAATATATCATAACTGACTTGTGTCAATTTGCTTGTGTCTTTCCAAACATATATGACTTTCTTTCTTCCATGCAACACAAAAGGAGATTTTTGGCTAAACAATCTCATTCTGTTCTAGATTACCAGAAGTTGCCAAGTTGTTTCACACAAGCTTCACTGTCACTGTGCCACTGATAGGTATAAAAGAAAGCATAGCCAAAAACAATTGTTGGCTTACCTTAATTGGTGAATTGGAAAAGAGGATGGTACCATCGGGACATAAAGGGGACAAGAAAGAAAGAAAAAGATCATCACTAACAAGTGCATAGAAAGTTGTATACTTTCTGACGTGACAATGTAAACAAAATATCCACAAAAAGGGTGCTAGAAGAGGAATATTGAGAGAGGTGACGGAAGACCGATAGAAAAGATTGTCATTGTTAGGTGCCACCCATGGTAGTTCAATCACAACAGCGTGCAGATATACAACGGGTTGAAACATAGTGAGGGAACAACAATGCTTTCTCAAACTGCAAACTGAAAGCGTTTAATTAGTAGAGAACACCCTGGAACACATGGTTAATGAGGTGAGCCGAGCTTGTTGGATATTCAATGTGAAAGAAACACCCAAGCTAAACCAAGCTGACCCACTTTGAGCGAACCTGGACACGGGTTCCAGGAGACAGGGTGATGTGTTAGTTACTGTGGTGCAAAATTGAATCACTCAAGCCCAGGCCTAAGAATCCACACAGCCATGCATTAAGTGGATCCACTTCCCAAACTTCCACAACAAACCTTCCAATGTGATGGCTAGTCCAGCTCCGTGTTCCTGAGGTTCTGCAAAACTAGGGAAGAACGGAGGTGCGGCTGGATTCAGATCGGAATTCTTTGCGTTTGGAGACTTGGGACTCTTTATAGATGTTGGATGGGACTTCTTGCCTGATTTGGTTTTGGACTCTTTTGGGGTTTTTCTCTTTGGTGAAGGAGGAGATGCAGGAATTGGGACATGAGTCTCAAAGCTAACACCTTCCATTCCTGAAAGATCAAATGACTGACTGTGATTATTCAGAGACCACGCTGGTCCAGATGGTGAGAATGGGGGTGCTGAGATGAGAGCCTCCATTGGTGGTACAAAACAAGTACTTCCAGGGGTGGACACTTGAGGTTCTTTCACCGGGGACTCAACCACACCTTGGGCTTCCATTGTGGAAGTCGTAAAGGATTGTTCTTGAACAAACATGGCTTCCTCAAAGGTTCCACCAGTAGACATGAAAGGCTGAGTGTCATTGATGCTGCAAGCAAGTGGATCAGCCAGATAGGTGCCATCTGTTTCCATAATGATATCATGGAAACCAGAGGAAATGGACAAGTGATGTTGGGGTGAGAGACCAGAAGCATGACTTGGGGACTTTGGAGAGGATGCTGCAGGTTGAACTGTAGATGTTGGGGAAGTGGCCGTGAAGGACAGAAGATCTTGAGTAAGAGACAGTGGAATCAGACTCTCATCGGTATAATCTTCAGAAAGGGAAACAAGCCCGCTATCACCTCCAAGTGGTGATGAGGTAAAATCGGTTCCAAACTCTACCGACATGGAGGCAGAAGCAGGGACAAAGGGTTCAGCATGGATCGCCCATTCTTCTGGAATCTTCTTGCGGCTTTTTGGCTTCTTACCTCGTCCGCCAATGCGTCCTACATCTTCCCAGCCTCCATCCCGGTCCCGTTCCTTGCGTGGCGAGGACTGATGTGGGCTCTCAGATAAAACACTGTCGCTTTGTTTTTCTGTGTGGAAGTCATACAACTCGTCCCGGGGTTTCCGTTTTTTCTTCTTCTTTTCCTTCTTACGGTCAGATTCATCACCTTCCCTCTCATCACCCTCTCCCATCCCGCTATCTCTGGGGAACCACATAGTGTCGGGCATGTCATGTGGGCTTTCTGCCAGGTGGGTGGCATGGCGACTGATAACTGTGGAAACACTGGGTGTGAAGGGCAGGTCGGATGGAATTCCGGCCTCATCGGACCAGTAGTCACCAAAGACACCTCGTATGTAAAGAAGAAAGATTATTAGAGTAGTACTACCTGTCTATATTGATGCGTCTCAAAATCACATCCCACACTGTCAAAAAAATGGAGCGGTGTTCCACTAAACTAGATTAATATGAAATCTAATTGATAAAAAAAGTGATGGATTTAGCGGTAGCATATACCATATATTAACAACCATAGAGCTCACAGTCTTTAAAGGTTTTAAGTTATCAAATCAATTAAAATGTATTGTTAAAAAATGGAAAAAATGACTGAGATTTTTACTTTCGGAATCAGAAAAATGAAATAAAATTTTAATTTCCAGATCAGAAAAGTAGAGCAGCCAACCGTTGTCAACTGATATCAACAGTTACTAGGTCTCTAGTTTGCTTCAGCTGAAGTAATGAGCAGCAGTAATGATTTGTGGGGTTTGAATTTGTACAATAATGGAGCGTGAGTCTCCATAAACAAAATGATTGGCCTCTTTATGATACGCCTGACTGACCCAAATGTCTTCGTCCTGGAACAGCAATAAGTTATCAGTGATGTTAAGCCTGTACTTCTGATAAATGACACTCTCAGATAAAATCACAGATGGATCAGTGCTGTACAGACTGATGAGGGAAAACTGTGAATGAACCTGTGAGTGTGCAATGCATTGCAGGGTGCAACCCATCTGTGATCTTGAAATAAATTGCTATAAACTTGGTAAAAAATCTCTCAATTATGCTGGCTTGACAAAGCCAACATACTGTTATTCTACAGACTTGGTTTAGGTTTTTCCAGAATCCCTAAACCAAGACCAGGCGATTGGAACTCCACCAAATCCACCAAAATCTGGACAGACTTTCATACTGTTCTGACTTGGGTTGCCCTATGACTTTTCTAACTGATCAGTCTAATGGTTTTCCCGTTAAGGATGATGACAAATTCAAAACATTCTATAGACTTACATTGATGGAAGGTTCAAACGGGTCATGGAATGGTCGTGATTTCAAACTCAAACAGTCAAACCATTTCAAATGTAAACACACAAGACTTTTAAGCAGCTCCATCCATCCATCCACTCTTGGGCTGGTAAAACCCTCACATTTTAGGCTTTTAAACCCATTTTAAACTGTCAAGATTTGTCTAGACAAACTTTCCTTATCTAGTTGCTATTCAATGTCATAATTGCTTTTTCCAAGAATTTTCTGATCCTGAAAATGTATTGATATTTTCAGGTTTTCCACGATGATGGAAACTCTAAACGGGATTAAAATGCTAAGGTCTTTGACAATGAGGAAATATGATTGCTTTACATGTCTGGTCCTCAGTCTGGTAGGTGTGTAACACACTGTTTGCACATCAAAATTCAGCCATCAGTAAACACAGACACTAGCATGATTTCCAGTCATCTAATCTAATGTGGCATGACTCTGGACCTCAGGTGTATTGCACTCACCACACAGCTGTGAAGCCCTTAAAGGCCCTTGGGATAACAGAACGGATGTTTAACTTGCCTTGCCAACTAATAATGAAGCTGTAACTGTCTATCACCAGTTATAGTTCCCCCTAGTGGAAACTCATTATGTTTAGTGGGTAACTACACTACATATGGTATTTAACCACGTGTGTAGTTCAGTGTGTGTCCTCTACCCTACCTGCAGGCATGTCCAGTGGGTTTTTAGGTGTCATGGCTGCTAGGGGTTCAGAAGGTGCTTTGGGTGCTTCGGTGACCTGGGCGGCCGGCGGCCCATGTGGTTCGGCAACATCAGACGGTCTTTCTGTTTGGAGAGGAGCTGCTCCTACAGCTGTGTTCGATGCGGATGTCACAATAGGCTGAGAGAAACCTTTAGATTCAAAGACATTCAGAGATAAGGACATAATTAAATATATGACATGCTTACTCCATTAAACTTTGTTTGTGGCTTTACAATAATTAGAATGTGAAGATATACACACATCTCTTGTGGTTTTGATGATTAAAACAACCTTAGGGTTGGGTTAGTTAGGGTTATTTGTACCCATTTTTCTTAGTTTCAGTGTTAAATTAATGACTGCGCTTTGGCTTTTACATTAGTTGTAACAGAAAGCGTGCAATGTCTGTAACAAGTAGAGACATGCAGCACCAGACTGAGATGTGATGTGAATTCTGATGCAAGTGTGACTCATCACCTCCCAAAAGCCCCTTTAAACCGCCACTATCAGCAGTTATTGTCTTTCCACCAAGACAAACAGGGCTGTTCATTTATTCTGCTAATGAATTCCCACTCATTAAAATGACAAGCATTACAACTAATGTGAGCCATTAGAGTGCAGAATGAGAGCTCCATGGTAATGGCAAATTAAATCATCATATATTTGTCGCCACAAAAAAATGACCCAGTGGAATATGTTTCTACAATGTTTACTTTTACACAAGCATGTGAGGTTGGGGGTAATTAGAGGTGTTGTTCAGCCGGATGCATGATTTTAGTAAACCTAATTTATGGCCTGAGAGAAACAGCAAGATACCACTGAACAAATAAAAGCAGATCATTACTGAGCGGTCCAACCACAACAAGAGAAGCAGGCAATGAAAAGTTGCTAAGACAAAATATGCATGTAAAATTAAAAGTCTGTAAATGCCAAATATGAGCAAAACTTTTATTTGGGGAGTAAATAAAATAGAGCAACTTTCTAACTGGCCAGTAACATTATAAAGACCGGCAACATTGTTTAAGAACGACTGTGCGATCCTTGCTGATGTGCGCAATTCCAAACAAAGACATGCAAACCGAAAACATTAATCTAGTATGTCTTAAGTTGTTTTTCTCCAGAACTTCTTCAGACACAAATTTCCTCATATTAAGCCTCCAAGACTACATCCACACTAATATGTTTTCAATCGCACAACGTTTTCCGTTTTCTATCGCCATCATTTTCGGAAAAAGTCTCCTTTGAAAGTCTGTTTTCAGTGTGGAAAGTTAACACAGTAAAATCGATCCGTTTTCAGAAAACGTTAGTGTGTACGTTGTCTAAAATAGTGGTTCTCAACTTCAGGACTCTTCAGGAGATTTTACACTGGATATCAAGTGGTGACGCAACACATTAAACAACGTAATCTGTTTTTATGTAGCCTGGGTCACATTTTCTTTTATCATGCATTGTTTTATTTATGAATTTCAAGTATAAAGGCATGTATCAAGTGTCATTATTTTTGTTGTTGATGTCAACTTAAAAGCTCCTTATGTGCTTGCCCTTAGATTTACAGTGCAATGCCCTATACGCAGAGGTGTAAAATCCATATATGCAAGCTATATGGACCCCTCCAATATCAAGGTACAGTTTCACCACGAGAGACAAAATGACCTGCACTGTTTGTCCCTAATATCCAAGGAAGAAAACTACTAAATAATGTCATTGTCAGAGACAAAAATACAGTTTCATGCCTAAAAGAAATATCACATTTCTCAATTCACTCGCCATTGGCAGGAGTGGACAGAGAGTTCATTTTGGAACCTGCATAAATCAGGAATGTGAACTAGGAAGATCAGAAAGAAAAACAAAATCAGGTGACATTGGTTTACAACTGGTGACCCTGAATCTGAAGTGAAATCATTAAAGATTTTTACCTGAAAATGGCCCCAGTGGGCCACTGTCCATCATCTGAGGGGAGAGGGACTGTATGCCCCACTGATCGGGAAAACCAGACACTGAGTCTGAAGAGAGAGAGAGAGAGAGAGAGACAAAAAGAAGATAAACAACAGGGTGTGGCGTTCGAGCACAAAGACGTTACATTTCAATGAGTGCAGAAATTAAGTGTTTGTAAGTGCAGAGACAAAGAGAGAGAGAAAAAGCTGCCACAAGCATCCATATATTACTAGTGAGACAGACAGATGTGCAATTAAATGTTAATGTATCGTTTATCATGGACGCTGTAGGGAAACTGCAGCCACAAATACATAATCGCATTTTAAACAATCTGCAATTAGACAAAATCCAAATCACAATTAAACACCTTCACATTTTCAAAACCGTTTATGGTCAGTTTTTCAAAAACACTAGTGCTGTTTGCCAAGTTAAGCTTCACTATTACTTTTGCAATAAGGTTTTTGCACAAAAAAACATCCATCCTGTCTCTTGCACTCTGTCTGAAACGCTTGATTTCTGCGCTTTCCCCTTTAAGACTTCAATATACACGCCCACTGTTATGATTGGCTAACATCTTTGCAGAGCTAACGCCTCCCGCCAACACTCGTAGAACTGTTTATTTCCAAGAATGAAAGAATAAAAACATGCAAGCAATTGACAAAATCTTTGGCGCTTCAAAACGCATCTCGTGTAAAGACATACGGGACGTTTGCCGTGTGGGGAGACCCCCTCGACTGTTTCGCGGCTGAAATACGGTACAACGGACGTCCGAATAGGTGCATTTTTCTTTTAAAGCCCTCGCTTTAATTTCAAACCCTTGATTAACTAATGAAAATAACCAAATTTGCATTGAAGTCAGGATACAAATATTCGATTATTTTCATTTTACCTCTAAAAATCTGTTATACTTCCGATTTTTGTCGAAAACCGAAAACTTCCAAAGAGCAACTATCGGCACCGATGAATCGGTAAAACCGATATATCGGTCTACTTCTATTCTGTGTGCAGTGCATGATGCTGAGGGAAAAAAGCGGTTTGTAGAGGTGATCATAAGGTGAATCTCACACTTTAAAGAAACATTTATTATGTAAGAGTCGTTCCACCTGAACAAATAAACTGGATAATGTAAATGAAATTACACATTAAGTTATTTTTCCAGAAGTCATATCAAACTTTAACAACAGCATTGGTGTTTCTTTATGCTATGTAAATGTTTCAATTTGCATAATGATCTCAAGATCTTCAGCGAAGAAGTAAATCACTCAAACACATTGGCTGTTTGCACTTCAGGGTTAAAAACAAACTCCGAGTTTGATCAACTAACTTGATGAAACAGGCCTCAAAACAACCACACAAAAGCAAAGCAACATGCTAAAAATAACTCAAAGCAATCACACTTTCTTCAGATCATGTAGAGACTTAATTTACAGGGATAGTTCAAAAGATAGCCTCAGTCACCATTCACTTTCGTCATATGGCAAAAAGGTGACCGAGGCTTTTATTCAGCCTCCTTTTGCATTCCACTGAAGAAAGTCATACGAAGACTATGAGGGTGAGTAAATATATTTTTGGGTGAACTATCCCTTTAACATGCAATTTGAACACATTACTAATCACCTGTTAGACAGTCTGTCCCAAAGGCCTGCTGGTCCGTCTGATGTGGCCATTCGTTTCCATGTTTCTCAGATGCCAAAATCGGTCTACCTGACGACCCCAGCGGATTTACCGCGCCTGTAACATGGATGCAAAATTAGTTTTCCGCTCCGATTACAGCTAATAAACCTCCCAACATTTCCAACTCACCTGGCCCGTTTTAAACTCACAACACACCAATGTTGATTCTAGTGCATACTTCAGTTAACAAACAGATCTAGTACGACAAAAAATGCATCAGTTAAATCGCAGCACTCCAGCGGGCCTAAGATGTGTCTCTGAATGGCACACAGTGAACTCTTAGTCCCCTCCTAGCTCAATCCAGGCCAGCGGTGTGATCCAATGTGGCTGTTCTGTGAGCATCGGGCAGGCTAAACCCTCCCACTACCAACCCCACCTCACCCCGTCCTCTGAACGGGTGATGGTGAAAAGACTCGACAAGTCGAGTCCCAAAGTCAAAGCGGAACCGAGGGGGTACCCAAAACCCGAACAGAGCTGCAGTCTGGACCTTAGAGTTCAAGTGAGTACAGTTTCAGCACAAGTGAATGAAATAAGTGGGCTTACCAAATGAGAGGATCGGATAAGCTCCCAGTACATCTGATAAAACTCAAATGTTCCTGGGTGACTAGTTGGCGTTCAGGGTGAGTCTGAGGTTAGATGAGGGGACATTGGGAAATCAACAACTAGCAGCGATTCAAAGCTGTACACAATCCAGAAAACACTGCGAGACAACAAGGGAGAAAGATGCCAAAAAAAATCATGTTTGTCTAGCCCAGAACTGTCGAGTCATGTTGAGTTCTCCTCAATGAAATCAGTGCTCGGAGACTGCAGGACTTTAAGGAGTTCAGTCAACCAAACATTCCTCAACAAACAAGTCAACTGAGTTCACAAGTTTCTGAAAAACATTTGTTTATGGCTGACACTCCCACTTATTGATATAATGCAATAACATTCAGTTATTTATAAATGTGACTTAAGTAATATATTTTAGGCCACTGTAAAATATAATAAAAGGAATATTTTAGGTTACTTTCGATGTGTGACATGCTATTGATTAGCTGGTGATTATGAGTTTATACATTATTATATACAACAGTTAGTTCCGGTCCTCGAATCTGATTGGAGACGTTCCATGAGCACTGATGGTCTCACACCATCAGCACTCGGACGCTTCACTGTGTGTGTGTGTGTGTGTGTGTGTGTGTGTGTGTGTGTGTCACTTCGCTTGTGTTCCTGCCATTGGAAACTAAAGTGTAAGAGCAGTGCAGGTGTGTTAAGAGCTATCTGTCTCTTTACATTTAATTTGTGACATTACATATGTTAGCCAGCAGGTGGCAGCAAAAGACCCTTTTTGTGTGTAATATGAGCCAGCTGGTGACGTGAAGCGAGTCAGTGTTTTCATACATCAGCACTCCATGATCGCTCATTACTACTACACTACTAAAGCTAGGAAACAGCTTTAAACAACTTTAAACGAACAACTTCAGCATTAAGGCTCATCACAGCTGAGAGACATGACAGACCTCTTACCGGACTTTCCACATTGGAGTGGACGTAATGTTCAAAATGTCAGAGGAGATTGTGGTTTCTATAGTGAAAGATTCCTGTGCACTGGCTACCACAAAATAGGGAGGAATACCCCGCTTGGATGGCTTTTTTCACACTGAGAAAATAGGATGAATTTCACCAAAATAACATTATCTTTAGAAAGCTGTCGAACACAGTACAGCATCATCAACAGGTGATCGCACACGCTCCATCTCTCTCTCTCTTTCTCTCTCGCTCTCGGATACGCTCCATATCTCTCTCTCTCTCTCTCTCTCTCTCTCTCTCTCTCGCACACGCTCCATCTCTCTCTCTCTCTCTCTCTCTCTCTCTCGGACACGCTCCATATCTCTCTCTCTCTCTCTCGCACACGCTCCATATCTCTCTCTCTCTCTCTCTCACGCTCCATATCTCTCTCTCTCTCTCTCTCTCCGCTCCATATCTCTCTCTCTCTCTCTCTCTCGCTCCACACGCTCTCATCTCTCTCTCTCTCTCGCACACGCTCCATCTCTCTCTCTCTCTCGCACACGCTCCATCTCTCTCTCTCTCTCTCTCCTACACGCTCCATATCTCTCTCTCTCTCTCTCTCTCTCTCTCGCACACGCTCCATCTCTCTCTCTCTCCCGCTCTCACACACACGCAACGGCAGTTTCTGATCCGTCATGTAAGAAAGTAATTCCATGCACAAATGTGTTTTTTATGACTGTACTCAGTTTTAAAAAAAAATGTATATATATCTTTTACTTGTTCCTTGAAATTTTGAATATAAGCAATATCGAACTTGCAATTGTGCTATATGGCTGTATATCAGCACTGCTGTTATTAACTACAGCACTCAGCCTGCGGCCGAATCACAGCAGTGCTGATCTATAGCCATATCGCACTCTTGCTCGTGTGATATTATGTATATAACTTCGAAAGCACAGGGTTAAGTGATTCACACAGGTTTTAATTCATATCAAAATGTTTCTAAATACTTAAAATATGTTTGTCTCTTTTTGATTTTGGTACTTTAGTTTGGTTAATTTTACATTTAAACAGTTTTTTTTACTATACATTTTTAACTATATTTGATATATTTTGTATAAAAAAAATACCAAAAGTTTTTTTTATATATATTATTATATTTATATTAAGCAATATTTCTGTCCTAATTTCTTCACAGTTTTTTTTTTAATGCTCTTTGATTAAACCCACGAGCCCTTATTTCTCATTTTGCATTTATATATTTGCATAAAATTCCTGTATTTGCATGTTTGTGTACACTGAACACTGGGTGTTTTTGGTTATGAAACTGCAGTTTGGGGCAGAAGACCCCAAATAATTTTGACCACAATTTGACCCATCAATCTTTTCTTCACCCCCAGAGAACTGCTGATAAATATTAGAGGACAGCGATTCTCGGTGTGTGTGTGTGTGTGTGTGTGTGTCTTTGTGCCTCAAAACATACCGTGGGCCACACAAACCCTGTCTATTTGTATTACTTTGTCAATGAGGAAATAGGCAGCGTGCCAAAACACTGGCTGTGCAAATGACCCCCCATCTCACAAGAGATGTGCCAGAGGACCTACATTTTTTTTTTTTTTAAAGTTACCACATTCCAAACCTGGACATGTGAAAAGGGTCAATTATTTTTATGCTGAAGCGCACATATAATGTTATTATTATAATGTAATTTCAACCCCCCAGTCAGACGATCGCTTCATGCTCATATCACGCGAACCCCCAAAAACATATTGCTCTGTTTTTTTGTTATTTCCCCTTCATTTTCAATGGTCGGTCAATTTTGAACACAAATACCCTTTTTTTGTATGTTCAGATGGCAAATGGAGGCAAAGCCAACAGGCCGATAAAGGAAACCACTTTTATTACATTTAAAAAAGAGTTTTGGCCAAACATGACCGAAGAAGGAGGGTTAACCATTCACTCGTCCCCACAGACATTCATTCATGCAAAGAAATACATCTAAACTTGAACTGAACAAAATGCCAGTAGCTGTGTGAGGAGTTATATGGTGAAAGGAAGTAAACAGGACATGAGGAACGATGTTTGTCCTATAAATGACCCCACAACCGCTGCGTCTGACAGCTGCTAAGACGCTCTTAGACGGGCCGCACACCAAGCTAGAGCAGGAACCACAGAGCTCCACCTCCAAACGCAGGAAGGACCCTTATCTGCCCCGAAAAGTCTGCTGATTAGTGTCTTTCTGCCACAGGGGGCCCAAAAATGCTGCTCTATTGATCTGTACTACATTTATCCTCTGGATTAGAGCAGTTATGCAATGTTTAATGGATTACAAATTATTTAAAATGCATCAAAACTCTTTAAGAGACAAATCCTAAAGAAGGTGACATCCTTCATCCTTAAAACTGAACTCAGTACAGATTAGTCTAGAAGAAAACAAGCATCGCAACATGATGGAAAAGGCTGCAGGGCTTAACTAATATATTACAGATTACAGAAGAAGGGTCATCAAATGGACAAAACTATGAGACCTAGTACTAAAAAGAACGATGTAACAGTATATTTACATAAATCTATATTCTTTTAATTCTCTTCTATGAAATGGGTCAAAAATATGGGACCAGGTCACATTTCACCCCAAAAGACTAAATAAAGAAACATTTAAGGTTTTTGCATAATGACTTCATTTTCGTGAAAAATAGGCCCCTTTCCCCCCAATATGTATTACTGTAATGCCATTTTTTTTAATCATTATTACTGTAAAGTGAAAAAAAACAAAAACATTGTCAAATATTTATACATCACTATTGTATTTGTTGTAACGCCTTCATGCTCATTTAAATAAATACAAATTAAATAAAAAAATATATATATATTTTATACTTTGTTGAAATTTGTTGATGATTTAATACCATACCAGCTTTCATAGCTATTTTTTAATGGTAAAATAAAGTCAAACTTCTGTATGTAAAGGTATAGTGATTAAAAAGCTATATAAATAAGAATATTATATATATACACACACACACACACACACACACACACACACACACACACACATATTAGTGCGTTCGAAGTTAACGCGTTAATATCTCGTTAACGCAAACGTCATTTGACGGCACAATTTTTTTAAATGACGTTAACGCGTAATGTGACCCTTTGCATAAACGCTGCTAATGTCACATTGACCTTCGGGGAAATGTTGGGAGACATTATCCTGATTCCTGCACCGAGCGTTTTATCAATGTAGCACAGCAGTAGAACATGCCCGCAAAGCACAGATAGAGCTCGGAACTATGAAAAATGATTGCAGCTGCAAGACAAAAAAGCTGCGAGGCACGATGCGAGACTGAGGCAAAAGTTGTGCGCCGCGGTGCGAGCGCGAGGCAAAAGCTGCGAGGCGCAGTGTGAGGCAAAAGCTGTGAGGCGCAGTGTGAGGAAAAAGCTGTGAGGCGCGGTGCGAGCGCGAGGCAAAAGCTGCGAGGCGCAGTGTGAGGCAAAAGCTGTGAGGCGCGGTGCGAGCGCGAGGCAAAAGCTGCGAGGCGCGGTGCGAGGCGCGGTGTGAGGCAAAAGCTGCGAGGCGCGGTGCGAGGCGCGGTGTGAGGCAAAAGCTGCGAGGCGCGGTGCGAGCGCGAGGCAAAAGCTGCGAGGCGTGGTGCGAGGCGCGGTGTGAGGCAAAAGCTGCGAGGCGCGGTGTGAGGCAAAAGCTGCGAGGCGCGGTGCGAGCGTGAGGCAAAAGCTGCGAGGCGTGGTGCGAGCGCGAGGCAAAAGCTGCGAGGCGTGGTGCGAGCGCAAGGCAAAAGCTGCGAGGCGCGGTGTGAGGCAAAAGCTGCGAGGCGCGGTGCGAGCGCGAGGCAAAAGTTGCGAGGTGCGGTGCGAGGCAAAAGTTGCGAGGTGCGGTGCGAGGCAAAAGTTGCGAGACGCGGTGCGAGCATGATGCAAAAGTTGTGAGGCGCGGCGCCAGTGCGATGCAAAAGTTGCGAGGCGCGGCGCGAGCGTGATGCAAAAGTTGCGAGGCGCGTCATTTGTTTGTAATACGTTGATCCACTGACTATCGTTTTACCGATTATTGGTGCCGATACTTTTATTTTTTTAATTCCAATTTTGAACTCCTCGTCAATAAACCTAATCATATATATATATATATAAAAATCTAATTTTTGTAAACTACCGGTTATCAGCCTTTTCAAACATCTTATTTATCGGTATCGGATAAAATCCACTATCGGTCGACCTCTAATTGAAATGAAAAACTCACTAGTAAAATGTCCAGATGCATTACAGTAATAATAAGTAATCTGGAGGGTTTTCTAGAAGCAGAATATTATTTCTAAAATACACACACACACACACACACACACACACACACACACACACACACACACACACACACACACACACACACACACTACACTCTCTCTCTCTCTCTCTCTCTCTCTCTCTCTCTCTCCCTCCCTTCCCATTGGCTAGTGGTTGAGCAGAAATTGAATTTGCTTACTGTATCGCCTCAAACAACTGGACACAACGGAGATCAGCTATTGACCAGCAGCACACAGAAGAGACAGATCGGAGTTCAGCATCATGTCATCACATTCCCTCCAACTCTAGATGTCACAGACACCATGAACTGACCTCAAGTCAGGACACGACCCAAAGAAGCCAGGGGGACACAGCTCTTGTTTCACTTACATGTGTCTCTTTAGAGTCTTTACTAAAGCTACAGAAATCTAAAATGAATGCACAGATTAACTATGACTCTCTATTCATGCTTCAATGAGCTACTATTTGTTGAACTTGTGGTTTAGCTCACAGCTAATGTGCTTCTTCAAGAGTAGCTTGACTATAGTGTAGATTATAGATAGGCTGATATATATTTTAAAATCTATCGCCAGATTAATCGGTTATCTGCCTTTTCCACCACATTAGTTATCGGTTTCTGCAAACATTGGTCAACCTCTAGTGTTGACACTTAAGTTAAGAGTAGTTTATAGCTGGTCAACCCACAAAATAATTTGTTATCATACGTATAGGAGAGGATTAGGGATGTTGATTGTGCAGTGGGCACATCTGGATCCAAACTGACCCAACGGAGGTTCCTGTCCTCTGGAGAATCAGGAACACAGACTCCAGATTGAGCACATCTGCTGTGGTCCGGTCCACTGCGACTGCTGTCCCTAAAACAGACTGAAGTAGGCCAGGCTGACCCATATAGAGCTCCCGCAGGAGATACCACTGCATAGACGACGCCCAATCACACACTCAATTTCCCCATTTGTTAGTGGTGCTCACACCATCGCTAGTCACGCCATTACGAAGACTAAAGTCAGAAGCATGTTATGTTAAAATCAGGATATTTCAATTAGTGTGGGACTGAGATCGCTTTTAAGTGGATGATTCTTAAATTATTCCATTTAAAGAAACCAAACCCAGAATACAGTGGCAAGAAAAAGTATGTGAACCCTTTGATCTTGCTCGCCTTTATAGATACAGTTGTCTTCAAATCTGGTTTGATCATCATCTAAGATACAATAATGAACAAACGCAATCTGTTTTAACTAATAACACACAAACGATTGTATTGTTCTTATACACATTGAGTACATCAAACATTCACAGTGTAGGTTGGAAAAAGTATGTGAACCCCTAGGCTAATGATGTCAACAAAAGCTAATTAGACTCAGGTGTTGGCAAACATTGCATCCAATTACGGAAACGAGATTGTAGGTGTGGGTTAGAGCTACTTTGACTTATAAAAAGCACTCAAACATTTTGAGTTTCAGTTCACATGAAGCATTTGCTGACGTGGACCATGCCTCACAAAAGATACCTCAGAAAGACCTACGATGAAGAATTGTTGCTTTGCAAATAGCTAGAAAGAAGAGCTTAGATATTCATCTGTCCACATTTAGATCAATTGTCAATAAATGATGATTTAGTACTATAGGTACTCTCTCTAGAAGTGGCCGTCCAGTCAAGATGACTCAAAGGGAATACAGCAGAATACTCAATGAGGTACAAAAGTACCCTAGAGTGACAGATAAAGACTTGAAGGAATCATTGGAACTGGTTAACATCTCTGTTCATGAGTGTACTGTACAGAAATCATTAAACAGGTGTTCATGGCAGGACATCATGAAGGAAGCCGCTGCTTTTCAACTAAAACATGACTGCACACCTGAAGTTTGCCCAAGACCACTTTGACACTCCACAACACTATTGTGAAAATGTTTTGTGGACTGATGAAACTAAGGTTGGATTGTTTGGGAGGAACATGCAGCACTATGTATGGCGTATAAAGGGCACCGCATACCAACATGAAAACATCATCCCAACGGTGAAGTACGGTGGAGGGAACACCATGATTCAGGGCTGCTTTGCTGCTTCGGAGCCTGAACCACTTGCCATCTTCGAGGGTAAAATTAAATCCCAAGTTGATCAAGGTATCCTACAGGATAATATCAGGGTGGCAGTGTGCCAGCTTAAGCTCAGTAGAAGTTGGGTGATGCAGCAGGACAACGACCCTAAACATTGAAGTAAATCCACTACAGAATGACTTGGAAAAAAATAAAATCCACCTTTTGGAGTCTCTTAACCCAATAGAGATGCCGTGTAATGACCTCAAAAGAGCCGTTCACACCAGATATCATAAGAATATGTCTGAGCTGAAGCAGTTCTGTAAGGAAGAATGATCCAGAAATCCTTCTGAACGTTGTGCAGGTTTAATCTGCATCTACCGGAAAGGCTTGATTGAGGTTATTGCTGCCAAACGATTATCGACCAGTTATTAAATCCAAGGGTTCACTTACTTTTACCCACATCACTGTGAATGTTTATTGGGATGTGTTCAATAAAGACATGAAAGATTATAACTGTTTATGTGTTGTTAGCTTTAGCACATTGTGTTTGTCGATACTTATGACTTTAAATGAAGAAAGGATGTCTTTCACTGACCAATTAATCCAGTCAGCAAAAACAGCTTATCCTAAAGAGCTCGTAAACTTCATCTTACCATTGTATGATGTTTCAGCATTGGCTAAAACTCTTTGTCCTCTCTCAACTTAGTATGCAGAGATAAGACATTTATAGGTTGATTTACCCAGGAGATTTAAACACTTCCACATTTCTACCAAGTTTAATAAACCAAGTTTATCAAAAGGCGCCGTGCACTTTTGTCTCGTAAGAGTCAATCCTGTAATAAATAACCAGATGTCCAAGTACAGAGACAGAGAAAGATTTAGAAACTCAGAAACAGTCGATAAAACCTTTATTAGCTGTTCAGACACTAGAAAAAGAGCTAGTACACAAACATAAGACATATTAAAGACTACAGTAGCATGAGTGTGTAAGAAAAAGAAACCGTAGTACAGCGTGTTTTTGAAGACTTAGTTTCTGGTTATAATTGTATTCTAATTATAAATACAAGCACATCTAAAGACTGATGTTGTAGTGGGATCTGCATTTGCAATATCTGCAGTCAAATGCACGCAGGGAATGCCTATGAATATAATGCACAAAAACAAGCATGATTGTGAGTAATATTAATACGAGATCAAGCGAGACGGTGTTTAGCGTGGGTCGGGAAAGGAACGTTTCTGTAAAGCCAAGCTCACATTACAAGACTGAAATTCATCGGCCTCTCATGTTTGAAGTCTGTGACTATTTGTGACTAAAAGCAGCTTAAACACTGAGCTAACTTGTAGCGTGGTGTTGCAAGACACTTGGATACATTTATGAAATCTGGACGAGCAGTTGTCAGTTGTGCATATTGTCCAGGTAAATGACAGAGCAGCAATGATCAACAGCCAATGAAATTGCGAGAGGAAAGATCACAAGAGGTGGTGGCTGAATCGGTGCGAAGAGGGGGCACAAAAATAAATACAAGCCATCCGGTTGGTTTAAAAGATGGCTGCAATGACTAAAATAGGTCATTATGAGAAGAAGAAAAATGGCTTAATTTGCCAAAGTTTGCAAGGTTCATAATTAGAGTTTTGCCAAAAACGCAAATGTCTTGGCTCGTGTTTGAATATATGCCTCTTTATTTTCAGAGTTATATATATATATATATATATATATAAATAAATATCTGAATGGACCAAAACAGTTTCCAAAAACTCACTAAGACGTGTTTGGAGCATTCACATTCGTTTTGCATGCACGTGCATAAACACGAGCGCAAGAAAGCAGCTCCCAACGGTATTTGTCAGTATATTCATTTACATACAGAATATATATATATATATTAACATATATAGATGGGCAGCGCTAGGGCCGGGCCACCAAAATGGTTTCAGAAAAGCCCCAAATGTTGTAGTGATGTCACAAGTACCAGTGTTTCAGTATCAATTTGATACTAAAATACAAATACATTTTAATCTAAAATGATATATACATCTATTTAGAATTTATAAATACATTAATATAGATCGCTCCTGATCCATATCTGCATGATTTTATGCATTGCACTGATGCCACACGATTGGCTGATTAGATAATTGCATGAATAAGCAGGTGTACAGGTGTTCCTAATAAAGTGCACACTGACTTCATATAGAAATGTATCTATACATTAGTATCAACTTGATATCGAAGCACCGGTATCTTTTTACATCACTACAAGATCATAAAAACAACGGTAGTCCGCCCGTAGCGCCGCCCATGGCTATGTGCGCAAGTCTGTGTGAGAACAGCAATTGAGATCGTTGCAGAAGTCGGGGAAGAGATCTTTGAATTGACGCACTTAGTTGTGTGAAGTGAGCAGGCCGACCTCCTTCTGTCTTGTAGTGTGCACTTGGTATGTTGTACAAGAGAAACAGATGATTCAATCTGTCATGTTAAAAAAGTCACATGTTTAAAAACAACACAGCAAACGAGCAGCTGAAAGAAACTGAATGTTGCATCACAGATACAGAAAACACATTTGATCCTAAATCAACTTGAGTGCAGTGTTAAGGTGCGTTCACATGCAACGCGAAGAAATGTTTTGCCTTGCGCGAGTTTGACCGCTAAATGTGTGTTTAAACTCGCTTTTGCACGAGTCAAGTTTTCACCCACGAGTATTCCCGCTTCTCTTCCGGAAAAGGACAGGAGGAGGGGCTTCTACGTCTTGGTTCAGTAAAGTACAACCAATAGCTGGAATCAAGTAGACGCGTGTAATTCTTACCAACTTACCAGCTAGTCAAACTTCCGCGCTCACTTTCCTCCAAGCGACGTCTTTTTTCGTCCGGTCTCTGTACATGTATGACGTTGTGTCCTACAATTCTGGGTGCCCACACACACCGCTACAACAATTAATTCATCCATTTTTCCAGATTTCTTCTGCTACTACGTCAGTGACATCCGGACAACCTCAATGCCGATTGGCTTTCGTGAAAAATCGCGCATTTCGCTCAAGATGAAAAATGTAAACTCATGTCATTAGCTGCATTCGCGCTGTCCGGCTTAAATTGGCGTCTATTCGCATCGAGTTTGTATGTAGCCACGCGAAACGCTCACTTCGAATTGTTTGTGAACGCACCATTAGACAGACAGCTGGATAGAAACAGTTAGATAAAGCTGCAGAGACGATGTTAGAGAGTGTGTGCTGGTGAACTTTGGCACCGGAGGTCTCAAAGAGTTGAAGCTTAACATAGACACAAGGTCGAATAGGAAAGAGGAGTTTGGGTATGCATGCATGCGTGTGTGTGTGTGTGTGTGTGTGTGTGTGTGTGTGTGTGTGTGTGTGTGTGTGTGTTTACATATTGCCACAATGACAATTAAAGTGATATTTCAGCCTAAAATGCACATTCTGCCATTATTGACTCACTCTCATGATGTTTCCATTTTTTTAAGTGTGATTTCCAAAACCAAAAACATCCAGTGAGTGACAGTTCTGTGGTTAGAAACGTCTTGTTGAAGAGAGGGGTCAACAGAGAATGGGCAGACTGGTTCGAGATGACAGAAAGTCTACAGTAACTCAGATAACCGCTCTGTACAATTGTGCCGAGAAGAACATCATCTCTGAATGCTGTTATGAGATGCGAGTTGGCGCTGTTTTGGTGGCATGAGGGGGACCTACAAAACATTAGGCAGGTGGTTTTAATGTTTGTGGCTGATTAGTGTGTCATATATATACATATATATACACACACACACACACACACACACACACACACACACACACACACACACACACACACACAGTATATTAATTAAATACTTAAAAGTACTGATAAAAAGACAAATTGGTCACTTATGAGGTTCCATTTAAATTTGGATGCCACCTGAGGGGCGTTCACACAGGACATGTTCTTGCACTCAAACCAGCAAGACTGTGTGCAACTGAATGGAACAGAATAAAACATTGTTAAAAGTGTTTTAAAATTTGGCTCTAAGTCCTCATGGTGGCGTAGTGACTCGCCTCAATCCAGGTGGCGAATGATGAATCTCAGTTGCCTCCACGCCTGAGACCATCAATCCGCGCATCTTATCATGTGACTTGTTGAGCGCGTTACCGCGGAGACGTGTGGAGGCTTCACGCCATTCTCTGCGGCATCCACGCACAACTTGCCACACGCCCCATTGAGAGCGAGAACCACATTATAGCGACCACGAGGAGGTTACCCCATGTGACTCTACCCTCCCTAGCAACCGGTCCAATTTGGTTGCTAAGGAGACCTGACTGGAGTCACTCAGCACGCCCTGGGATTCAAACTCACGACTCCAGGTGTGATAGTCAGCGTCAGTACTAGCTGAGATACCCAGACCACCAAAAAAGTGTCTTAAAAAACAAAGCACTCAACATGGCATCTATCTACTTGTGGATGTTTACATAGACCATGAACAATTAAAAAAATTGCGGAAAGCATGAATGTGACATTTGTGAACGGTCCCTTTGACGTCAGCTGCCCATGTTGACACTAGTTTAGAACAGATCCATGGTGTGTATCAGTGTGTTTTCAATGTTAATTCATCATTCCCCAAACTCAAGTCCTTAAACAGAAGGCTTTTGGTGACGGCGGCAGGAACGGGTTTTCCAGAAGATTCTGTGGGGAGACGGAGCAGCGTAAAGCGAGAGGAGGCGATGGGAGGAAGCTTCAGCCACGGACAGAAGGTCTAATCATCTGGAGCGACACACGAGGCCAAAGAGTGCAGAAAACAGGCACGACGCAGAGCAGAGAGAAGCACCAGACAGCAACAGAGCAGGAGAGAACAACAGCACTGGTTAGTACTCTAGAACTGTCAATCAGTCAAAATAGCCACACCCCTTCCGACACAAGCTCATGCAGCATGCACCACCGTCACATACACTAATAAATAAATGAAGACGTGTTTAAAAATGGCTCTATTCCCTGGACACCTGCGTCCGCTGCAGCTCACAGATCTATATTCTCTGTCCTACTTACTTTCTGCAACACCAGCACAGATCAACTTTTATAATTAAGATGAATGTTGGGAAATACAGAGGTCTTGAAACTGGTTCACAGGCAGTAAAAATAAAAGCGCAATAGTGCCATCTTAAGGAGATGAAGTATAAAAGAAAAAAACATATTCAGGTCACTGTTCATCTGGAGATCTGATTCTGAGGCTTAAAGGGAGAAAGAAGTTCACCAAAAAAATGAAAATTCTGTCATAATTTATGTTCACTCATGTTGTTCTAAACCTCAGTCGCCATTCACTTCCACTGTATGGAAATAAAATATGCAAAGTGAATGGCGACGGAGGTTGTCACCCCCTGAAATTCTGCCTTTTGTGTTCCACAGAAGTAAGTGTTTTGGGTTTATCTGGTGAGTGATCATAAATCATGACAGAATTTAATTTTTTTTGGTGAACTTCTCTTAAGGCTCAGAATTACATCTGAAATAAAAAGTGACCTGAATATGTTTTATGCTCAGTAGAAGTTTAGAACAACATGAGGGTGTGTAAATAATAGCAGAAGTTTTATTTTTGGGTACCTACCCCTTTAAGAATGATACAATACTATCCAATGATATTAAAATGAATAGTAAATGTGATCTTATACAAAACTGAGTCATTCAGTGTCAACTCAACCAGAGATACCCAGTTGATAAATGTTTTTTTTATTTCTGTTGAAATACATCAATGAAGATGAAAGACAAAATATTAAATGCCATGGATCAAATCAAATCAAATCACTTTATTGTCTAAATGCCATGGATGAATATTTACTGAGTAATCCGCTATATTATAGAGGGTGCCAAAATTGCAATTTTCACCTATGATTTTGGAGCAAAACCACAGATCAATAAAATACCCTTAGAAAGGTGTCAGCATCATAATTTTATTTTTACACAGAGATTGGTCGATCTGTTACTAAAACCAGTTGACTTTAGCAATCCTTGTTGCATTATATGCCAATGGTGACAGTTCAAATATGGGAGAAAGCACTTTTCGTGTTCTTTTTCCAAAGTTGGTGTGCCTGTAACTCAAGAAGTATTAAAGATAAATTAATATCCTTTTACATTCTGGTTAAAAACAAACTTTTCTTTTGGTATCTTCATTTATAAGGACCTATATGGATCAGTCCCAGAGATATGGGGCTCTCAATGTGGCTCCATGAGCAAATTGCACACATTTTCAGTGGTCAAAAACCAAATGATGGCCATTTTGCATACAGCTGATATCAGAAGTACAAATAATGTTGAAACTAGAACTGTATCTTATTGCCCTCTATCAAAACAATTGCATAGAATGTACCAACTTTTAACAATGTCTGAGTGCCAAAAATACACTGAAATGGTCAAGTTGAATAAATAAAGGTACATTTCTAGTTTCAGCATTATTTGTTCTTCAGATATTCCTCTTTAAATACAATAAGTATCAGCTTTATACAAAAGAGACCCACATTTGGTTTTTGACCACTGAAAATAATTTGCTCATGGAGCCACATTGAGAGCCCCATATCTCTGGGACTGAACCATATAGGGCCTTAAAAATTAAGATACCAAAAGAAAAGTTTATTCTGAACCAGAATCTAAAAGGATATTAATGTACCTTTAACGCTTCTTGAGTTACAGGCACGTCAACTTTGGAAAAAGAACACAAAAAGTGCTTTTTCCCATATCTGAACTGCCACCATTGGCGAATAATGCAACAAGGATTGCTAAAGTCAACTGGTTTTAGTAACAGATCGACCAATCTCTGTGTAACAATAAAATTATGATGCTGACACCTTTCTAAGGGTATTTTTTTAATCTGTGGTTTTGCTCCAAAATCATAGGTGAAAATTGCCATTTTGACCACCTCTACAAAATAGCAGATTGCTCAATAAATATTCATCCATGGCATTTAATCATTTGGCTTCCATCTTCATTTATGTATTTCTTTCACCAGAAAATAAATAATGTATAATGTGGGCGGGACTTGTTTTTAGCCATTGGGATTTGATTGAAAAGTGAATATTAGGCTATTGTTAGTAGACTATATTATTGGTAAACATTTATTTTTCACCCACAATATCTTGTTTACATCAGCAGAATAAATGTTGTCGCTTGATATGCGTAAAAAATGTATTACATGTTGATGAAAGATTATGAAAACTTTTCTCTTCAGAACAATGTGCACTGACAAATCATGTAAAATAAGCGGAGACATTTATTAAAACATTAACTGAAGTCAATCTAAATCACTTAGAGCTGCGGTGACTCCAGCGTCCAGATGAACATGCTTCTTTTTCCGAAATATGGTACTGACAATATCAGCATGCAATGAGTGAGGGTGAATTTGAAATGCAACCGATCTTAGTCAATTAAGACGAAAAACGAGTTTAGGAGAGCAAATAGCTTTGACAGTTCGAGCTGAAATCATGCACAAACACAGCATGCACCATTGATATGATGAGATATGACGAGAGCTGACCACATAACAAAGCAACAAGAATATAAACAAACCACTGGAGGATAAATTGATGATTTGTCGAATGTAGTTTGTCTTATTTAAAGTGCATGTGAAGGGAACCTATAATCACACATTTGACGAGATACGGCAATAAACTCAAGATACTGATTTCCAGCAAAAACTGCATTTCTGATCATCACTTCCTGCATGTCGGAGTTTTAGTTTTCAAGCGTTGTGATAATTGACAGGCACATTTGCGTGATAGACGTTTGAGTGTTCAGCCGTCTTGGTTTCAGAAGTGTTTTCCCCATTTGTTTCGTCCATAGGGATTTCATATTATCCTTAATAAAAGAGTTGTATGCCATGAACCAAACCAACCAGCTCTGAAGTCAATCAATACATATATAGAAGTAGTTTGAGGGGTTTCATTGTGTCATTAGCAGTGCATCATGGGAGTGGGCGGTCACTGCAGAGCTCTTTTGGCGCACTTTGTTCGACCAACATTCTCTGATTGGTGCATCTTTCTAATCAGGGTCATGATTAGTGAAGTTCTTCACCAGGAATACTGCTATTAATATTGAGTTCTTTAATAGACTTTAATAGATGCATAAACAATCAATTACCAACCCCAGAGCTCACTGTAGTTCTGTCTTTAAACCTTTATAAGCTACAGCTAATAATCAATTTCCCTATGGAGAAAATGAACGGGATTTATACTTCCAAAACCACACTGTTGTGCTCTACAAAGACTGGACAAACTATTTTATATAAATGTACAAGGGTGATTCAACACTCTCTATTCTACAATAACTCCTCATTAACCTTTTTAATCCACTGTAATAACCAACCACACCTGTGATGTACTGTTGATTACCGCTGACAGATTCAGGTGTCTCAGTATTGTATGTAAACAAACAGAAAATGTGTTTACAGTAACTACACTTACAACAGAAGCCTATCGGGCAAATCGGCATCACGGTAAATAAAACATCTCGAGAGTTAACCAGGATTTCTGTCCAATCAAAACCAACAAAAAAACAATGAAACTAAAAATGAGAATGAACAAACAAGCAAACTAAAATATAAATCTGAACCAATAAGGTAGAGGAAAAATGGAGTGACACCCAAAAAATGAGTCGGGGCGAAGACAAATTCTGACGTGTGTCTTACCAGGTTTCTGAGCCCCTTCCTGTTGTCCATTCTTCACTACTGTATCTGGATCTGCTTACACACGCATAAACAAAACACAAGAAACACACAACATGACTTGTCAATTAAAGGCGAAAAACCAGATTACTGACAAACACACAGTTCGTTCAAATCAGCAATCTGATAGAAATCAATCTGAAAGCTGTCAACAAAAGATTCACATCACCCAGCATCAAACACAGGAGCGGCCGGCTCTTATTTCACAAAAATACATACAATGAACATCACTGCTTATTTAAACAGGAGAGCTGTTTGCTTACATCTTTCATTTCGAGACAAAAGAGCTTCAGTTCTGTCAATCTAGTGCTAGACAAAAGGGTGCATGTACAGTGGCAAGAAAAAGTATGTGAACCCTTTAGAATTCGCTGGTTTCTTGCATCAATTGGTCATAAAATGTGATCTCATCAAACTTGGAAAATCATATTTTTCCTTGATGATGGCAAGTGGTCCAGGCCCCAAAGCAGCCCTAAATCATGATGCTCCCTCCACCGTACTTCAGCATTGGGACGAGGTTTTCATGTTGGTATGCGGTGCCCTTTTTACGCCATACGTAGTGCTACGTGTTCCTCCCAAACAATTCAACCTTAGTTTCATCAGTCCACAAAACATTTTCCCAGTAGCGTTGTGGAGTGTCAAGGGGGTCTTGTATTTACTGGAAAGCAGCGGCTTCCTTCATGACGTCCTGCCATGAACACCTGTTTAATGTTTCCCATATAGTAGACTCATGAACAGAGATGTTAACCAGTTCCAATGATTCCTTCAAGTCTTTATCTGTCACTCTAGGGGACTTTTGTACCTCATTGAGCATTCTGCGGTGTTCCCTTTGAGTCATCTTGACTGGACGGCCACTTCTAGAGAGAGTACCTATAGTACTAAATCATCATTTATTGACAGTTTGTCTGTGGACAGATGAATATCTGCAACAGTTCTTGATCGTAGGTCTTCTGAGATCTCTTTTGTGAGGCACTACACTAAACACTACACTAGACAACCGCTGTAATCATGACCTGTCTGATGTTTTCACTGGGTCAAATGAACCTGTTAAACGTCAGCACAGATCAGACTCACCCTTGCCGTCATTGTCCAGTAGTGGGATGTAGTCCGTTTTGCCCACCGTCTCTCCGATCTGATCATCAAAGCACTCGGCTTCTAGAGTGGCCACAAAATCCTTCTCCACCAGGTTCTCCACATCAGACTGGGGAACGCTGTCGGTCAGAGCGTCGGTCAAACTCAGGTCTGCCATGATTCCCACTGCAACAGAGCTGAGAAAGAGTGGACAACACTTTCATTTTTATTCAACATCACAGTAATTACATGATCGATATAGCATACTACCATACTACTTATGAAGTATATAGCATGCATACAGTGCACAGTATGTGTTTGTATGCATTGAACATCCCTGAAGACATTTGCAGTGTACAATTAATGATTTTTAACAACTCTTCCATGCCTCATTATTTGACCAGACTGGGGCTGATTTATCAAAATAAAATCAGAAAAGATTAGCAAGTGATTAAATCATGTTAACACACATATTTTCACATCTTGTGTCTATACTTTTTGAAATTTTATCCTCTTTTCTCCAAATTTGGAATGCCCAATTCCCACTACTTTGTACTGCTTTCTACTTTACACGTATAAATATCACTGACTTCATAGACTTCAATGTATTCTGCAGCGCTGACGCGAGTCATGTGATGACCCTTTACACATATAAATATCACTGACTTCATAGACTTCAATGTATTCTGCAGCGCTGACGCGAGTCATGTGATGACCCTTTACTCGTATAAATATCACTCACTTCATAGACTTCAATGTATTCTGCAACGCTGACGCGAGTCATGTGATGACCCTTTACACATATAAATATCACTCACTTCATAGACTTCAATGTATTCTGCAGCGCTGACACGAGTCATGTGATGACCCTTTACACATATAAATATCACTCACTTCATAGACTTCAATGTATTCTGCAGCGCTGACACGAGTCATGTGATGACCCTTTACACGTATAAATATCACTCACTTCATAGACTTCAATGTATTCTGCAGCGTGACACGAGTCATGTGATGACCCTTTACACATATAAATATCACTCCCTTCATAGACTTCAATGTATTCTGCAAGCTGACACGAGTCATGTGATGACCCTTTACATGTATAAATATCACTCGCTTCATAGACTTCAGTGTATTCTGCAGCTGACACGAGTCATGTGATGACCCTTTACACGTATAAATATCACTCACTTCATAGACTTCAATGTATTCTGCAGGCTGACACGAGTCATGTGATGACCCTTTACACGTATAAATATCACTCGCTTCATAGACTTCAATGTATTCTGCAAGCTGACACGAGTCATGTGATGACCCTTTACACGTATAAATATCACTCGCTTCATAGACTTCAATGTATTCTGCAGCACTGACACGAGTCATGTGATGACCCTTTACACGTATAAATATCACTCGCTTCATAGACTTCAATGTATTCTGCAGGCTGACACGAGTCATGTGATGACCCTTTACACGTATAAATATCACTCGCTTCATAGACTTCAGTGTATTCTGCAGCGCTGACACGAGTCATGTGATGACCCTTTACACGTATAAATATCACTCCCTTCATAGACTTCAGTGTATTCTGCAGCACTGACACGAGTCATGTGATGACCCTTTACACGTATAAATATCACTCGCTTCATAGACTTCAATGTATTCTGCAGCACTGACACGAGTCATGTGATGACCCTTTACACGTATAAATATCACTCGCTTCATAGACTTCAGTGTATTCTGCAGCGCTGACACGAGTCATGTGATGACCCTTTACACGTATAAATATCACTCGCTTCATAGACTTCAATGTATTCTGCAGCGCTGACGCGAGTCATGTGATGACCCTTTACACATATAAATATCACTCGCTTCATAGACTTCAATGTATTCTGCAGCGCTGACACGAGTCATGTGATGACCCTTTACCAGTATAAATATCACTCACTTCATAGACTTCAATGTGTTCTGCAGCACTGACGCGAGTCATGTGATGACCCTTTACCAGTATAAATATCACTCGCTTCATAGACTTCAATGTGTTCTGCAGCACTGACGCGAGTCATGTGATGACCCTTTACTCGTATAAATATCACTCGCTTCATAGACTTCAATGTATTCTGCAGCACTGACGCGAGTCATGTGATGACCCTTTACTCGTATAAATATCACTCGCTTCATAGACTTCAATGTATTCTGCAGCACTGACACGAGTCATGTGATGACCCTTTACACATATAAATATCACTCGCTTCATAGACTTCAATGTATTCTGCAGCACTGACGCGAGTCATGTGATGACCCTTTACACGTATAAATATCACTCGCTTCATAGACTTCAATGTATTCTGCAGCGCTGACGCGAGTCATGTGATGACCCTTTACTCGTATAAATATCACTCCCTTCATAGACTTCAATGTATTCTGCAGCGCTGACACGAGTCATGTGATGACCCTTTACACATATAAATATCACTCCCTTCATAGATTTCAATGTATTCTGCAGCGCTGACACGAGTCATGTGATGACCCTTTACTCGTATAAATATCACTCACTTCATAGACTTCAATGTATTCTGCAGCACTGACGCGAGTCATGTGATGACCCTTTACACGTATAAATATCACTCACTTCGTAGACTTCAATGTATTCTGCAGCGCTGACGCGAGTCATGTGATGACCCTTTACACGTATAAATATCTCTCACTTCACAGACTTCGATGTATTCTGCAGCGCTGACACGAGTCATGTGATGACCCTTTACTCATATAAATATCACTCACTTCTGCACATTAATCATTGCTCTTCACAATGACAAAAGTGATCGATTATGCTTTCAAAAATGGCGAATTTCTCCGAAAGGTGAGGAGTTTGGATCCCTGAAATTATTATAATTTAGTTTCATGCATTTATTGATTTTGTGGAATTTTATAATTTTCCACATTACACCTGACAATCTTTCAGGTCAGCTAACCTGTTGTTGGCAGTAGTGCCAGCGTGTGCAGCACATCCATTTACGGTTGGCGCGATGCGCCTCAACGGACACTTCCAGTGTGAACAACATCATTGATTATAATGACATATATTTGCTTTCGAAGCGATGCGAGCGTCCGGTGTAACAGGGTGTAATTCTGAAATAATGTGCTCTTGTTTCATCAACTTTAGTTTCTTTTTAAGTATGAAATGCACCTAAAATGTCCTTAATTTGGTCTTCCCTGGACATGTAATCTCAAGACATTCAGCCTGTGTGATCCTAAATCAAGCAGATTAAACATGTGACAGCGGTGTATCAGAGCGGGATTACAGCTGTAGGACACACTGTCCAGAGGATAGATGGACATCCCCACACACACACACACACACACACACACACACTTCTGATTAAAAAGGACAGGCTATCCTAAAGCGACCATGTCTTTGTGCACCTTTTCAAAATGGAATTGTAACTTGTTTCATGTTCTTTAATGTTTAAACACATTTGAAAGTGAAATTGAATATGTAGGTTGAGACTTACAGCCTGTCTTTCTCTCCATACATACTCTTTACATACAAATAAAATAAATAAAAAAAAACAACACACTGTAGGAAGGAATTAATCTTAACTCGACCTCATAAAACAACAGCACAGCTCGAGGTATAATCATATTGTCACTTTCCTGTGACAAAATACAAACTGTGTGGTGCCTTATAAAGGGAGTTACTACAGTGAGACGAACAGAATGTTCCTTGGAGGAAGAGAAGGGGGTTTCAGACAGGAAGTGGGTGTGCACATTAGGTGTTATGACAACAGCAGCAGCAGGCACCGTCCTGTTGACCTTAAGCTGTTGCACTTGTACTGCACAACACAGCTGAAGAATTTCATGACATCATTATTACTGTTGTGAGGTGACATTGCAATCAGATCTTAAAACTAACGGCTAAAAACAGCCTCCTGTTTATCCAAACAGCCAGCATAAATCTGGTGTTTAATGACACCATCAAGATGTCACAGACATGGACTTCTGCATGACAGTTATGACACATCAGAGAGATAATGAAAAATGTGTTTAGCAAATAATACACACTGGTTTAGTATCAAGCCATTTGAGGTGTCAAGTGTGTCAAGACATGTACATATCTGGCTCAATCAATGGCATGATTTTGGGGCGGGACTACCTGTACACCTTTCATTGATTAAAAAACAAGATAGTTTTGCCTCTGAAATCTGATGAATAACGTTCAA
Organism: Xyrauchen texanus; assembly: GCF_025860055.1. Classification (NCBI taxonomy): domain Eukaryota; kingdom Metazoa; phylum Chordata; class Actinopteri; order Cypriniformes; family Catostomidae; genus Xyrauchen; species Xyrauchen texanus. Next base: position 1,965,625 of record NC_068316.1, read on the forward strand.
AGTCATTGTACAATAGTAGAGATGTCCCGATAATATACACTCACCTAAAGGATTATTAGGAACACATACTAATACTGTGTTTGACCCCCTTTCGCCTTCAGAACTGCCTTAATTCTACGTGGCATTGATTCAACAAGGTGCTGAAAGCATTCTTTAGAAATGTTGGCCCATATTGATAGGATAGCATCTTGCAGTTGATGGAGATTTGTGGGATGCACATCCAGGGCACGAAGCTCCCGTTCCACCACATCCCAAAGATGCTCTATTGGGTTGAGATCTGGTGACTGTGGGGGCCATTTTAGTACAGTGAACTCATTGTCATGTTCAAGAAACCAATTTGAAATGATTGGAGCTTTGTGACATGGTGCATTATCCTGCTGGCCATCAGAGGATGGGTACATGGTGGCCATAAAGGGATGGACATGGTCAGAAACAATGCTCAGGTAGGCCGTGGCATTTAAACGATGCCCAATTGGCACTAAGGGGCCTAAAGTGTGCCAAGAAAACATCCCCCACACCATTACACCACCACCAGCAGCCTGCACAGTGGTAACAAGGCATGATGGATCCATGTTCTCATTCTGTTTACGCCAAATTCTGACTCTACCATCTGAATGTTTCAACAGAAATCGAGACTCATCAGACCAGGCAACATTTTTCCAGTCTTCAACTGTCCAATTTTGGTGAGCTCTTGCAAATTGTAGCCTCTTTTTCCTATTTGTAGTGGAGATGAGTGGTACCCGGTGGGGTCTTCTGCTGTTGTAGCCCATCCGCCTCAAGGTTGTGCGTGTTGTGGCTTCACAAATGCTTTGCTGCATACCTCGGTTGTAACGAGTGGTTATTTCAGGCAAAGTTGCTCTTCTATCAGCTTGAATCAGTCGGCCCATTCTCCTCTGACCTCTAGCATCAACAAGGCATTTTTGCCCACAGGACTGCCGCATACTGGATGTTTTTCCCTTTTCACACCATTCTTTGTAAACCCTAGAAATGGTTGTGCGTGAAAATCCCAGTAACTGAGCAGATTGTGAAATACTCAGACCGGCCCGTCTGGCACCAACAACCATGCCACGCTCAAAATGGCTTAAATCACCTTTCTTTCCCATTCTGACATTCAGTTTGGAGTTCAGGAGATTGTCTTGACCAGGACAACACCCCTAAATGCATTGAAGCAACTGCCATGTGATTGGTTGATTAGATAATTGCATTAATGAGAAATTGAACAGGTGTTCCTAATAATCCTTTAGGTGAGTGTATGTATATATTTATAATGAGTACCGATACTTTCATTTTGGTACTCACTGATTTTGTTCTGTTGTTTGTTTGTTTGTTATTAATTCCACATCAACTGTTTATTTTTAATTTATCATCAAAATGTTGTTTAAATAAAATTAATTCAATAAAACTTTAATGAAATGAAAAAAAGACCAACAAATGTACCATATTACAATTAATACAAAATTAATTGTCAAATAAAGTGCTGTGTAACAGAGCATCACAGATGTGAGATATTGCTTAAATATAATACAATTACTATTTATTATTATTATTATTATTATTATTATTATCATCATCATCATCATCATCATCATCATCATCATCATTAATAGTAGTATTACAGTGAATATTTCATACTATACATTAGTGATATATTTCTGTCATACTTATTTCCATTTAAATTTAGCTTTTATTTTGGCGAAAGCTTTTATTTTGAAGCCCTTTCAGTTTCTGTGTGTTTTTGACGTTAGCTTCTCACTTCCGGAAAAGCGAGTCGCTACGTGACCCAATGCGATTAATAAACCACAAACGGCTGCAATTTGATTAAATAAATATCTAGACCGTATGTGCCAACAAATATTGCTCTATTTTCATTTGATAAAAGTTTGGATTCATGCGATTAGACACGATTTTGTTGATAAAATTTCATTAAACTTAAAAACATGGAATTCTGGAAAAAATTAATAAATAATTAAATTTGGGGGAAAAATAAATAGGCTAAAGGAGTGTGTTCAATAGCATATTATCTATTTTTTCTGTGGCATTGAATTTAGTATATAAAAGTTGGAAATTTGACTGATTTCAGTACCGACTACTGAACTTTTGGCATTGTGACAATATTAGTCGGCACAACACAAGTGCTTTCATTTAAAGTGCACAGCACATGCAAACTACATTTGCAAGAAAAAGTATGTGAACCCTTTGGAATTACGTGCATTTATGTATAAATTTGTCTTGAAGATCTGGTTTGATCATCTCCGTTACAATAAAGAAAAAACACAATCTGTGTTAACTAATAACGCACACATTATCGTATTGTTCTTGTACATATTGAACACATTCAAACATTCACAGTGTAGGTTGGAAAAAGTATGTGAACCCCTAGGCTAATGACATCAACAAAAGCTAATTAAGACTCAGGAGTTGGCAAACCTGGGATCCAATGAATGAAACGAGATTGGAGGTGTGGGTTAGAGCTACTTTGACTTATAAAAAAATCACTCAAAAGTTTGAGTTTGCTATTCACAAGAAGCATCGGCTGACGTGGATCATGACTCACAAAAGATACCTCAGAAGACCTACGATGAAGAATTGTTGCTTTGCATAAAGCGTGTATAGCTTAGATGTTCATCTGTCCACAGTTAGACTAATTGAATATAAATGGAGATGGTTTAGTACTATAGGTACTCTCTCTAGAAGTGGCTGTCCAGTCATGATGACTCAAAGGGAACACCGCAGAATGCTCAATGAGGTACACAAGTACCCTAGAGTGACAGATAAAGACTTGAAGGAATCACTAAAACTGGTTAACATCTCTGTTCATGAGTCTACTATACAGGAAACATTAAACAGGTGTTCATGGCAGGACATCATGAAGGAAGCCGCTGCTTTCTGACTAAAACATGACTGCACACCTGAAGTTTGCCCAAGACCACTTTGACACTCACAACGCTACTGGAAAAATATTTTGTGGAGTGATGTAACTAAGGCTGAACTGTTTGGGAGGAACATGCAGCACTATGTATGTCATAAAAATGGCACCGCATACCAACACGAAAACATCATCCCAACTGTGAATTAAGGGGGAGGAAGCGTCATAATTTGTGGCTGCTTTGCTGCTTCGAGCCTGTATATTAACGCAGTATTGGGACAGATTTCAATTTGAGATTCTGTACATCCATATACACCTGTTACAATCGACTGAAATCTGTAAAAATGTGCTAACTATCTTTGATTGTTTATCTTACTTGGAAACTTTAAAGGCCTTGTTGTGTTGTAATAAACATCATATACATCAATTGTCATTAAGAAGGTCTTCAATGTGGACCAGACATCACGCTTTTAGATAAAACTTTAACAATGCAAGACTATACTGAGAGGACCTATGGTCTCGGGATAAAGCAGGAAGTGTTATTTTGGGTGTGAGCCTAATAAAATGTGCTGGAGCGCATCGGAAGTCATCAAGTTTGAACAAAGAAGGAAACTGGGGTAAAGTGGCTGTTCAATGGGACAATTTAATTTGATATACTCCAAGCTAAACAAACACAGCTCTATTCAACAGTCGTGTGTGTGTGTGTGCACTTTGTCTGTTTGGCCATTGATAGAGTTAAGCCTGTTTAATCTACTGCTCTACCACAAAGCACTGGTGTGTATATAGGCACACACACACACACACACACACACACACGTATGCTGCTCACAAACATTTTATAATCTTCTGCACGAGTTGAGATTGAAATGTGGGTGTGTCAGGAATCCAAACAAACACTATCTGATCTGAGAATCACACACACACTCACTTTCACTCAACCTTTAGTGATGACACACTTTACTCACCACAATAAGGGACTAGTGAACAATAATGCTACTACATTACTACTGCTATTAACAACCAATGGCCTAGATAATAAGTATATAAAAAAATAAATTTTTTACAAATTGTATATGTGTGAAAACTAAGTACACACTTACTGCTTCCATAGAAATTAAGAGGCTAAGTAGTATCCAGGTGCTGCTAAACAAATGCCCTTGATTAACTGATCATCAGCAAGTGTGACCACCTCTATAAAAGCCGAAGTTTTAGCAGTTTGCTGGTCTGGAGCATTCAGGTGTTTGTTAACACAATGCCAAAGAGGACAGACATCAGCAATGATCTTAGAGAAGCCATTGTTGCTGCCCATCAATCTGGGAAGAGTTATAAGACCATTTCCAATCCATTTAAAGTCCATCACTCTACAGTGAGAAAGATTATTCACAAGTAGCAAACATTCAAGACAGTTGCCAATCTTCCCAGGAGTGGACGTCCCAGCAAATTCACCCCGAGGTCAGACCGTGCAATGCTCAGAGAAATTGCAAAAAACCCAAGAGGTACATCTCAGACTCTACGGGCCTCAATTAGCATGTTACATGTTAAAGTTCATGACCGTGCAATTAGAAAAAGACTGAACAAGTTTGGTTTGTTTGGAAGGGTTGCCAGGAGAAAGCCTCTTCTCTCTAAAAGAAGATGGCAGCACGGCTTAGGTTTGCAAAGTTGCATCTGAACAAACCACAAGACCTCTGGAACTACGTCCTTTGGACAGACGAGACCAAAGTGGAGATGTTTGGCCATAATGCACAGCGCCACGTTTGGCAAAAACCAAACACAGCATATCAGCACAAACACTTCCCAACAATTTACCAACTGTCAAGCACGGAGGTGGAGGGGTGATGATTTGGGCTTAATTTGCAGCCACAGGACCTGAACACCTTACAGTCATTGAGTCGCCCATGAACTCCTCCTGAATACCAAGGTATTCTAGAGTCGAATGTGAGGCCATGTGTCCGACAGCTAAAGCTTGGTCGGAATTGGGTCATGCAACAGGACAATGATCCCAAGCACACCAGCAAATCTACAACAGAATGGCTGAAAAAGAAAAGAATCAAGGTGTTGCAATGGACCAGTCAAAGTCCAGACCTCAACCCGATTGAAATGCTGTGGTGAGACCTTAAGAGAGCTGTGCTTAAACAAATGCCCACAAACCTCAATGAACTGAAGCAACGTTCTGAAGATTGGGCCAAAATTCCTCCACAATGATGTGAGAGACTGATAGTCATACAGAAAACGATTACTTGAAGCCATTTCTGCTAAATGTGGTTCTACAATCTATCATAAGGTGTACTTAGTTTTTCACACATGGTTTCTCCATTTTGGCTTTATTTTTGTAAAATAAATCATGACACGGTGAAATATGTGCCGTTATTAATCTGAGGTTGTATTTAACTAAATTGTAAGACCTGCTAAGGACCAGATGATTTTTATTATGTCCTGAAGCCTAAAACCATCGAATTCAAGGAGGGTGTACTTTCTTTTTCACATGACTGTATACAGCTCTGGAAAGCATTAAGAGATCACTGCAATATGATCAGTTTCTTTGGATTTGCTATTTATAGGTGTGTGCTTGAGTAAAATGGACATTTGTGTTTTTTTCTATAAAGTACTGATGATATTTCTCCCAAATTCCAAATAATAATATTGTCATTTAGAGCATTTATTTGCAGAAAATGACAAAAAAAAAAGATGCTGTTTTCAGACCTCGGATAATGCAAAGAAATCAAGTTCATATTCATTTATAAACAACACAATATTAATGTTTTAACTGAGAGATCAGAAATCAATATTTGCTGGAATAATCCTGATTTTCAATCACAGATTTCAAGCGTCTTGGCATGATCTCTGCCAGTCTTTCACATTGCTGTTGGGTGACTTTATGCCACTCCTGGCGCAAATATTCAAGCATCTTGGCTTTGTTTGATGGCTTTGTTAGATGGCTTGTGGTCTTCCATCTTCCTCTTGATCACATTCCAGAGGTTTTCAATGGGGTTCAAGTCTGGAGATTGGGCTGGCCATGACAGGATCTTGATCCGGTGGTCCTCCATCCACACCTTGATTGCCCTGACTGTGTGGCATGGAGCATTGTCCTGCTGGAGAAACCAATCCTCAGAGTTGGGAAACTGGTCAAAGCAGAAGGCAGCAAGATTTCTTCCAGGACAACCTTGTACATGTCTTGATTCATTCGTCCTTCACATAGACGAATCTGCCCGATTCCAGCCTTGATGAAGCACCCCCAGATCATCACTGATCCTCCACCAAATTTAACAGTGGGTGCGAGACACTGTGGCTTTAAGGCCTTTCCAGGTCTCCGTCTAATCATTAGACGACCAGGTGGAGGATCGGTGATGATCTGGAGGTGCTTCATCAAGGCTGGAATCGGGCAGATTCGTCTATGTGAAGGGCACTTGAATCAAGCCACGTACAAGGTTATTCCACGCATCCGTTCAGCTTAACAACAACAGCCATCTCATAATGTCATATTCTATTCAGTCTGGTTCTCTATTCCTGTAGTAACTTCTGCTTTTGCTTCTGCTGACAGTCACATATTTAAAAACACAACATGATGAATTAAACTAAAATAACCACTGAAAGCAGGATGGAAATGTGCCCTAAGAAAATAATTTAAGACAGAGATAACCTTTAACCCTTTAAGTTCTGAAGGGGTTTCTAATGATTTCTGATGAACCTCTTTGACAGAGTGCCATTTTTTATTTCCCTGGTTAATGACTGTTCTTGAATTTCATGTGTTGGAAGCAGGAAGTATGGGCAAGCATAAGGATCTGAGTGACTTCGACAACGGCCAAATTGTGATGGCTATATGACTGGGTCAGAGCATCTCCAAAAAGGGCGGTCTTGTGGGGTGTTCCCGGTATGCAGTGGTTAGTACCTACCAAAAGTGGTCCAAGGAAGGACAACTGGTGAACCGGCAACAGGGTCATGGGCGCCCAAGGCTCATTGATGCGTGTGGGGAGCGAAGGCCAGCCCGTCTGGTCCGATCTCACAAAAGAGCTACTGCAGCACAAATTGCAGAAAAACGTAATGCTGGCCATGACAGAAAGGACAGAAGACACAGTGCATCACAGTTTGCTGTGTATGGGGCAACGTAGACCGCAGACCGGACGGAGTGCCCATCCTGACCCCGTCCACCACTGAAAGCGCCTACAATGTGCAAATTAGTGTCAGAACTGGACCATGGAGCAATGGAAAAAAAAGTGGCCTAGTCTGATGAATCACATTTTCTTTTAGATCATGTGGACGGTCAGGTGCGTGCACATCATTTATCTGGGGAAGAGACGGCAGCAGGATGCACCATGGGAAGAAGGTAGGCGGCGGAGGAAGTGTGATGCTCTGGTCAATGTTCTGCTGGGAAAACTTGCATCCTGGCATTCATGTGGATGTTACTTTGACACGTACCACCTACCTAAAGATTGTTGCAGACGTACACCTCTTCATGGCAATGGTATTCCCTGATGGCTTTGGCCTCTTTCAGCAGGATAATGCGCCCTGCCACACTGCACACATTGTTCGGGAATGGTTTGAGGAATATGACAAAGGGTTCAAGGTGTTGACATGGCCTACAAATTTCCCAGATCTCAATCCGATTGAGCATCTATGGGATGTGCTGGACCAACAAGTCGGATTCATGGATGCCCCACCTCGCATCTTACAGGACTTAAAGGATCTGCTGCTAATGTCTTGATACCACAGAACACCTTCAGAGGTCTTGTGGAGCCCATGTCTCAATGGGTCAGAGCTGTTTTGTGCGACACTTTTTTTTTTTTTTTTAAAAAAGGTAGATTGTGGCTTGAATAAAGCCAATACAAAAAGTAAATAAGGCCCAATCTTGACTTTACATGTTGCTGCATTCGGAATTGTGTCAGAACGCAATTCTCTGGGTTCCTACAAGCGGCGCTAAAGCAGGTATTAGCATGAACTAGGAACAGTTTTATTTTTCAGTCTTGGCGGAGCACCAATTTAAAAAGAATCATGTTGAGCAAGTTAAAGTTTGTTAAACTGTTGACATGTTTATAGCTAGCGACATGAATAAATATAGCTGCACAAGCACAACTGGTCCATTTCCACCCGGTGGGTTTCGGAAAACAATGCAAGGTGGAAAAATGCATTTGACATTATTCTAAACAATTTTGAAGCAATTTGATTAAATATAAGAGGACTATTTTAAAGTCTGTTGTAAGAGCCTTTCTGCTGTCAGGTGGTGTAGCCATGACTGTGATCCAAAATAGTAAAATCCATGCGATTAGCCCCCAAGACTAAACAAACATCTCAATTTTGATCTAAAGCACACATTGCACACAAAAGATATGAGACACTTCCTGTTTCCCATTTTTCACCATTATTTTAAATGCCTCGCCATGGCAACACCGTTTGATATATCAAAATCTGTTTCCAACTTAGCATCTTCAATGTCTTGACATGATATTGCACCAATTTGGTGCCAGTCACATGATTCCCCAAGGAGGAGTATTTCAAAGTTCAGAGCCTACGATTTAAAAAAAAAAAATCCAAAATGGCCAACTTCCTGTTGGGCTGAGCTACTGACTGAGTATGAAATTAGTTTGGACTCGGTATATAAATTATATGTGTAATCGGTATATGTACCAATTTTGGTGACTGTAGGTGAAATCCTTAAAAGAACAATAGGGCCTCCGCAATTTCAGTGCTTGGGGCCCTAAAAACATCCATTTAATGGCACAGATATTTGACCCCTTGCATACTGAAGTTTGTAACAGTACCAGAAGAAAGCATGTTAAACTTGCAATGCATTGGACAAGTATTCACATCTGCATTTGCGCACTTGCGATGAGCATGTTTCTGGCCTTAGGAATGTACGAGAGCCTCCCAAACGTTCCAGAGATTCTTGGAATTCCCTGGTGTGACAGTGATGCAGGTTTGGGGAGGGACTCGACCGTGACTCACAATCACAGCGCAGCTCAACTAAACACACACTGAACACACATACCGCCTCTGTGTCTTATCACAGTCTGCACAAAGACACCATTTACACAAACTCTAACCTTTACCCAGGTCATCTGATGACCGTCAACCATCAGCAGTCAATGATCAACTCTTTAACCCTTTGTTTCGAATCTAGCCAGTTTTACACAACCGTGAGGAAACACAACAATAAGCCACTTTAAGCCGAGTGATAGTGATTTGACACCAATCAGAGCATCTAACACCAACACTTACATACGTCAATAAAACTAATATTTACAACAAGATTTGTATTTCCTGAAGGGAACTGTGCTACTTGCAAGGCAATAATGAATAATGTTAAAGTTTATGCAATTTTAGGTTTTAAGCTTTGCTTTCTATATTAATGAAATAATGCATCCAGCCGAATCATTAGCACATTAATATAGAATTCAAGTGATGCAAAGTATTTTAATTTAATTAATTGTGCATTAATAAAAAAAAAATCTCAAATAAGTAAAATTCTGTGACATTCTGCATTTCAAAATCCCACAGATTATCAGTTCATAAACCCTTAATTTTCACCCTGTTTCTCAGACAACACTATCTTATGACATCTAAACCTTCAGTAACTTGTTTCCCAGCGAGATGTGATGCAATAATGTGCTGACTTACACTTTCGTTGTTGTTCTTGGCAGATACTGTTCGCAAACACTTTAACAAAAAGGGCAGTTCACCCAAAAATCGTATTCCTGTTATCATTACTGAGGTTGTCAAGCTCATCTGAACTGAATTTGAAATTTTAGGCAGAATGTTAGTTACTATTCACTGTCACTGCATCTTTTTCCATTCAATGAAAGTCAATGGTGACTGAAACAAACATTCTCCCTAAAATCTCCTTTTGAGATCCATGGAAGGAAGAAAATCATACAGGTTTGCAACAACATGAGGGCAGGATGAATTATTGGGTGAACTGTCCCTTTAAGAGTTCAAGTCATTTCTCACCAGTTACATTAAAAATGACCGTTTTGTATTGACAAAATGCATTGAAAATACAAAGATACATTTTCGTATTATGCACAATTTGAGATGCAGATGGGAGAGTTAACAGGTGTTTAAGCGTTTCTCTTATTCTGCAGCGGAGTAGTACTGGTAGCATATTTGCCTTTCTTTTCAAAGGTGCTGTATTATGAGGGAGCGCCACGATGTCACGAATCAAAACTAGACTGCGCCAAAGTTAAGTGCTTGCGATGTAAACAGCCTTGTTTATAAACAGGAGTGATAGATTTATCACAGCGTTTGCTTACAGAGGTGCAGTATAACGCCATTTGTAAGTTGGACTAACCTTCCTATGGTATTCGGTCATTTTTGACCGAAAATGTTTTCCTCATTTATAAAAATTGTTTACTTTATTGATGCTGACTATCACCGCTGGAGTTGCGAGTTTGAATCCAGGGCGTGCTGAGTGACTCCAGTCAGGTCTCCTAAGCAACCGAACTGGTCTGGTTGCTAGGGAGGCTAGAGTCACATGGGGTAACCTCCTCGTGGTGGTGATTAGTGGTTCTCTCAATGGGGCGTGTGGTGAGTTGTGTGTGGATCATGGAGAGTAGCATGAGTCTCCACATGCTGTGAGTCTCCGCGGTGTCATGCACAACGAGTCACGTGATCAGATGCACGGATTGACGGTCTCAGAAGCGGAGACAACTGAGACTCGTCCTCCACCTGTTTGAGGCAAGTATCCGCGCCACCATGAGAACCTAAAAAGTAATGAGAAATTGGGCATTCCAAATTGGGGAGAAAAGGGGATAAATGTATGATTCAATAAGTCGTAGTGGTAGTAAAAAAAAATCAATTAAAAAAAAGCAACACCTTTGGCATCACCATTGAAAATAAATGGGAAAGACCAGAAAACAGAGCAAAATTTTTTGGATCCATCTGCCACAATGCAGAAAAAAGACAAAAAAAACAGACTATGAACTGGTGAAACTAACACAAAGCTTTTGTTACATTAAACAAATAAATCAGTCACGATGCTCAGAAATGAAGCGGTGCGATGATAACACACTCACAATGCAGAACAGGGCCATGTTTGCACAATACATTTTTACTATAGAAAGTTTAAAATTGCAAAATGTTTTCTCTGATTCTTCGGTTTTATTCTCTAATTAAATTTTCAGTGTTTTGCAGTCCATTTCAGTTTCTTGATGTTCATTTTCTTGACATTATTATGCATTTACTTTGAGTTATTAATACATTATTATGTTTAAAATAAATGATTGGTATAAAAATGTTTATTCTGTGTCTCTTTGTAACACCATGGTCAGGTTTGATTGCAGCATAATGACATTAACTGCAAAAACACTTCAAAAACATTTTAAATGCTAAACTTTGACAAATAATAATGTCTAAATATATATCCAAATGCATATCTTGTGATAAAATATCAAATTAGTTTACAACAAGCCATCAGACTACACAGTATGTGTCAACAGTCATTTACTGGCTTGACACGGTTTTCAAGTCACGCTACTTATATATTTTATTCAGCAGATGGCAGAAATCTGCCTCCAATTTGTCACATTTTCATATTTCCTTCATGTTTCAACTTATAGAAGTGTAGTTTCTGAATTTAATGATGTTTTTAAAAAATGCGCTTTTTTTTATTTGAACATTTGAAAATTTGAATATGCAAATTAATGGAAACATTTTGAAATTCACATTTAAATAATATACAAATTGCATAAAAATCCATAATTTTATTGTTCTTACTTCACAGAAGAAGAAATCGTATCATCATTATAATCAGAAAAAAAAAAAAGGGATAACACTTCTGACCCTTCCGGTCAAAAATGACCACAAATACCCATGAAAGGTGCCATTTTTCAATAACGGTTTACAGGTTTATACATCAGTAGCATCTGAAGTTCAGTAAATATGCACTCACACTGAACTCAACCCTGCATCTAAACAATCATCTTGCAATGGTCAAACTCTGGATTTAAGAAGGGAAAAGCAGATCCACTAGAATTAAAGAAAACATGAAACAGGAAATAATGTAGGGCATAATTAATACATTGGGGTTTGAATGGATCGTAAATGTTAGGCTATGAAATAGACAATGGAAAGTTGTTTTAAAGATGGAGCAAGTTATTAAAGTTTGATGACAGATTGCAGAAACCAACAATTCTTTTCTTTTGAGTAACATTCACTGATGAAACACGCATAATAAAATTCAAATTCAATAATAAGACTTGGAATGTGTATCGAGTAGTGCCCGACCGATATATTGGTCGACCGATATTACCAATATGCACAGATATGAAAACCTTTTTCCAGAACATATAATGCAGAACACAATGCTTTAGGATTGGTGTCATAACGTAGTTTATCCAGTAGAGCGCACTCCGAGCTGACTCTGAGCTGACTCTGAGCTGACGGTGGCTCTGCAGACAGGGTGGAGTTAAACAGTGCGGTGTTAAGCGGTGTCTTCTCGGTAAGTTGCTAACTAGTTTGTGAAATACACACTGGAAAGTTAATAAACAATGACCTCATCATTTTCCCTTTTCAATATATCTAATATAACGTTAACCCTGTCCCTGACAACCATGTCACTCCCGTTTATCACATCTGTTTGTTGTGTTAGTCAGCTATAGTTTGTCAGTGCAGTCAGTAATGTAGCAGATTGAAAGGTAAACATCAGAGCATCTTTTTGCAGCTCAGCAGACAATGATGCAGTGGTGGATCGTGTCTGTTGAGTGTTGATTTCATGCAGCGTTGTTACCTAGTTGGTGAGACGAAATGCTGGTCCATCTTTTACTCTCCGTGGCAACAAGCTCATAGCTAACTAGCTAACCATGTAGCTACTTCCAAAGATTGTCAGCTGAGTGGAAGCTAATGTGTAAACATTTATTCACCAAACTGTTTTGTTCAGGATTCACAGTTTGGTACCTCCTTCAACTGAACAATTCCAGTCGTTGCATTTACAAAACGAAATATTGAAAAGTTTGGTTTGCCACCGTTGAAACTTTCCCTTGAACTTGTATAGCAGAATACGGTGCAACACCGCATAAACTAGTGTTTTCAAAGTCAGTTTTGGCTGCAAAGATAAAGTTGACGACGCCGACTCGTCATCTCCGCAATATAGTGGATGCGCCTATAGAGAGAAATGCACGCTAAGTTAAACATGTCATGCATTAAGCGTGGTACTAATTTAGCTTCCACACGCCGCACGAACACTTGAATATGCGCCTAATAATAGAGCACATTTATCTAGGTTAACGTTAGAGCGAGCGGCCATGTAAAGTGGCTAACATTAGGCTACTACTTACATGATTCAAATGCTAAGCCATGTTTGAGGTTGATGAATGATAGGCCCGCTTCTCATCGACTAACGTTTGGTCGACTATTAGGGGGCAGCCCTACTTTTAATATTAATGTTTTCATTTACACAGTGAAGCTCTGTTGTGCAGCATTTTATTTGCCCAAAAATAATTGCGATTTTTGTTGAAAATTCATCATTATATTTGATTTAATTAAAGCTTTATGTATTAATTTGATTAAACACTATTTTGTTGATAATCATTTTTAAATTGAAAATGCAGAATTTGCAACAGCAAGACATTTCCTGTGATTTCATCAGTAATCTGAGGCTATTTATTTGTTGCCGAAGTATCGATTTAGTATTGACACCGAAGTACCAGTGCTGGTATCGTACCGAAGCCAAAATATTGGTATGGGAGCAACCCTAATGTCACTCCTGACAACAGTTCTCATGTAAAATCAGTGTTAAAACTAAACCTAGAGCTCGAACACCGATGATCCCTCACATTTCTGTCATCCATCATTATGTCCATCTGAAATCTCTTTCCTCGCTGAACGGCTTTATAACGGAGATTTTGAAGATTTCCCAGTGCATGATTGAGCGTAAAGCTTTGAAATCGTCCTGCTGAGAGCAGTCAGAGAGATTACAGCTCAACCAATGAGGTGAACACGCTCCGGGGGAATCTCATGAAGAAATGTCCGGATCATATTTCGCCCCACACTCAAAATAAATAAATAAATATATTTTGGCATTTAAAGAAAATGTAAAAACATTTATCACTACTTGCATGACAATGAAGCACATATCCCCTCCCCAAAATCTCATTATAATTACTGTGAGAGAGACTGCACTCCTCGATCACTTTACAGAAATGCATTATTAATGAGGCAGCCACCCATAATGCCATGGAGCAGCTTAGCAACACATGCAGAAAGTCTCTCTCTCTCTATGTGTCAGGAAGCATGTGGGGGTTTCTGTGACTCAGCGATCTCTACACAAACACACAAACACACACCTGTACTAGAGCACGCCTGTCACATTACACACCCTATCGAATCACTGAACTATGATCTCTTCCTGTAAACTATCTGATACACACAAACACGCACAAAAGGAACCACCTAGAATGCTGGATTGTGCCAAATAAACAACTTTCCTTTCACTTCCTGATGCACTTTAAGTTAGCACACAAATAACCAAAAACAACCACAAACAAGAGTCCTGCTTAATGACTTAATAACTAAACCGGATTGAATTGGACCCAAAGCCATAACTTCATTTTTAATTTCAGAATTATTATTTACATGTTAAATCGATGACAAAATGACAAAAAAAAGAACTACGTCGAGTCGCAAAAAGAATCAGTTGTGTAGAATAGAACCGAATATAATGAAATAAGCATATACCAGCACAGAACTCAATAGAATATAAAAGAGCAGAATGGAATAGGTAGTGTAGAACGGAATACAACATAATTAGAGTGTAGAATAGAATTAATAGAGCAAAATACAACATAATATAATAGTGTAGAACTCCACAGAATAGAACTCAATAGAATATAATAGAGCAGAATTAGAGAAGAATAGAATTAGTAGAGCAAAATACAACATAATATAATAGTGTAGAAAAGCACAGAATAGAATATAACAAGTGTAAACCAGCACAGAACAGAACTCAATAGAATATAATAGAGCAGAATAGAATGGGTAGTGTAGAACGAAATACAACAGAATTAGAGTGTAGTATAGAATAGAATTAGTAGAGCAAAATACAACATAATATAATAGTGTAGAACTGCATAGAATAGAATATAACAAGTGTAAACCAGCACAGAACAGAACTCAATAGAATATAATAGAGCAGAATAGAATGGGTAGTGTAGAACGAAATACAACAGAATTAGAGTGTAGTATAGAATAGAATTAGTAGAGCAAAATACAACATAATATAATAGTGTAGAACTGCATAGAATAGAATATAACAAGTGTAAACCAGCACAGAACAGAACTCAATAGAATATAATAGAGCAGAATAGAATGGGTAGTGTAGAACAGAAATACAACAGAATTAGAGTGTAGTATAGAATAGAATTAGTAGAGCAAAATACAACATAATATAATAGTGTAGAACTGCATAGAATAGAATATAACAAGTGTAGACCAGAACAGAACTCAATAGAATATAACAGAGCAGAATAGAATAGGTAGTGTATAACAGAATAATAGTTTAGAATAAAGCAGAAAAGAATGGAATTAATAGTGTAGAACGAATAGCACAATAACGGTGTAGAATAGAACAAAATAGAATTAGTAGAGCAAAATACAACCGAATAATAGTGCTCAAAAGAAGAGAATAGTGTAGAAAAGAAAAGAATAAAATAGAATGATAGAGCAAATTACTACAGAATATAATAGTGTAGAACAGAACAGAACTCAATAGAATATAACAGAGCAGAATAGAATAGGTAGTGTATAACAGAATAATAGTTTAGAATAAAGCAGAAAAGAATGGAATTAATAGTGTAGAACGAATAGCACAATAACGGTGTAGAATAGAACAAAATAGAATTAGTAGAGCAAAATACAACCGAATAATAGTGCTCAAAAGAAGAGAATAATGTAGAAAAGAAAAGAATAAAATAGAATGATAGAGCAAATTACTACAGAATATAATAGTGTAGAACAGAACAGAATAATCTCAATAGAATGAGTGTAGAAATGAACAGAATAGAATATATCGATTAAGTGTAGAACAGAATAGATCTCAATAGAATAGTGTAGAAAAAAACAGAATGAGTGTAGAACAGAACAATATTGTAGAATAAAACAATAGAAATAGTGTAGAACAAAAACAGAATAATAGTGTAGAATAGAACAGAATAGAACGAAATGTGTAGAACAAAACAGAACTCAATAGAATATAATAGAGCAGAATAGAATAGGTAGTGTAGAACACAATAATAGTTTAGAATAAAGCAGAAAAGAATGGAATTAATAGTGTAGAACGAATAGCACAATAACGGTGTAGAATAGAACAAAATAGAATTAGTAGAGCAAAATACAACCGAATAATAGTGCTCAAAAGAATAGAATAGTGTAGAATAGAACAGAATGAAATGTGTAGAACAGAACAGAACTCAATAGAATATATTAGAACAGAATAATATTGTAGAATAAAAACAGAAATGAATAGAAATAGTGTAGAATAGAACAGAATTAAATGTGTAGAACAGAACAGAACTCAATAGAATATAATAGAGCAGAATAGAATAGGTACTTTAGAACAGTTTACAACAATTAGAGTGTAGAAGAAAATAAAACAGAATATAATTAGTAGAGTACAGCAAAATACAATCGAATCGAATAGTGTAGAACTGCACAGAATAGAATTTAATCTTTGGCACACAACTGGGCTGGTAGGTTGGATTTGTTGCATGGCACGAATACAGGACCAATGAAACCACACAGAATATGTTCAAAGTGTAAATACAAAATGTTCAATAGAAATTGATAGAAATAATTTCTAATACCTGTGCAAAGACCATTTTAAAACAACATTAAAAAAAGTCCATGTGCATTTGTCACATGTAAATTCCTCATGATATCACACACATATACACTAATGTTATCATCATTTGAGCACATATAAATCTAGGGTGGTTCTATGGAGCTACATGTATGCCACAATTCTACACACAAAATTCTATTTTAAGCAAGCAAAATTATATTTTGAAAGCAAAAACAAATTCTGGGTGCGAAAAATTATCCTTTGAGCATGCAAGATTTTATTTGAGCACACAAAAAGTTATTTTGCAGGCGCGTTTTGTAAAGCAATGTATTATGTGCAAATTCACATTCAAAATAAACTTTATTCAAATGCAAAATGTATTTTTGTTTGCTCGAAATGAATTCATCTTTGCAAGAAGATACATTGCTTTACAAAACGCACATGCAAAATACCTTTTTGTGCGCTCAAAATATCATCTTGGATACACAAGAACATTTTTGTGTGCTTAAAACACAATTTTGCACGTGCAGAATTATGGCACATTTGTAACTCCGTATGGTTTGTGCATGTCAGTTTGTTGCAGATATCTGCAGTAATCCCGCTGATGCAGAGATTGATGGTTGTTAAATCCAAATCCCCAGCAGAATGCATCATATACTGAACAGGACAAACTTCACCGACTGCATGAGATCAGATGTTAAACTTACAGATACACCTTATACTGATTTCTACTGGATAGCTGATATAATTCTACTATTATACAAGCCCTCCATTATTCAACTTAAAAAGAGAAACTTCTTATCAGATCAATCTGTAAATACACAATCCAAATGACTGTTTCATGTTTGAAGTGATACAATGTCAACTTTCAACTTAATAAACTTAACCAAAGTGACTTAATTGTAATTAGAAGATGTGTGTGTGTGTGTGTATGTGTGTTTGTTTTTGTATGTGTGTGTGTGTGTGTGTATGTGATTGTATGTGTGTTTGTGATTGTTTTTGTATGTGTGATTGTTTTGTATGTGTGTGTGTGTGTGTGTATGTGATTGTATGCGTGTGTGTGTGTTTGTTTTTGTATGTGTGTGTGATGGTATGCATGTGTGTATGTAATTGTGTGTGCATGTGTGATTGTATGTGTGTGATCGTTTTTGTATATGTGTGTGTGTGTGTGTGTGTGTGTGTGTGTGTGTGTGTGGTGTGTGTGTGAGATGGTATGTGTGTTAGTGTGTGTGTGTGTGTGTGTGTGTGTGTGTGTGTGTGTGTGTGTGTGTGTGTGTGTGTGTGTGGGTGATTGCTTTTGTGCATGTGTGTGTGTATGATTGTATGCGTGTGTTTGTATGTATGTGTGTGAGATTGTGTATGTGTGTGAGATTGTGTATGTGTGTGTGTGTGAGCGAGTGTATAGAGAGTGACTCAGCTCAGCAACACACCCACATAGACTGACTGAATAACTGACTGACTGACTGACTGACACACACACACACACACACACACACACACACACACACACACACACACACACACACACACACACACACACACACACACACACACACTCCACTTACATACACACGCTGTCACTGACACACACACTCAGCCGCGTGCGCAAACCGCCTAAGCATGCGCACATTCACGCGTCACTCTCTCGTCTGATAAATATGATGATGAAGATGATCTAATTAACTTTTATAAGTTTATTCTTACCGTTTCCGTTGATTTCGGGAAGTTTTCTGCGCGTGTGTCGGTGTCGCGGCCTCGCGTTGATCCGCCCTGCGCTCTTCACTGACCGCATACACACGTTACCGCCCCCCTGACGCTCTCAACCAATCACAGGACAAGAAAAAGAGACGGACAGCTAATTCCTCCATTCATGGCGCGGTTTGAGTGTCTCCGGGTCTGATGCCGTCTGTCCGACTGGCGCACTTTTGATGGGCATGCGGCGCGAGCAATGAGAGAGTTTGATTCCTTATACGGCCACTGGTGAGCCAATGAAAATAAAATAAAATAAAAATTAATTAAAAATAAATTAAATTAAATTAAAATATAAAATAAATGAATGTGTACCATTCACTCTACTGAAGAAAATCATATATTTGAAAATTAAATTCATTATAATTTCTTAAAATACTAACGTTTACTTTATTACCATGAATGATATATTAATTCACAAACAATTTTTTAATCATCACGCAGATGCTGCATGTTTATGCATGCATGATTTACCAGTAAAACCAGATCTGACATCTGAAATCACTGCTTGAGTTGTTTATTCTCTTCTGATGGTTGAATGTCGCCATCTGCTGTTCAGATCATGAACTCACATCTCTAATTGATTTACGTTTTTTCCTGTATCAGTTTGACTCTGAATAGAAAGATACAGAATAGAAATGACACAGGGCCCAAATAAAGAGATAAATGTGTCCAACAAATGCCACTTATATATACTTATTAATGTATTTATTTCCTCACAGAAGTGAGCTGGATTCACTTGTCTTGATTATAAACACCTTTCTGCATCTGATGGTGACACATTGTTTTTTAATTTTAGGAGCGTCATTAAATAGTAAAGAAATTGATTAAGATCTCTTATTTCCATTGGGCAATTCCTGAAATCTCTTCAAAGGTTCGAGAGCGTGGGAATTGTTCTATAAAGAGACAAACAGGGTTATCATTTAAAAATAAAAATAATGTAAATAAAGAAAACTGTAAAAGCAGAAGAAGCAGAACACATTTCTATTACATCACTTATAAAGATTTCCATTTGTATTATTAATTTCCATTATGTAGAGAATGTTAACATTTTGTAATTTTCATTTAGAATTTTATTTTATTTTTAAAATACAAATATATCCACAGTTACTGTATGCATGTGTCCTTTCAATAAATACATTTAATTGCATTTAATATATTAAGAAAAAATGTAATTATTTTGTATTTAATGTCTAAATATCACACCTAAAATTATATGAAAAAAATAAAAACATGAATAATAATAATAATAAATAACAACAACAGCAACAAAAATGATAATACATTGAATTATTAATATTATTATTATTATTATTATTATTATTATTATTATTATCATAACATTGTCATTTAACAAAATAATAATCGAGAGTGAGACATATTTATAAAACATGTTCATAATGCCAAGTTGCTTTCAAATAAGTTTATTGAAATTAATATTTTTAAAAGTTATAAAGTCAAACGTTTATTAAACTAGCGCAAAATTAAGACTTTAAATATTGATTGTAAGAATTTACTCTCACAAAATCATCAGGTCATTAAAACATGTACGATTAAAACTTCTAACTTTAAAATTAATAAATAATAATAATAATAATAATAAAACATTTCTGTAAAATAATTTCCATTATATCGCTTAAAGATTTCAATTGCTATTGTCACTATCCATTATGTAGTGAATATTAACATTTTGTAATTTAAATTTAGCATTTTATGTTATTTTAAAAATATATCACAATTATAAATATTTACATTATAGAAATGTGTAATGATTTTTTATTTTTTTATTCAATGTCAAAAGGTATTTTACCCTAAAGATATATTTAAAAATGTCATAATAATATTATTAATAATAATACAATTGTCATTTAACAAAACAACAAGAGTGGACACAATTATTATTTTTTTAAGCATCTTAATAAGACACAAATAGTATGGACACTTTATTTGCATTTTAAAACAAGTTTATTGAAATAAATATTTTTTTTTACATATTTTAAAGTCAACCGTTTATAATGTAGCACACAATCAAGACCTGGAAGTGAACTTTCTGACGTCTGTAATAAGTCACTCTTAAATCATCAGGCCATTAAAACACGTATGATTCCAAACATCCGTCATGTACAGTAGCGTTCCTTCTCCCAAACCCGGAAGAACATGAAATCACGCCTCGGGTGAACCGGAAGTACAGTGCTTCAGTCGACACATTCTGTAGTGCAGCTGCAGCGCGGAGGCCGCACGCCCGTCACTGCAGAATATTCTCAGTGCAGCATGCAGATAAAACGTGTATTTATTATTATCATTATATGTAAATATTATAATTCATATTATTAACAGAGTTATTCACGTTTCTTAAAAAAGATTAAATCAGACATATTTCGTTTTCCTCTACAGTATTTTCTTTTTTCTGCATTTCAAAGCATGCCAAGAAAATGCGTTTCTGCATAGTGTCGCTATAGGGCTGCCAAGAACTCATTTCTTTACAAGACTTTATGTACAGGCAAACTGGGAAGGAGACATAAACTCAAAACTAAAGCAATCCAGTGTAAAGTAATTCATCAAATAAATTAAAACATAGAAGGTTGAACCATTTTATACATGTACAGGCCGTCCTACAGAGCAACATGTGTTTTTTTTTTAAGGTTTTTGAATGAAACCTTAAAGGTATAGTTCACCCAAAAATTGAAATGATGTCATCACTTACTCACCCTCGTGTGGTTCCAAACCCGTTTGATGCTCTTTTCTTCAAGGAGCACAAAATTAAAATGTTCACGCTGCTCATTTTCATACAGTTTTGGGTGAACTTTCCCTCTAACAGCAGATTTATTGGCTGTGTTTGACCTGATTTATATCATCAGCATTTCCAATCGTCAGCGTAAATGCCCTTGGCTTTAAATCCCTGTATATAGACATGAGAGACGTCCTTTCTAGTGTGCAGAGAGAGTGTGTAAAGTGCACCAGACATAGTACTCGAGGGAAGTACATACTTCAGGCGGACTGCAGGACGACACAGACACACAAAACAACATTTCAGTGCGATGAATTATCAGATAAATATGTGGAAATAAAACCTTATTATCTGCATACAATTCATAATCATGTGACTTTTTCTTAAATAAAATAAACATAAATGGACTTTGATCCAACAACTTTATAAACATGGTATTGAAAACCCCAAACTAAGACGCTTCCTTTCCGGGTTGAATCTAAAGATCTAAATCATTAAACATGAGAAACACTTTCTAACGATCTTTTCACCGCTGATTTGATCCAATCTATCCAGATACAGTCATAAAATATTACAATATTATTACAGTAATGAAAATAAGCATTGAGAATAATAAGAATGAAAAAATGGTGCATTATATTTGAAAATATATAAACAGTATTTGAACCAGTGGCTGGATTCACACAAAGCTAAAAATTATTTTAATTTTAAAATCAAGAATATTTAAGAGCTTTAATAAGATCATTCTTAAAGGGATAGTTCACTTAAAAATGTTAATTATCATATTATTGCTCTCATGCCATCCCAGATGTGTGACTTTCTTTCTTTCTGTCTTCTGCTGAACACAAATGAAGATTTTTAGAAGAATTTCTCAGCTCTGTTGGTCCATACAATGCAAGTAAATGGTGACCAGATCTTTAAAGCTCCAAAAAGGACATAAAGGCAGCATAAAAGTAATACATAAGACTCCAGTGGTTTAATCCATGTCTTCAGAAGAAATATGATAGCTGTGGGTAAGAAACAGATTAACATTTAAGTCCTTTTTACTATAAATCTCCATTTTCACTTTCACATTCCAAAAAGCACATAAATGCATCACAAAAGTAATACATACGACTCCAGTGGTTTAATCCATGTTTTAAGAAGTGATATGATAGATGCGGTTGAGAAACAGATGAATATTTACGTCCTTTTTTAGTATAAATCTCCACTTTAACTTTCACTTCCAGAAGAGGGGACTATGAAAGTGGAGATTTATCATAAAAAAAGGATTTAAATATAGAACCCAAAGTGCTTCGATCGCTTCAGAAGACACGGGTTAAACCACTGGAGTCGTATGGGTTACTTTTACACTGCCTTTATGTACTTATTGGACCTTCAAAGTTCTGGTCACCATTCACTTGCATAAAAAGGACCTACAGAGCTGAAATATTCTTCTAAAAATCTTCATTGTGTTTAGCAGAAGAAAGAAAGTTGTACACATCTTAACATTTTTATTTAATTTCAAATCTGCTGAACACATACGAAGATGTTTAGAAGAATATCTCAGCTCTGTAATGAACTTTGAAGCTCCAAAAGCACATAAATGCATCACAAAATTAATACATACGACTCCAGTCGTTTAATTCATGTTTTAAGAAGTGATATGATAGACGCGGTTGAGAAACAGATTAATATTTACGTCCTTTTTTAGTATAAATCTCCACTTTAACTTTCACTTCCAGAATGTGGGGAATGTGAAAGTGAAAGTGGAGATTTATCATAAAATATAGAACCCAAAGCGTTTCGATCGCTTCAGAAGACACGGGTTAAACCACTGGAGTCATATGGGTTACTTTTATGCTGCCATTATGTGCTTTTTGGACCTTCAAAGTTCAGGTCACCATTTCTGCTATGTAATGAGGGTGAGCAAATGATGAGAGGATTTAAATTTTTGGGTAAACTATCCCTTTAAGAAATCTTTTTAGGAAATACAAAATATTATTCTCTATTTTCTTAAAGCAAATAGAAATAAAAAATTTTTTTTTCGTGAATCCAGCTCCAGGTTTCAAGGTCTTCAGCTTACACATAAAATGCACAATAACTATGATATGGAGACACTTTCATCTGACATAATGACAATAATAATATGCTATTAATAAATATGTGCAAACTTCTGCAGTCATCAAAGTGGATGGAAATATTGTAATTAAACAAAGTGTTGATTTTGAAATGACATCACACACACAGATACAAATGCTGGATTAGACTTGGTGAATGCAACCATCCTGACATTTCGTTTTTACCAGTTTAATTAAAATTATTAGAAGATATTTGGTATCAACACCTCAAAATTGAAACCGAACGGCAGAATGACGCAATCTGCTGTGCTCAGGGATCAACGCTTATGGACAGTGAGCTCAAACGATCAAGTTTTCATGCAAAAATGTCTTTCAAGAATGCTTTATAATAAAATAAAAGATCGATATCAAAAGAGTTTGTTTATTATTACATGCTTAATAGCTTATTGTAGTTTCGTTAAAATGTCTCGCTGTTTTTGTTTCGGTCCACACGTCATTGGAGAAATAAAATGAAACTTGAGAATTGTTGAGGTTGCATCTGGAACCAAGGCGTGATGAATTGTTTAAATTAAATGATATGTGTGTTAATTACAGGACATTGAGGGGGGTGTCGGTGGATTAATATGGATTTTTACATGCAAATATGACAAATATAAACATTAACATTTGTTCCCTCCAATTTTTGGTTCCATCATTGGTTGTAATTTAAAGGATTCTGTATTGCTAAATGGAAAATGTGAAAAACAAACGTTCTGTGAACACACCAAACAAAACCAAGCAGGATGTGACACGTGCATTCAATCGAACTCTCAACTCTCGCTTGGGTTTGCATATTGTTCATCTTAATAGACGATCCAGTGTCAGAACAAATGAATTTGATATGCTTCATCAATGATGTCATAGCTTTAAACACGCCCCCGAACCTGCCATCCAGCCAATCCAGTGTGCTTGGGGCGGGGCGTGAGGTTATTATTGTTATTTTCTTCTGTTAGGCCAGCTAACACTAACACGTTCAACCAGTTCTTTGTTTTGGAAGCGCCGCAGACTTTAAGATATCAATAGAGAGAGAGAGAGAGAGAGAGAGAGTCTGGAAAATTCAGTGCAAGAAATAATGGCTACTTGAATTAGCAATCATTCATGTTTATGAATATCCAAAACTGGACAACAGCAGTGTAGACGTGTCTATCATGATCAAATGTGGCTCATCTGGAGGGATGTTAGAGTGAGTGTGTTTCTAACACCAGAACCAGAACCGAGAGGAAGAGTCCGGTGAGATGTGTTTTAGGAACGCTCGTTTGTTCTCCTCTCGTCTTGTCATCTTCTCTCTTAGCTCCCCGGGTCCGAGCCGTGTTTCTGTGGCGTCCGTGTGTCTAGTGATGTCTGGGGCTCCTGTAGTGAGAACCGCCGCTGAAGGTCCAGCTCACGCTCTGATCGAGCGCCAGGACCGGAGTATCCCGGGCGGGGAATGACGCTCGGACTGTCAGGAGGATGAAACTCTGTGGTGCTGCCGAGAGACTCACAGGACTAGAAGAGGAAGGACAGACGAGAGAACGAAGGTCAACACCCATGTCAAATATGCAGTTTGGATTACACTACATAATCTCTGGATTAAGATAGTTTCAAATATAATTTTAATAAATGTTATAAAATAAATATATAGATAAATACATGTTTATTTTTACTCAAATGTAATATACATAATATTATTATTTAATACATTTATATTATATTATAAAAATGAATATATAGATACATAAATATTTATATTTACTATAATTTAATATATATAATATAATTATTTTAATACATTTATATTATAAAATAAACATATAGATACACAAATATTTATTTTTACTATAATTTTATATATACAACAACAATATATTTAATACATTTTTGTAAAATGATTATTTAATAAATGTATATTATATTATAAAATAAGCATATGATGCATAAATATTTTTACTATAATTTTATATATAATATTATTATTTTTAAAATATTTATATGTTAAATAATAATTTAATACATTTATATTATATTATAAAAATGAATATATAGATACATAAATATTAATATTTACTATAATTTAATATATATAATATAATTATTTTTATACATTTATGTTCAATTATTATTTAATACATTTATATCATATTATATAATAAGCATATCGATACATAAATATTTTTACTATAATTACAAATATATATTATTATTTTTAATACATTTATGTAAAATAATTATTTAATATATTTATATTATATTATAAAAATGAAAATATAGATACACAAATATTTATTTTTACTATAATTTAATATATATAATATCAATATATTTAATACATTTATATGTTAAATTATTATTTAATAAATGTATATTATATTATAAAATAAGCATATGATGCATAAATATTTTTACTATAATTGTATATATAATATTATTTTAAAAATATTTATATGTTAAATAATTATTTAATACATTTATATTATATTATAAAATAATTATATAAATACACAAATATTTATTTTTACTATTGTTTTATATTTATAATTCTCTTATTTTAATAAAGTATAATTAAATACATTTATATTATATTATAAAATAAATATTTAGATACACAATTATTTATTTGTACTTTAATTTAATATATTTAATATCTTAATTTTTATACACTTATATGTTAAATTATTATTTAATACATTTATATCTTATAACAATGAAAATATAGATACACAAATATTTATTTTTACTATAATTTAAAATATATCATAGTATTATTTTTTAGACATTTTAATAAATAATTATTTAATACATTTATATTATATTATAAAATAAATATATAGATACACAAATATTTATTTTTACTATAATTTAATATATATATATATATATATATATATATATATATATATATATATATATATATATATATATATATATATATATATATATATATATAATATCATTATTTTTTATACACTTATATGTTAAATTATAATTGAATACATTTATATTATAAAATAAAATAAAAAAGTGAAAATTTTGAGGATTCTTTTTTTTTACACCTGCGTCAGACGGATGCTTTTGGAGCGTCATAAACAAGCTGTTTTTAGGTCACCGTGTCAAGTCAAACGTCGTTTGAAATGTATAAACACGTCTTGTGATCCCTGCCTTCTAATTTGCGCTCCATCAAACTGTGTTTTGAATGCAAGAACACAAATGTGCTGTGTGTGTTTGTGGACTGGTTGTGTAGAAATCTGTGCTTTAACAGTGACACCATTATCACACTCATACCGCGTGTGTGTTACCTGTGAAAGAGAGGCGAGTGTGTCAGACTCCTGCGGTGTGACGGGTTGTACGAGTCTCTCGGAGTACATGGACGCCTGCGGCGGTGAGGAGACGGTGCTGTACGCCGGTGGAACCAACGTGATCTGCCGCTGCAGGAGCTGCATGATCACGCCGATATCTGTCGACATGCGACTCTCCAGTCTGCGCAAACACACACACTTATTCACAACAGTGCACGAATGCAGAGCTATAATGTTGCAATACATTCTGGTACATATAGTGAGTGCTGTTGGACTCGTATAGAAGTCAATATTGGTAACTGTATCAGCACAGGTCAGCATCTCTCTCTCTCTCTCTCTCTCTCTCGCTCTTTCTCTCTCTCTCTCGCTCGCTCTCTCTCTCAATGATATTAATGAAAATGTGGCTGAGAGGAGAAGTCATACAGTCTGTTCAATAACTCTCACTCTTTTAACCTTTTTTTACAATCATTGTTTTAAAAATGCACGATTCAATTCTCGTGCATAAAATGAACCTTATTACTAAAATATTGTTAATTAAAAAAAGTAGAAAAACAATCCTTTAATATCATAATTTGAGGTATTTTGTTTGGAGGCAACTTTATGCGACAATGGACAGGAATTAATCAAAGACAGGTTTTTATTTATTTATTTAAATATATGAAGTATTAAGAGACTACTGTATACGTTTTGTGGATGTCAGAATACTAATAAAGAAATAAATAATAATAATAATAATAAAAATGCGGTTAACCCTTTAAGCTCTGAGGGTGTTTTTAAAGATTTTCTGTTATACCTCATAATAACTAATAAGGAGGATCAAGTGTTTGGTATCATTATAAAGAAAACTTTTTTTTTTTTTTTTATGATATACTGTATATATTATGATACATTTTGAGACTCTCAAAATTCTGAAACTACTGAAAAATCACACCAAAATTTAACTTTTTTTCATATTTTTCTGATTTGGCATTATATTTCTCTGGGGTATAAATAAGGCGGCTCTGATAAACTGCTTTTATTTTCTTCCCAATCATGTCAACTGTATCTGAGAATATTTTGTGTCGATACGACAAAGCAATCAAAAGTTAAAACATTTCAAATATAATTGATCATAGTGTCCAAAAACATCTCCAAACAAATAAAAGATAATAATTGTACATAAGAACTAATTACACATGCAAACACAACAATGACTAAAGGTTTGCATAGCATGCAGACATGATTTTAGTCATGAGATTTCACAGAATGAGTTTCATTCTGTGTCATTTGAGTCATCATTGAGTCTGTGTCGTGTATTTGGCGCCATCTCCTGGTGGTCATATGTAACATTGTGCTTCATGTGGATTATCTAATGATCTATACATCTGATTATCTTGTGTGTGGACTCGTTTGAAAGATAATCACCTCCTCTAAATAATGATATGTGATGTTTTATGTTTCGTGAAGTTATAAGAGAAAACGAATCCTATAAGCAACACCAACATAATAGTCAAAGACATATATTTAGCTGTTACTCGCTATATTTTTATCTGTGAGTAAAACAAATAGTCTGGTTGTATTTTACTCTTTGAGAGCTTTCCAACAACATATGACACATGAATATTTGATCAGTTTGATGTTTTTATTGATTGCGCTAATATGTATAGCATCAGCAATTAAAAACGAATTACAAAAACGTAACACTTCTGATTTATCTGCAGATTTCAAA